>NW_017618464.1:3238905-3703905 GCF_001879475.1 Ipomoea nil | reverse complement strand
TTAAAATTAAAAAGTCTACAAAAGTTCATAACTTTTTGAATACCACATGACTTTTAAAGACTCTTTAAAAGTCTTAATCGAATACCACATGACTTTTAAAGACTCTTTAAAAATCTTGATTGAATACCGCCTGACTTTTAAAGACTCTCTAAAAGTTTGAATTGAATACCTCCAAACTTTTAAAGTTCATAAAAGTCTTTAAAACTCTATGAAAGTCATGATTGAATACACCCCCCCTAAGTATTTCTTTGTATTAATTTATAAAAAAGAGATTGTATAACCTCACCAAATACACGGTAAAAATTTATGATTCTTCCTATTAAATTTTTCTTTGTATTAATTTATTTTTAAAATATTACTTCCTCCCAACATTATATATCGTTATGAGACATTTGGTGTCTATTAGGGAAGATATTAGAGCTGTCAAAACGGGCCCAACCTGTCGGGTTGGGCCCGTTTAACCCGTATTTTACACGGGCTGGGTTGGAGGATTTCCAGCCCGTCCCGTTTCCAACCCGGCCCGTGTAACCCGTGGGAGATACGGGTTTTACGGGTTGGCCCTAAAATATTACTTCCTCCCAACATTATATATCGTTATGAGACATTTGGTGTCTATTAGGGAAGATATTAGAGCTGTCAAAACGGGCCCAACCCGTCGGGTTGGGCCCGTTTAACCCGTATTTTACACGGGCTGGGTTGGAGGATTTCCAGCCCGTCCCGTTTCCAACCCGGCCCGTGTAACCCGTGGGAGATACGGATTTTACGGGTTGGCCCGTATAACCACCCATCCCACCCCCAAATGTGTTGTATAATTGGGTATTTTATTAATATTTAAAAACATTGCTGTTAACAAAACTTGAACCCTTGACCTTTTACTTAACTTATCAAGTTATTATTATTAATATTGAAACCAACTATGCTAAGAACACATGTTGAACATTTTAATATAACTAGTATTTTCACCCGTGCGATGCACGGAATGGAATTGTTGTAATATATTAAGAATATTTAAATCGATATATAATTATTTAAGAGTTAATTTTACCAGAGGTCGTCTATCTTTCCTAACAATTCCAAATTTAATCCTAGACTATAGTTATTAATTATTACAATTTATTCTATGTTACAACTCTTACGTTAATATTCTTACTATTATTATTAACATTTAATTACTTTTAGATATTATTATTACCACTTATATTATTATTATTATTATATTATTATTATTATTAGTTTTCTTTTCAAGTACTGTTAGTATATAATGGTCGTGAGGCACAATAATAATATAACCATAATTAAATATTCTTGTATTGTATTTTGGAGTTAATGCCATTTTTGGTCCTAGACTTATTGAGGCATTGACACTTTTCATCCTCCATAATAAAAATTGCCACTTATTAGACACTGTTATTGGTCGTTGGACAGTTTTGATCCTCCGTCAATGAAGCCGTTTGTTGACCGTGAATTAGAAGGACTTTTCTGTCTTTTTATGTCTTATTCTTCTAATCTTGTTTAGACCAGCGTTGTTGTGACTCCTGTGAGGCGAGATGGCGAGACTTGGCGGCTAAGTAGTAACCGTCGGTAGTGAGTAGCAGCGAGGTTCTTCTCCGGCAAGTTGTGGGTACGGCGGCGAGCATACGAGGCAGTAACTCCTTCCGGCGACGGACCAGTAAGGCAGATCTGGCGGTGCAGCAACAGATCCGGCGAGGTTGGGGCCTTCACCGGTGGTTTTTGGTTCCGGCGAAGCAAAGAGGGCAGCAGGTCGACGAACCCTCCTATGGTAAATAGCAGTTGTAGTTGTAGATGGCGTGATGTAGAATTTGCACCTGTAAGTCCCCCCTTCCATATTGACCACAAATATCCTTCCCATCTCTCTCTCTCTCTCTCTCTGACCACAACTACTTGGTGCACAACCTCAAAAACTCTGTTATTCTACCTGAAATTCATTGAAGTTTCAAGCTGAAAATGTGGAATCCGCTGCTCCCCAAAAATCGCATTGTCTGAGGTGTTGGAATGGCCGGTGTTGACTTCCTGGCTGCTGTAGCTTCATTCTCCAACCCGGATGATAAAATTCGGAGCACCAGCTTTGAGGTTCAAGGAGGTGGTAACACTGGCAATGCGTTGATAAAACCCGGATGATAAAATTCGTCTTGGTCTTAATCCAAGGGTCATATCTAAGGTTGCTAATGACTCGGATGGCGAAAGAATACTTGATGAGCTTGAAAGGGATGGTGTTGATACATCTTTTATGGTGGTGTCCAAAGGAGGAAACTCACCATTCACATATGTCATTGTTGACAACCATGATGGTGTTAAATTTTAAAATAAACTTTAAAATTTATTTTTAAAATTTATTAAAAAATTAAAATTTATTATTAAATTTATTTTAAAATTTATTAAAAATTATTTAAAAATTATTAAAAATGTCAACTCAACTGCCACGCAAGCAGGTAACCTGCTATCCGGTAAAATTCCATACATTTGGAGTGTTAAGTGGCCTAATTGCATGTTTTTTGAGTGTTCAGTGGCCTAATTGTATTTTTTTTTTTTCGTTCAGTGGCCTAATTGCATTTTCAGGTTACGTTCAGTGGCCAATTTGAACCTTATTCCAATATTGTTCAATTCAATATTCTTCTAGGATTTCTATTACCATCATTAATTATTCCCAAATTTACCGTAATTAAATAATTTGACCAATTATAAAGAAAGATTATTAAATAATGCACGGGACAATTGTTTAATTAAAAATCTTAAAAATTCATTAATAAAACATAAGGTTCTCATAGTTTTTTCTTAGAAACTCTTTAATAAAGTATTTTTTTTAGAAATTGGTGGGACAAACCGCCTACCGCAGTTTGCGGTGGATAGATCTCGAAAAAATACGCGATTTCAAAAAATCATTTGTCCAAAATGGACAACGGAATCAAAAGTTATGCGTTGCCGAACTTTTGACACTTTACAACTTAAATAAAAAAAAAAAATTAAAGGCCGGTTCCGCCGGCGAGGCGGCCGCTGAGGAGGCCTATTCCGGCCTTCCTCGCCGCGGCCAGCGACACGATTTTTGCAACACTGATATATAAAATAGATATAGATTAGAATATGAATACTATTACACAATTTTATAATATTACAATAAAATTTTAACCCAGAATTATTGTAGAAATCAATATATTTTATTAGGAAGATAGATTTTTTAGGAATTGGGAGAGAAGTTAAAATTTCAGGATTTTGTTTTTATATATAGTATAGATAGATTGTATTAAACTATTTTATAATTTTAGAATAGAATTTTAACGCATAATTATTGTACGAATGGGAAAGTAGAAATCAATATATTTTATTAGGAAGAGAGATTTTTTAGGAATTGGGCTGGAAGTTAAAATTTCAGGATTTTGTTTTTATATATAGTATAGATTGTATTAAACTATTTTATAATATTATAATAGAATTTTAACGCAGAATTATTGTACGAATGGGAAAGTAGAAATCAATATATTTTATTAGGAAGAGAGATTTTTTAGGAATTGGGTGGAAAGTTAAAATTTCAGGATTTTGTTTTTATATATATTTATAGATTTATAGATTTATAGATATTATAGATATTATAGATTATAGATTATAGATTATAGATAGATAGATTGTATTACATTATTTTATAATATTAGAATAGAATTTTAACGCAGAATTATTGTACGAATGGGAAAGTAGAAATCAATATATTTTATTAGGAAAAGAGATTTTTTAGGAATGGGCGGGAAGTTAAAATTTCAGGATTTTGTTTTTATATATAGTATAGATTATATATCTATTTACATCATTCACAAGCATTATTAAATATATAATTGATAATTGATTTATATTACATTTATTACAAGTATTAATTAATACAATTAATTGTATCTTTATATAAATATTAATTAAAGTTTATTTATTATATAAATTACATAAAGTAATAAATTATATATTTTATAAACTTTATAACTTAAATAGTATTATAATTACAAAATAAAAAATATTACATGTAAAATATATTAGTATTAAATATAAATTAAATAAATTATAAATACATATTAAAAACTAAAATCTAATTTTATATGTGTATATGTTATATGTGTATATACATATTTGTATATATATAAATATACATATTTGTTCACCGTGGTTAATGTGGTTGATTAGAAATAGTCTTGGCTACTAACTTAGAGGTTATGGGTTCAATTCTTAAGCAATATAACAATAAATATTTTAATCATGTAAATTTAAAATAAAAAAAATGGGCTGACGGGCTGGCCCGTTTAGCCCGTCAGCCCGTCCTACACGGGTTGGGTTGGGAAAATCCCAACCCGTGGAAAAACGGGTCGGCCCGTCCCGTCCGGTTTCCAGTTGAACCTGAGACGGGCCAGCCCATATGGGCCGAGCTGGCCCGTTTTGACAGCTCTAGAAGATATTGAAGAAGAACGCCAATTAACTCCGGCCTCAACTTTTCAAGTATCCGTTTTTTCACTTTAACGTTAATCACTCACGCTCTTTCTCTCTTTAAATTATGATGCTATTGTCTTTTCAGTACGAACTTCTTTGATAAATTCAGGTAGGATTTTACTTTTTCAGATTCATTTTAGTCTCACAAATTTATGCAAGGTTTCCCAATGTCTTATTTCATCAATGGTGTCGACATATATTCAACATATGAATCAGAAGCATCAAGGTATCTCTCTCTCTCTCTCTCTCTCTCTCTCTCTCTCCCTCTCTCTCTCTCTCTCTCTTGATGATGAGTTTTCATTTCAATCACAAAAAATAACTTTCTTAAAAATATTTATGATAGATCTATGTAAAAGATGGTTTTTATAAACTCTGTTGTTGAACTTGCGGTAGTAGGTCGTTTTGATTTTGACAATAATTCATTAACTACATATTCAACAAATTCATGTATATTAGATAATATAGTGCGCTCAATTTTTTCATAGATCTAAGGAGTTTGAAATTGTGATGTATCTCTTTTATGAAGTTGTGTACTTATTTTGTTTGAGCGCAAAATATTTAATAGATCTACTTGTATTGGATATTGAAATGGGTAGATCATATATAATTAGATTTGACAAAATCTAGTTGAAAAGTTCATGAATAGAAAGATTTTACAAAACATGAGAGAAATTTTCTTGCAATCCTGGTATTATCGTTTTCTACCAACATTACCATTACTTTTTTTTTTTTTTAATGTAAAGATTAGCGTTTTTTTTTTCTTAAAAAAATTTCTTCTCTCTTTTGTTTTTCATTAATATATTTCTTTATTTCATTTTCTTATATATACAACAAGTAGAAAGAATTTCAACATTTTTTCTACCAAAAATTGCACATATCACTACTGGAAATTATGGAATTTCTGATCACCTGAAATTGATTTTAAATCAAGTCGAAAGCCTTGTTCCGACCACTTTTGGCATCCGGAAAAACCTTTGTTTGTATTTCCGATCACTTTTTGCTTTCGATTTGATTTAAGATCACTTTCAAGTGGTTGGAAATTCAATAATTTGCAGCCGTGTATTCAGCTTCAAATTTCCATTCACTCAAGTGGATATATAGTAACAATAAAATTTTGTTGCCCAAAACTTTTTTCAATATTTTATTTGAAATTTTGACCCAATCATCCAATGAACCACAAAGCATATCCTTGTTATGACCGTTGGGTTCTAATTCATCAACTGTTACGGGAGTTAATTTTTAATTAATTCCAATTTTAATTTTGGGAAAAGGGTCAAATAGGCCCTCGAACTTTAGCTTAAAAGCCAATTAGGCCCCTAAACTTTTTAAAGGTGCAATTACACCCATCAACAATTAATTTAAGTGCAATGAAGCCCAAAAACAAATTAATGACCTGCTATCACAGGTCATTAGGGTTCAGGCCACCTTCCGGCGAATTTTCCGGCAAAAAAAAAAAAAAAAAAGTGACCGGCGAAATTTTCGAGAAAAGAAGTGACCAGCGAAATTTTCGCCAAATATGGGTCGGTTGTTGGTCACATTTTTTTTGTCGGAAAATTCGCCGGAAGGTGGCCTGAACCCTAATGACCTGTGATAGCAGGTCATTAACTTGTTTTTGGGCTTCATTGCACCTAAATGAATTGTTGATGGTTGTAATTGCACATTTAAAAAGTTTAGGGGCTTAATTGACTTTTAAGCTAAAGCTCGAGGGCCTATTTGACCCTTTTCCCTTTAATTTTTGAATTAAAACCTATGTTAATGGTTGCTGTTACAGGAGTTGTAGGGGTGCCCTAAATGCCATAATAAAGGCTATTCACTCTTCAATCCCTATATAAGGAGTTGAGCAGTAGCAGTTTGAACACACAAGAAAAAAATTTTCCAGCCTCAAAATACTTCTGCTTCTACTCCATTCTTGAAGGTGTGTTTTGCTCGTGCTCTTGTTCACCGGGTTCGTTCGTTTGGGTGCTCAAACGTCGAACCGTTGTACGTTTTATTCTGGGAAACCTAGGCCACAACGCTCCTAGCACTTTTGGGAGGTGGTAAATAAAGTTTTAATGAAAGAAAAGCAACTCGCCTAACTCGTACTAATCTTTCTTCCTCTCCTTCTTTCTTGTTTTGGATTAGGCTTTTAAGCAAAAATCCGTTCTCCCTCTTTTGATATATTCGTTGGATTGGACTTATAATCTGAGGATTATTAGTTCAATTTTGGTTGATATATATTGGTATATCTTTTTCGTAGATATACATGTATATATAACCTTTGGGTCCGTTTTATATATATTTGTGTGTATATATATATTTCGGATAAATATCCAATAATATTTTATATACTTGTGTGTGTATATATAAATATTATTTTTAGGATATTAAATCGATTTTGGTTCATCATCACCAACATAACTTTTGGTCTAATCTAATCACAAGGTAGAAACTTTAATTTTGACCTATTGTTCCTATATTATCTGACATAGGTGTTGTTTTACTTATCTATCATTTGTGTTTTGCTCTTTAAAAAAATTTATCAAAGCTGAATTATAATTAGATAGTATAAATATATGAACAATTTTAACTTATAAACATATCAAATAAAGAATTATAGTGTTACTAAACGTATGTCTATATATTTAAAAAATATTATATATAAATAATTTGCATTTTAATTATTTTCATTTTTAATAAAATGGAACATATGTTTAGAAAATACATACACACAGATGTTTGTATAATAGATAGTGTAAGCAATACTCAATGTTGATTTGTTTTTCAACAATCAATTCTCTGATTTTGTGATACTTGATATCAATGTGCTTGCTGCGACCATGAAAGACTGGATTTTTGGACAACGAAATTGCTGACTTGTTGTCACAAAAAATAGTTGTAGGTGCTTCCAGCTCGTGTTGTAAGAACTCCAAAATTCTCCTCAACCAAACTGCTTGAGTAGCACATTTTGCTGCTGCAATATATTCTGCTTCTGCGGTTGAAAGTGCTACAATCTGCTGCTTCTTTGAAGACCAAGAAAATATGGTTGAACCAAGATAGAAGGCATATCCTGATGTGCTTTTTCTGGTCTCAATATCTCCAGCCCAATCACTGTCTGTGTATCCAACAAGTTTCACAGCTTCATTAGTAGAGTAAAAAAGTCCATCATTACTCGTACCTTTGACATATCTCAGAATTCGTTTTGCTACAGCCCAATGTGATTCTTTTGGTTCCTCCATGAATCTGCCAAGTATTCCAACTCCAAAAGAAATATCTGACCTGTTGCTACCAGATACCTCAAACTCCCAATTAAGCTTTTATAAGTTGTAACATTCACATTCTTACCACACTCATCTTTGGACACCTCTAACTTTTCAGCTAACGGCGTTGAAACTGGTTTGGAGTTTTCCATTTTGAACTTTTTCAAAATATCAGCAGCATACTTCTTCTGTGAAATAAAGATTCAACCATCCATCTGAATAACCTCAAGGCCAAGAAAGTAAGTCATAAGGCCCATATCAGTCATTTCAAACCTTTTAATGAGTGCCTCCATGAATTCTGAGATTAGCTTCAAGTTGTTTCCAGTAAAAATCAGATCATCAACATACAGACATATTAGAACAATATCACCAGAATCCGTGCATTTGACATATAAAGTGTGCTCATGAGGACATCTCATAAAACTACTTTCAACAAAATATGAGTCAATGCAACCATACCACGCCCTAGGCGCTTGCTTTAAGCCATATAAGGCTTTTCTCAACCTGTACACTTTATTTTCCCCCCCTTTCTTCAAAAATCCTGCATGTTGCTCAACATATATTTCTTCTTCAAGAAAACCATTCAAAAAAGCAGACTTGACATCTATTTGATGCAATTTCCAATCATTTTGAGCAGCGAGAGAAATAACCATTCGAACTGTATCAAGTATACTTACAGGAGCAAAAACCTCAAAATAATCAATACCTGGTTTCTGCTTGTAACCCTTTGCTACTAATTGTGCCTTAAAACGGTCAATTTCTCCATTTAACTTGTACTTCATTTTGTAAACCCATTTCACTCCAATTGGCTTCTTTCCAGGAGGTAAATCTGTTTACTCCCAGGTATATTGAGAACCTCTACCTCTTCAGGTCCACTCATCAAGTGGGCAAGGATGTTGACACAATTCGCGAATAGTTACGTTGTTTGTTATTTATAGAAATCATAATACTTATTACAAAAAGTTTAATATAAATATGAAATAAATAAATTGTTACTTTTAATAGATGTTGTAATATTTATATGTGAAATTTGATAATATTTAGGCTAAAATGATTGTTACTAATGATAAATATTGTAATACTTATAACAGAAATTTTGATAGTTACAACTTACAAAGTATAATTCTAATGTAAATATTATAATACTTATATGTGAAATGTTACTTATGAAAAAAATTGTAATACTTATTGTAGAAAATTTAATACCAATTCGAATTAAAAATAAATCGTTACATATAATTTATACTACAATTATATGATTTTACTTCGGTTATTAATGTGACGTATAAAGAACCGACGTAGTACACAAATTTATATACATTAGTTCAAAAACCGACGTATATACTACAACATATAAGTTGATTTTCCGTATTAACCGACGTATTATAGTATTTTATTTAAAAACAATTATATACGAAGTAGGTTTATAAACCGACCTCCTATTTAATTTTTTTTAAATGATTAAGATAGGACGTTGGTTAATATGTATCACCGACGCCGTGTATATATATATATATATATATATATATATATATATATATATATATATATATATATATATATATTTTAAATAAAAGTATATACGACTCAAATCGAAAGTAGACCCACTAATAAGTGTACCACAAAATAGCCACCTATGACCAGTTTTAATAGCATAAATTCACTGTTGGAAATTATTGAATTTTCGACCACCTGAAAGTGATCTTAAATCAAGTCGAAAGCAAAAAGTGGTCGGAAATAGCAACAAAGGTTTTTCCGGATACCAAAAGTGATCGGAACAAGGCTTTCGACTTGATTTAAGATCACATTTAGGTGGTCGGAAATTTCATAATTTTCTGCAGTGAAACAAATCACAAAACTAATTAACTTCCATGCTTGTAAATTAATGCAATCCTATATTTACGTTTATTGACTTTTGCAGCCTGTACGCGATCTCATGAAGTTATCTTAAATACTAGCTGGCCCCTTTCTATTTTCCTTCTATGCGTTACGTTGATGACGGGGTATAGGCATCAATTGTATAGACATAAAAATGTTTTATGTCATTGCTGCTACCTTTTCCTTAAATTCCTAATTCCTCATACCTCTTTTAAGAGCATCTACATTAGTGAATTTTGCTCAATTTTTGAGGTAAACATTAGTGATGTGGAGGAGAGAGAAAATTTGGAATGTTCAAGGGGTGATTTTTGCGCGTTTCGCGCACAGACACTGCCCAACCCGGCGCGTGCAGTACACGTGCCGGCTGGCGCATCAATAGGCTTGCTTTTTTTTTTTTTTTTATTTTTTATTTTATTTTTTTTATGCAACGCATTAGATTTTTTTTCTTTCTCTCCCTCCTCTCTATCTTAATTGGCACCTCAAAAACTAAAAAATAAAAAAATAAAAAAATAAAAAAAATAAAAAAAAAACTATGGATAACTATTAGGATGCCTAATACCGTAAACAAATCTCAAAAACTAATTAACTCCCATTAGTGCTTGTAAATTGATGCAATCTTGCCATCTTTCGCCATAAATGTTTTTTCAAAATAATATACTCATGTTAGATTTTTGTAGCGCGGTCTCATTTATCTTAAATATTTGCGGGTCCTTTCTTTTTTCCTTCTACTCCACCTCATTTTTCATGATATAATTTACATTAACTCTATTTTTTTTTTAGTATACCTAGAGTTTCTATCATCAGACACAGTGACTAATCCCCTCGCTAAATTGTAGGCACCTCTTTTAGTATTCAATGCTCATAAACGATATACTAAACAATAATTTGATTAATTCCTTCTAAATATTTTTTTTTTTCACGTATTATATTCATTATTATGTCATTTATGAGAGGTTCTTTTATTGTTTGTTTGTTTTTGTTTTTGTTTTTTTTTTGTTTTGTTTTTGTTTCTTTGTTTCTTTGTTTTTTGCTTTTTTGTTTTTTTGTTTTTTGTTTTTTGTTTTTTTTTTTTTTTTTTTTTGTAGGGATAGAAAGAATAAAATTGTCAAAAGATCAAAATGAAACAAAAAATAACGCTAATTGGATAAAAATTATAATGTATTACGAATTTTGGATTTTTCCAATATTGTCGTAATTTGATAATATTATAAATTACGAAGTGTGAGATTGTATCAAATATTGTAAAAATCATATGTTTGTGACAGTTGGCGAGAAATAAACGAGAGTGGAGTGATACGGAGAGAGGAAAAATAAGGGAAAAAAAAAGTGAGTTGTCAATAGGCCATTGTTTCTCTTAGAAATGGTTGCAGATTATAAAAAGACTTTTTTTATTAGGCAACTATTTCTCTTAGAAATGGTTGCGGATTATAAAGTTTTTTTTTAATACATAAAAAATACAATGGGCAACCATTACAGCTAACAATGGTGGCAGATTATTGATCTCTTATTTACAAAATTGCCACCGCGAATTTTTGGGCTAAGATTAAGCAACCATTCTTTCAACAATGGTGGCCTATGATCAATCTTCTATGTTCAGTTTTGTACTAGTGTGGATGTTGGACGGGTTGGTAGTGGCCGAGGAGTACTCCGGGGTCGCAGTGGCCAAGGATCCCAGGGTGGCAGACCCCTCCATGGTTTGCCCGGTCACGTGCATAGTCATATCGGGTACCGGGTCTTATTCGCTTCATATTACTCCGCTCCGTAATTATTCCATCACAACCTAACCAACTTGAATTGGCATGGTTGCCCGAGATAATTCCTCTTTACCTACCATAGATGATAGATCCATATAATATCAAAATCTTGATAATTTTCATGCACACAATTTTTTTATGTCATGGCTGCTACCTTTTTCCTTAAATTCATCATTCCTCAACCACGTATGACCACTTTTAATAGCATAAACAAATCATAAAATTAAGGGTGTGTTTGGTTGAAAGGTTTAGCTCTAAGGAATGAGTATCAAAGTGATTGGTATTGTTTGGTTGATAAGTTTTTAGAACACTACTATGAGTTTTAAATATCCCCTTAATTGAAAAATCCATACACAAATAAAATAAGAGTAACATCCCCTTTCATTCACGTATTCCTTCTCATCCTCTTTGATTAGTGCTTTTAGAGTTTTTTATTTTTATTTTTTTGTTCATATTGGTATTTTGGATGTCTTTATATTAGAATCAATTTTATTGATTTTGTGTTCTTGTATTTTTAAAATCTTTAATCCATTATATGATCATACATAATCAAACGGCATTATTGATAATAAAAAACATGCTAATTGGATAAAAAATTATAATGTATGACCAATTTTGGATTTTTCCAATATTGCTATAATTTGATAATATTATAAATTACGAAGTGTGAGATTGTATCAAATATTGTAAAAATAATATGTTTGTGACTAGGGCTGTGCATCGGACGGTTCGGGCGGGTTCGATTTTCGGGAATGGGAATCCGTTCGGTTTTCAGATTACAGCTATTAAATCCTATCCGTGTAATTTCTAAGTGTAAACTTTTCGGATATATAAATCTCAGATATCGAACGGTTTGCATCGGATTACGGACTAAATCGGATATGAAATAAAAATTCATAAAAACTACAAAGTAACTATTGAATAAGTAAATCAACACTAAATAAGTTGTAACTTGTTAACTTCTAAGTAGTTAACAATTTACAACTTCAAAATTACAAGTTCACAAATCACAACTACAAAGTAACTTACTAACTAGTTACAAGTTAATGAAGCTAAGTAGCTAACAACTTTACATCTTACAAGTTACTATTCAGAAACAGTTTATAGATTCAAATTCTCAAAAAATAAGCTGTTAAGTGTTAAGGCACCATTCAAAAACCAAATGCAGCAACAGCCAACAGCAACTCAGCAAACCAGCAACTCAGGCACTCAGCATTCCTCATCTTCCTGCTTAAGGTGCAAATTCAAATAGCAAATAACAAAAAGAAAAAAAAAAATGAAAAGAATAACAGTTTAACATTATTTGCTCAAAAATCCAAAATAGGCTCAGATTGCTGTTGTTTCATATCATTAAGATTTGAGGGAAATTGCTTCTAAAGTTTTGGAACTAAATCCAAAACTTGATCAGCAACATACCAACCCCAATCCTTTGATTCAGACAAGGGTGGAAGCATCATCATAGCCCATACTACTGCACATACCTGTCAAGCTGTAACCTGATGTTCAAATGTTCAATCAAGTGGAACTGTGGAAGGGGCTGAGGCACTAAAATGCACTTACATAATTGAATATTTGAATTCATAAGCCATAAATAAAAACAGAATGGTAATCTAATTTTCTAAGAGAACATAATAACAACTAAATATAAAACTGAGAGCAGAATTGTAAACACAAAAAAGTAAACTTTGTATATATTCACAAAATTCCTTGTACAGTGTGTGTATAATTCAATGTAGGTACAAAAATCTCTGTCTAGTCCTCTGATTCCTCACTGACGTTATCTATGGAAGTGCCTCCGGGATTCAAATAGCGTAGCCTCCGGGATTTAAGTGGCGCGTGCCTCCGGGATTCAAGTGGCGTAGCTTCCGGGATTTAAGTGGCGTAACTTCCAACAACGAGCGTCAAGAATTTAGAAGTAATCAACCCTGCAAAGTTTCAAAACACATGCAATGGATTCAAGCTGCTTTAAGATCCTCAAACGCCTTCAAAAGACTTCAATATCTTCGAGACAATCAATTCGGCAAAGCTCCAAAGTACCTGCAATGGGTTCAAATTGCCTGCAAAATAAACAAAAATGCCTTCAACTTCAAGCGTTCTTCAATGCCTTCGGGCTCTTCAAATGCTCTCAACTCCTTAAGCCTTCAAGTTCTTCCAGCTTTCGAGTGTGTTTTGGAATGAAATGAAGGCTCTATTTATACTAGAAGCCTAACCAACATTCCTCAACAAACTCCCCCTTTAATTAATTAATTAATTAATTAATTAATTATTTTAGAAAATGAATCTTGCCCAAAATCAAGTCCAGGTTCATTATCGTATAATCTAATTCAAATTCAAACTAAATTATAATTATCTAACTCAAATATAATAAAATTAATATTATATTTAAATTATAATTATAATTTAAATTCAAATATGAAATGGGTTTGGACCAACTAATTAATTAATTCAATAGCCCAAATCAAATTCAATTGGACTAATCAGATTAAATTAATTAATTTATATGATCCAATTAATTAAATTGGCCCAATAATCAATTCCGATGTCGGTCCAATAACCATTTATCGGTCCATTTGTTGGGTTCAAATTTTATGTGTCTACAAATTGCCCCCTCGAGACTTGCTAGGACATGTCACTTAATGTGCTTGGAACGAGGAAGTCTTGAAACCTAACAAAACGGTCATTTAAATTCATCGTGGTGCATCTATCTCCACAGGCCCAAATGTATGTCCGGATATTTCGCGAACACAAATCAAAAGATTAAATTAGCACAAAATGAGCCAGGACAAATCAAATGATACTGACCCAATGCACTTTAATACATTTTGTTGTGAAATGGCACGAAATGGCGCAATGCGCTTTAATGACAAATCAGATGAGCCTAGCGCAATGCATCCTAATTCCATGAGCCTGACCCAATGCATTTTGATACCATGAGCCTGGCCCAATGCATCCTAATTCAATGAGCCTGACCCAATGCATTTTAATTCCATAAGCCTGGCCCAATGCATTTCCATAAGCCTGACCCAATGCATTTTAATTCCATAAGCCTGACCCAATGCATTTCCCCAAACTATGCTCAAATCCTCACTTTTTCTTCCCCGGCGATTGCCTGCAATGCATTGCCTGCAAACCCAACATATTTTGGCAACAGACTTATGTTCAACTCAAAATGTCAACATTCTATAACAAATCACAAATATCACGGCTCCATTCTACATCCAAATGTCATCAAAGCTTATCCTAACCGTGTTAGGAAATAGGATAGTAGAGTCCTAACTCAACTCCAACACCCTCCGGCAATGCACTATAAATAGGACCATAATCCATCAGCTTCTCCATCAACGAAGCAGAGATTGAAGAAGAAACGCAAAGATTTACAGGCACTTGACCTCCCTTTAGCAAGGTAAATCATCTGTACCATCATCCCCATCTTTTCTATATGCATTCTTTTATTTACAGGGAAGAAGTGATACAGCCGCAATATGCAAAATAAGAGAGGACCTGGGTTGTTGTTTTGGCCAGAGGTCATCGCTGAAGCTGCCGGAAATTTTTTTTGAAGTTGTCGCACAACCACCAACATCGCCAGAGCCTAGAGGTCGTCGGAATGCTGCCCGCCGGATTTTTCGTTTTCTTGTGTTTTTTTTTATGAAGCCGCTGGCCGAACTTTTCACTGTCAAGGCTGCTGGTCGTAAATCGTTGAAGCCCGTTGCCAACGCTGTTGCCGGAGGTTCTTCGCAGAGCTCTGTTTATGTCTTTTGCAGGTCGCCGGAGTTCGCCCTGGAAGTTTCCAAGGTTGATGCTACTAGGAGGTTATGCTTCCTGCCAATCCTGTGGAACAACAAGTCGCTGGAGATTTTTTTTTTTTTGTTGTTCTCTATTTTTTAGTTGGAAGGCTGCTCAGCCCGTCGCCAGAAGTTTCCCCAGAAGTCGCCGGAGTGTTGCCCGCCGGAGACCGCCGCTCAGCTCTGTTCCTCTGTCGTTGTTGGTGCAGGATCATTGCCTAAAATTAGTCCTCCCACCGTCAAAAGCATCGCAAAGCTCGAGTCTCTTCTATAGTTGGAATTGGGCTAAAGGTCCCTGATTGGAGCTTCACTCGTCGACCGTCGATGCAGCTCTGCTTGTTGCCGTATGCTTTGAGAAAATAAAGGGAGAGAACAGAGGCCATAAAATAGAGGACAACAAAATATGACGTAGATGTTCTCAAAGGAAAAGGACATGATGTGTTTTATGGTGAAGAACTCTGAGACACTTTAACTCTGATGATGACAACACAGCCACATGCACTGCCAGACAACACCTACCCCTTTCTCTTTTTTTTTTTTTTTTTTTTTTTTGCTTTCACGTCTCCTGCTTCTTTCTTTTCTTCTGCTTCGTTTTCATTTTTTCACTTTCTTTTGCTTTGTTTTTTTTTTTCTTCCTTTTTTTATTTCATTCTTTGTTTTTGTCTTTCTGTTTCATTTTTTCCTTTTTCTTTTGTTTTGTTTCTTTTTTTTAGTTTCTTTTTACTTCGTTTTTTTTTTGTTTCTTTTTACTTTGTTTTTTTTTCCTCTTTTTACTTCTTTTTTTTTTTTTTTTTTTTTTTTTTGCAATATTCTGATAACAATTGTAATTGTAATAATACAATATAATAATACAAACATAATAATAATAATGATAAGAATAATAATAATAATAATAGTAATATTGTGTACATATGTATACAATGCATACAATCATTATTGCATAGACCATGGTCCATAAAATTGTGTGGACCATAGTCAAAAAAAAAAATTTGCCATATATATATATGATTTAGTTTTGTGTTATGTATATGCTATATATTTGTACATAATATATCACCATTATTGCTATTTTTCCTTTTTTTTTGCAGCGACTTTTCGTCCTTAACACGTTCAAAATGGTGTACTTTCAAGATCAACGACGCAACGGGCAAGATGTCATGGTGATATCGAGCAGAAATAGTGATCATCAAGTCACACTGACGGTTCACCCACCCATAGTACTACGCGACCCGCCAAAGCTCACGGTGTCGTATCATGAGAGTAACTGGACCCCCGAGTACGAATGCCCGCCATCCAAGGTGTGGACCTTGCTACCCGGAATGCAGCACCAACCTTTCAAAGACGCCCTTCATACACTGGGGCATCGTATACTTAATGCTGAGGTCTCGTGGAGCCAAGACATAGACTTCGAGGGCGAATTCACTTTTCTAAAAGGATATTGGGAGTGGGTTGAAGAAACGCTTCACTTCTCCCACGACACCTTAAAAGAGGGGAAGATATATGATGCTGTGTTTGCGTCATTATTTACATATGACCGTAACATCAACATTGTCAAAGCCTTCTGCGAAGCATGGTGCCCGCGAACCAACACCCTGATCACCTCGTCTGGTGAGGTGAGCATATCGCCTCGGGATTTCCACGTTCTTGGGAGACTACCACTGTCCGGCGGCATTTACGACGAACACATCCCGAGTGCCGTGGACCTAAAAAGGGGCCCAAACAGGTGTTGTGCAAGCTTATTCGAGGCCTTTTATCTCTTAAACCAGCAAGAGGGTGGCACCCCCTTTGCTCATGCATCGCGATGGATTGACTTCTGGTGCAGAAAACCGCGAACACATCCAGCTCCTCCACCTCCATCTCAAAAGGACAGGAAATCCCGGCCAAAGAATACCCACAACCCAAGCGGAGAACTTAAAAAATCCCTCAGGTGGTTAGATGTGAGCAGGACGCCCTTTCTCGAACTAGGCATCTCCCGACGTTTCGAAAAGGAAGCTTACTTGGCCGCGTTTTTATCTTGTTGGCTTTGCGTGTTTGTCCTACCAGGTACACCAACAAGAACCATTCGCCCAGAGACTTTCAAGATAGCATGTATGATGGCTAAAGGAGATAAGATATGTCTTGCGGCTCCAGTACTTGCTAGTATTTATTCTGGTTTAAACTCAATCTCGGAATCCCACTCTCCTGGTCAAATAGGAGATCCTTTTCCAATCCATTACGTGTACAGCTGGCTAGCAACTTACTACCAAACCCATTTTAAGACCCCCAGCCTCACGTTAGCAAACCCAAAGATGGTCACTAATTCTGGAGAAGGTGGTGCAAGGTATTACACCGAGATGGATGCCCGTAAGAAGATATTCAAAGGGGACGTTTCTTGGCTCTGCAACTCCCGTAAGGATAATAGAGATTTTATCTTTTATGACGACCGTAGAGGGAGTAGGGAAGACTTTGAGTACTTCATATGTTTGCGCCCCAGCTTCCTCGTTTTGCGCCGAGGGTCTCAATGCAAAGTTGAGCCTTACATGCCGCATCGCTTCAGTCGTCAATTTGGATTCTATCAAGCATATGCCCCCGGCCTGTTGGCGAAGGATGTCCGTTATGCTTCACTCACCGAAGGATTCCGACTTCATCGCCAATATGATAATATCAACTCCCAATCTAGGGCCACATTTCCCATGAGCCCGGCTGCTCCAAAGAAGCATTTTTCGAACGAGTACAAGGCCTGGTTGGTCGATGTGAGTGCAAACCTTCTCGAGAATCATTTCACAGACATAGCCGTTAACGGAAACCCAAACGTACCTGTTGGCGAGGAAGGAACTCAAGAACAAAGAGACTAATTGACCACCTCAAGGAACAAAAAAACACCTGCACAAGAGGACATGTCATCTCGGGATAGAGCCTCAGGACATGCCGTTCGAAGGAGCAGGGAGGAGCAAGCGAGGCAGCGAAGCTCGGACGAGGATGCTGGTAGTGATGACGACCAAGATCGCTGTTGGAAACGGCCTAGAGGGAGACCATTGAACCAGGTTAAGATACTTCCCCAAATTCTTCCGTTTCGTATATCGTTAGACTTTGGCCTTTGTTAACGTACATGCACTACTTCTTACAGGATCCTGCCGAGCCACATGTTAGCAACGATGTCCAGTCATCAAATCACCAGTCTTCAATGGGACAAAGTGGCGGACGCTCTAATACCCTTGACCTCGAGGTAGAATCCCACCAGTCAACGTTGCCCTTAAACACAACTCCTCAAGAGACGCAGCCAGAGCCGTCCCAAGCCTCTATCTTCCCCAGCGAGGAGTCGTTTATATCACAATACATGGCTTTCATTGCGGGAGTTTGGAGTAGTATCTGCAGGAAGCTTAATGAGATTCCAGCTGAAAGAATTTCTTCTTTCCAAGGAAGCGTTGAAAGACAACTCCAAGAAATGGGACGGGACGGGGTGGACCTATCAATATTGAAGCGACGAGTGGCCGAGTTCTTTAACAAAGCCAAAGATTACGATCGGGCGCGGTCGCAGCTCTCGAATGCACTGCCCGTTGAAACCCAAGCCGCGAAGCTAGTTCTAACGCAAGGTGTCCTTATAGAAGCTCAACGGAAGTGTTCTCAAACCGAAACGTTTTTTCTTGATGAACAGAAAACCCTCAAAGACGCCGCTGATCGAAAAGCCCTCCTGGAGAAAACGATAAAGGATGCGCAGGAAGAGTTGAAGGAGATTGAAGCCAAGAACCTGGAACTCTAAGACCGTGTGACGAAGGCTCAAGAACAACATAACGCATCGCAAGAGGCCGTGACCACCGCTGAGGAGGAAGTTAAACGTATTCGAGACTGCCCCACGTTGACAGATGAAGATGAAGAAAAGCTTACTTCAATCAAAAGAGAGTTGGAAGCGTATAAGGAAGATCTCATGAGCTTTAGAATACTTTAGATTTATTTATATTTTTTTTTTGCTTAGATTTTTTTGTATAACGCATGAGTTTTATACTTGGAAACAAGACTTGAATACAACTTGAATTCTCTTCGCTTTTCAACAATACTTGCAAACAATTTTCTTGATTACAAGTGTAAAAAAAAAAAAAGAAAAAAAAAAGAAAAAAAGAAAGTATACTCGGAGGAAAGTAATTGAACTTGAGCATGAACAGAAGCAACTAAGTCTAAACCCAAACGAGTCACTCTAATAGAAATCTGACAAAAGAATTCACCCGTAATTACAACATGAACAGAGATGACCCATCTCCAATACATCTACATTATTCGAACAAACGTGACATAAAAGGGACACAAAGGGGTTTATTTTAGTTATGACTGAACTTAGAAGAGGAAGTGTTTCTAAGCTGCCTACGTACTCCTGCGAAGGAGATCAAGTCAAACGTAGTTCAAAGGACCATTTGAATAGGTAGGGCCGTTCACAGTTTAAACTCATGCGGGCCAGGAGTTTACCGTACACAGTTTAAGCTCGTGCGGGTCAGGAGCGTCTATGACTTGGGCCCACCCATAGACAAGCGAGATGCATTAGCAGTTTAACCACGTGCTGCATTTTTGGTGGATATCATTCATCATGTAGTCCGTGTGCTTAGGGATGATAGATCTTTAAGAATTTCCCGTTAATAGGGCCAACTCGCACACCATCTTCATCAATTAGCTTGTAAGCACCTCCTGAGTATACTTCTTGTACCACGTAAGGTCCATCCCATTTTGGAGTAAACTTGTGCCCAGTTTTCCTTGTAATAATGATAGGTCTACGAACCGCCAACACCTTGTCACCAACCTGAAATGAGCGAATCTTTACCCTCTTGTTAAAAGCTCTAGAAATTCGAGCTTGATAGCATTCTAAACTTTGTTGGGCCTGCAATCTCTTCTCATCGAGAGCTTCTAACTCTGCCAACCGCAACTTTACATTATCCTCGTCTGCAAGGCCTTCTTGGATAGCTAACCTTAGAGAAGGTATTTGGCGTTCAAGAGGCAAGACTGCTTCAACCCCATAAACCAGTGAGTATGGAGTGCTTTGTGTTGGTGTACGGTATGTAGTTCTGTATGTCCACAGTGCTTCTTCCATCCTCTCTTGCCAATTACGTTTTGACTTCGACACCACCTTTTTTAGTAGATTGCATAGAGTTTTGTTAAAAGCCTCGGCAAGTCCATTTGCAGCTGCATAATAAGCTGATGAATTTCTTTGCTCGAACTCAAAAAGTTTGCAGATTTTATCCATCAATTTATTATCAAATGGTTTCCCGTTGTCGGTTAGGATATACCGAGGGATGCCAAAACGATAGATAATGTGAACTCGGATGAAATCTGCAACATTTTCCTTCTTCACTTCCTTTAAAGCCACTGCTTCAGCCCACTTTGAGAAATAATCGGTGGCTGCTAATATATACGAATGCCCTACTGATGACTTGGGTGTAATAGGACCAACCACATCGAGCCCCCATGCATCAAATGGCCACGATGCTACCGTCGGATGTAGCGGTTCAGGAGGTTGATGGATAAAGTTCGCATGAAATTGACATGCTTGACATCTCCGTGCATAGTCTATGCAATCCTTCACCATCGTAGGCCAGTAGTAACCCATTCTTTTGATGTGAAAATGTAACTTAGGACCAGACTGATGAGCACCGCACACTCCAGAGTGAGCCTCCTCCATCGCTTGTAAAGCTTCCTCTTCGCCTAAACATCGAAGAAACACACCATCAAACGAGCGCCGGTATAGAGCATCCTTGAAATATATGAAGCGAGGAGCTTGACGTCTTACATCTACCCTCTTACGAGGGTCTTGAGGTAACTTCCCATCAACAAGGTAGTCAATCAATGATTGCCTCCAATCCTCTTTATCTACCTCATAGACAGAAGCAGTCGGGAGTTCAACAATGTCGTCAAGAGAGCCATCATCCTCGAAGATTGGAGGGACTACCCATTTTTGCATACTCGTAGCCGAGCCTCATCTATAGGATGTGATATAGTTGAAGCCAAAGCAGCTAAGGCATCGGCTTGCTTATTATGTTTCCTTGGAATGTGCTCCATCGTAGCATCTCCTAGCCAATGCAGGAGCATCTTTGCATAACTGTTGTATGGGATCAACTCAGGCTTTTTTACTTCGTAAACCCCAAGTACTTGGTTGATAATTAGTTTGGAGTCCCCGTATATGTTAACCCTTAGTTGCTTCATATCAGCTGCAATTTCAAGTCCCAAAATGAGTGCCTGATACTCGGCAACATTATTCGACCAGCGTTCTGTCAAGGTAAATGAATAAGGAAGCACTTCCCCTTCAGGCGTAACAAAGACAACTCCAACGCCTGCCCCCTCTTTGTGTGCCGCTCCATCAAAGTACATCTTCCATGGAGGTAAAACTTCAACCACAAGCACGTCCTCATCAGGTAGGTCACTGGACAGCTCCCATTCGGCAGGAATTGGATGATCAGCTAGGAAATCCGCTAAGGCTTGCCCCTTGATGGACTTCTGTGGTACATAAATGATCTCAAACTGTTGAAATAATAAATACCACCTCGCAAGTCGATCGGAAAGAACAACCTTTGCCATGACATACTTCACTGGGTTTGCCCTGGAAACTAGTCGAATTGTATGTGCTTCAAAATAATGCTTGAGCTTCCTGATGGCGAATACAAGGGCCAGACACAACTTCTCAATTGGCAGATATTTGAGCTCATTTGGCATCATCATTCTACTTAAATAATAAAGGGCATTTTCTTTCCCATTATCATTCTCTTGCGCAAGTAAAGCACCAACAGAGCTTTCTTGGGCGGAGATATAAAGGATCAGCGAACGTCCTGGAATTGGAGCAGTCAGCACAGGCGGCTTCATTAAATAGGACTTGATGCTTTGAAATGCATTCTTGCAGGCCTCGTCCCATACAAACGGGACACCCTTCTTCATTAATCGGCTAAAGGGCTGACATCTTCCTGCTAGGTTTGATATGAATCTTCTTATATAAGCCAACTTCCCTTGCAAGCTTTTAAGCTCATGAAGGTCCCTTGGCTCAGGCATCTTCATTATAGCGTCGATCTTTCCTTGTTCGATCTCAATGCCCCTATGTCGAACAGTAAACCCAAGGACTTTGCCAGCAGCAACCCCAAAAGCACACTTCAGGGGGTTCATTTTGAGTTGAAATTTCCGCAAGCGATCAAAGACTTATCTTAGATGCATCATGTGATCTGTGCGGAGTTTCGACTTCACAACCAGGTCATCTACGTAACATTCCACCATTTTATGTAGCATGTCGTCAAATATAGTCTGCATGGCCCTTTGGTATGTAGCACCTGCATTTTTCAAACCAAAGGGCATCACTTTGTAGCAGTAGATACCTTTTGGCGTACGAAACGCTGTAAACTCCTCATCTTCTGGCGCCATGCGGATTTGATTGTAACCGGATGAGCCATCCATGAATGACATAATCTCGTGTCCAGTTACGGCATCTATCATTAACTCTGTGATAGTCGATAGGGAGCGGGAAGTCATCTTTCGGGCATGCAACGTTAAGATCTCGGAAGTCTACGCACACGCGGATCTGGCCATTCTTCTTGCGCACAGGCACAATGCTGGATATCCAAGTTGGGTATTTAACTTCGCGAATGAAACCAGCCTCTATAAGCTTGTTGACTTCTGCTTCGATTGAGGGAATGAGCTCGGGACGGAAGCGCCGTTGAGCTTGCTTAACCGGGCGACACCCCTTTTTCACTGCCAAGCGGTGCACGGCTACCTTTGGGTCCAACCCTGGCATCTCCTTGTATGTCCATGCAAATACATCAATATATTCTTTCAAAAGTGTGACATATATTTCTTCATCTTCGTTGGAAAGGAGTGAACTAATGAAGATAGGTCGAGGACTTTCAGGAGTTCCTAGATCCACCTCTTTTAGTTCGTCCACTGCGGCTTGTACCCCTTCTTCTAGCTCTTGAGGCGCATCCTCTGCATCTTCACCCTCGGTTGGAATCTCATCGTATAATGTTATATGAAATGACGATGCCATCTCATCTTGACTTGGTGTTGCCTCACAACTTGAATCAATGTTTTCTTGACTTCTTTCTTGCACTTGGGTGTGTACAATGGTTCTTGGTTGGACCTTCAAAACTTCACCACACGAGACATGGATATTAACTTCTCTTCTCATGCGAGATGGAACGACACTCCTGAGCCTTTTTGAGGGTTCCATTTCAGTAGGAGGGTTGGTCTGCTCCTTCGAACTCTGAGTAGGCCCAATTCTGTCATGTACTGATTTTCTCTTAGCCGGTTTGGGATTCGGCCCAAGTCTATGGAAGACTGATTGTCGTGCTTCTACATCTCTAATTCTATCAGAAACAGACTGTTTCTTGTCACCTTCCTCCTCATCTGTAGAAGTGATGCAATTACTTGTGGCTCTGTTTATGAATATTCGCACTGGCTTAGGGGGAACATAACCCAATCCTTTCCGTTCATGCGGCTCCTGTTGATTTGACTTGCCTTTACCACCAGCTTCTGGGATGAGTTTCCCTAGCTTTTGTGGCTATTTAGGGTCATATCCAGCTTTGAATAGAAGTTTATATGCATTAGGGTCGAAGCCGCCAGTGCGCTTAGCGGGCACTGTTTGACTTGCCCCAACTTGAGCTTCATCTTCAAGCGGTTTAACTGGAGCTGCTTTTAATGTTTCAATCCTTGCGAGTGGGAAAACAAGTTCCTTGTCGCAATGAGCTTGGTCTACAACTTGCTTGCCTTTCCACTTTGGATCAAGAGGTGTGTCAACATTGCTTTGCTCAGCCTCCTCTACAACTTGTTTCTTCAAGTAAAACTTTGCATCTGCAAAGTATGATTCTGCTTCAATGAAGGGAGTTTCATCAGCGACTACCTTTTCTATCACCCTGCCTTTTTCAAACATGAGGCATTGGTGCCAGGATGAGGGAACTACTCCATTCTCATGTATCCAAGGCCGGCCCAGCAGCAAGTTGTACGACGTCCTTGCATCTATCACATAACATAATGTGCTTGAATTTAGTGTCCCGATCTTGAGGTCGAGTCTGATGGTACCCAGTGCTCTTTGTTCGCCTTGATTAAATCCTTGAATCATTAAGCGGCTTTGTGAGAGCTCATCGGTGGAGATGCCAAGTTCTTTCATAGCTCGGAGTGACAGAATGTTCACAGCCGACCCTTGATCAATCAAAATCCTTTTAATCTTTTGCTCGCGGGCATAACCTTCAAAAAACAACGGACGATTATGTGGTGTGCCACCAAGCAATAGATCCTCATCTTTAAAAGTTATCTCGGCAGTATAAGACGCGGCTTTTTGGACTTGAACCTCGTCACCTCCCTTAATCACGGGGAATGAACATTCCTCCTCTTCAACATGTCTCTCTTTAATACTCAAGCGAGTTCCAGGAATATTTGTCCCATGCGGAGGAAGCGCCTTCGGCATGAATTGAGCCAGGGCAACTGGTGTTCGAGACGTGCCGGGACGTCCTCTCGTCTTTGTGTCATAGGCGAGGTCCCTTGCTGGCTTTCTCTCAACCCATTGCTTCGTTATTCTCTTCAAAGATCTAACATGTCCAGCATTGTTCCTTTTTTTTTTTTGCGGGTAACAATTACCCAATCATTCTCGCATACCGGGTTGACCTGTGGTAACTCCGGTTGTTGCCTCGTAGCATGTTTCACAATAAATGGAAGCGGGCGTTTGTATTGCTTGCCCCCATCCTCTTCATCACTCTCCTCAACTAACGGAGCGAACCTTCCGCATGAAATTTGGTTGGTGCTGGCAGTTGCATCAGTCAGCTCAATCTTTCCATCATGAGCAAGTCTCATCACCTTATCTTTAAAGACGAAGCATTTTTCAATCGGGTGTCCGAGGAGACGATGATACTTGCAATAGTTGGGGTCGTCCACCTTAGAAGCTTCTTCGGGACGCTTCATCTCCGGTAATTCAATCAACTTAAGCTTTAACAATTCATCAAACATGGGTGACACATCGGAGTCCAAGAACGGATACTGTTTTTGCTGCATCTCTTCAATGATTCTAGTACCCCGAGATGGGCGGGAAAATGACCTTAGCCTGGGATTTTCAGTTACTTTGGCGAAAACCCGCATTGGTGCTGTTTTTACGTTCATGGCCTCTTTCTTTTCTGGTTTCGGGAAGGGTTTGCCCCCTTTCTTGAATTCTTGTTTTACAGGTCCCTTGGATGAGCTAGGGATACTTGACATGCCGAGCCCTCCATTGGCTTCAATACTCAACTCCATGTCGTGAGCACGACTGGATAGTTCTTCAAATGTTCTAGGCTTGATTCCTTGCAAGATATAAGAGAGCTCGAAGTGCATCCCTTGGATGCACATTTCAATTGCGGAGCTTTGTGATATCCTCTCTTTACAGTTAAGGCACAACTCCCTCCATCTCTCGATGTAAGTGCCCGCACGCTCACCCTTCCATTGGTGGGTAGTGGTGAGTTCCAAGAAGCTGACAGTCCTCCTGGTGCTGTAGAAGCGGTTCAAAAACTCGCGCTCCATATCATTCCAGCTATCAATGCAACCATGCTCCAGGTCTGTGTACCAATCAAAGGCAGTGCCCTTCAGAGAGCGGACGAACTGCTTGACGAGGAGATCTCCGTATGTTCCTGCATCATTACAGGTTTCAACGAAGTGGGCGATGTGCTGCCTCGGGTTGCCTTTTCCATCAAACTGCTGGAACTTGGGAGGTTGATAGCCCAGCGGCATCTTCATTTCTTCAATTCTCTGAGTATATGGCTTAGTGTAAGTATATGAAGATTGTCCTCCCTCGAGCTTCCCCTTGATCGCTCCCATGATGTACTCATTCAACTGCTCAACGGGTATCATGCCCTCAGAAATTGGGATACTCTTCTCGGCGGGTGGTGGACGGGAGATTGTCTCTTCCATTCCTGGCCTACTTTGATGGCGCGGGGACTCGACATCAATCTCATCTCCTTGGGTTTGAGGCTACTTCCCGGAAGCCTGACTTGTTTCGCCGTTTCTTCCGCTTTCAACCTTTTCACTGAGCTCATTGATCCGCCTTTCTTGGTTATGCATGAATGCAGCTATCCCCTCGAGAGATTTAGTGATGTTTGCGAGTTGTTCCTCCACCGAAGCCGCGTTCGTTGTCATAGCGGGCATAATTGTGTATATGTGATTCCATTCCGGTGAGGTTCCCTGCAAAAGTGACGACTGTGATGAACTTCCACTGCTTGGAGTTTTATTCAAGGGAATAGGGCTCGCAGGACTCTTGTTGCTTGGAGCTCCCTCACTTGTAGGATTCTGGTCAGCAACAGTTTCCTTTGTAGAGGATGATCCTTTGTCATGTGCAGCTCTCTATGACATAGTGGAGTTTCTGTCAATCCTTCGGACGATGTGGCGGGCAATGTCCTGGGCCTCGTGGAGCTGCACCCCTAGGTCACTCGGCTTCGAGTCATTGCTCCTCCCACGCCTTGGCTATCACCGGAACCGGCCGCAGATGATGCCCTGGAGCGGGTAGCCTAAGCATATGTCACCTTGGAGGAGGGATTTCTTGATGCCTTTTAGATTCCTTCCTTATAGCGCTCGCGAATCAACAGTGAAGAGATGAGAGGCAGAGTAGTCCCACTGGGCGTGCCAAAATCTGTAAACACAAAAAAGTAAACTTTGTATATATTCACAAAATTCCTTGTACAGTGTGTGTATAATTCAATGCAGGTACAAAAATCTCTGTCTAGTCCTCTGATTCTTCACTGACGTTATCTATGGAAGTGCCTCCGGGATTCAAATAGCGTAGCCTCCGGGATTTAAGTGGCGCGTGCCTCCGGGATTCAAGTGGCGTAGCTTCCGGGATTTAAGTGGCGTAACTTCCAACAACGAGCGTCAAGAATTTAGAAGTAATCAACCTTGCAAAGTTTCAAAAACACATGCAATGGATTCAAGCTGTTTTAAGATCCTCAAACGCCTTCAAAAGACTTCAATATCTTCGAGACAATCAATTCTGCAAAGCTCCAAAGTACCTGCAATGGGTTCAAATTGCCTGCAAAATCAACAAAAATGCCTTCAACTTCAAGCGTTCTTCAATGCCTTCGGGCTCTTCAAATGCTCTCAACTCCTTAAGCCTTCAAGTTTTTCCAGCTTTCGAGTGTGTTTTGGAATGAAATGAAGGCTCTATTTATACTAGAAGCCTAACCAACATTCCTCAACAAACTCCCCCTTTAATTAATTAATTAATTAATTAATTAATTATTTTAGAAAATGAATCTTGCCCAGAATCAAGTCCAGGTTCATTATTGTATAATCTAATTCAAATTCAAACTAAATTATAATTATCTAACTCAAATATAATAAAATTAATATTATATTTAAATTATAATTATAATTTAAATTCAAATATGAAATGGGCTTGGGCCAACTAATTAATTAATTCAATAGCCCAAATCAAATTCAATTGGACTAATCAGATTAAATTAATTAATTTATATGATCCAATTAATTAAATTGGCTCAATAATCAATTCCGATGTCGGTCCAATAACCATTTATCGGTCCATTTGTTGGGTTCAAATTTTATGTGTCTACAAGAATGAATGAACATTACTGCAATGGTTGGTAGGGAAGTTCCAGCAGTCCTAACTCCAGTTGGCAACTCTGCAAATAAAAAACACATATTAATTATCATACAAATAAATACACAATAATGAAAGTATTTAAGTAAACTACTATTACCTTTCTCAAGCCTTTCACAATCATCAATATTTTCTTCAATTTGAATAGGTTGATTTGGTAATCTCAACCAATCCTGTGTACAAATTAAAGCTTCCACAATCTTAGGAGTTAAGGAACTCCTAAATGGATCCAACACTCTACCACTGGTTGAAAAAGCACTTCCAGAAGCCACAGTGGATATTGGAACTGCAAGAATATCCCTTGCCACTTTAGAGAGAATTGACAGTCTTTCAGAGTTCACCTTCCACCATTTTAGGATATCAAAATCAACCTTATCTTCCACAATGGCCTCACTCAAATATATTTGCAGGTCAGTCTGTTTTAGGCTTCCACACTCTCCATCCTTTGCCTTTTCAATTGAGATTTCAGCTTACCTTGTGGCCTACCAACAGTTACAGCACTAGGCTGCACACTCACAGAGACAGTTTGAGAAGGTTGGGCAACAGCAGCTGGTTCAGGGTTCACATCCACAGAGTAAGTGGCAGCATAATCATTGTACAGCTCAAGAAGTGCAGATTGGATCTTCTCAAAACAGGATTTGCCTTTATCATCACCATACAGTTGAGTTAACTGGGCAGGCATGTACTCAACCTTATCTCTAGGACCCAAAATAGTGCCAAAGAAGATCACACAGTTCATTTTTTCAGGGTCCCCCCAATATTTCAGAAACTTAGGGGTCGTTTACTAACTTGGAAAAATGGAGGATTTTCCAAAAAAATGGAGAAAATGAGAGTGGAAAAAATAAAAATTGGAGAAGTTGTTTACTAAGTTTCTTATTCCAAATGCTTTCTCCTTCTCCATTTTCCAACCTCATGTACAATTTTGGAGAAAGAAGATTTGGATTTCTCCAAATGGAGGAGTGGAAAAAGTTTGGGTGAACAGTATATAATGGGCGAGGTCTATTGTTCGAATCCTGTTGTGCACATTTTAGAAGTCTTTTTCATTTTCTTTGTTATTCTCCTTTACGCTCTTCTTCTTCTTCTTCTTCTTCTTATTCTTATTATTATTATTATTATTATTATTATTATTATTATTATTTGTTTTTCTTTTTTCTTTTTTCCTCCTCCCTACAGATTTATTTTTTTATTATTATTATTATTATTATTATTTTTTCTTTTTTTCTTTTTTTCCTCCTCCCTACATATTTGTTTTTATTTTTACTTTATTATTATTATTATTATTATTATTATTATTTGTTTTTTCTTTCTTTTTTCCTCCTCCCTACAGATTTGTTTTATTATTATTATTATTATTATTATTATTATTATTATTATTATTATTATTATTATTATTATTATTATTATTTGTTTTTCTTTTTTCTTTTTTCCTCCTCCCTACAGATTTGTTTTATTATTATTATTATTATTATTATTATTATTATTATTAGTATTATTATTATTATTATTATTATTATTATTATTATTATTATTATTATTATTATAGAAATGTACAAATGATATATGGCATTGTATTTAATGAAATCAGAAAATTAGAGAAATGAAAAACGGGAGGAATATGGAATGAAAATTAGAAAATTGGAGAAATGGAGATGGAAAACTGGAAAAATGGAGAAATTGAAAACTGGAGATGGAAAAACAGAGAAATGAAGTAAACGACCCCTTAGTTTTCATTTGGGTGCCCATTGCCTGTAAAAAACCAAATAATTAAAGACTTGTTAATATACACATTTGTTAAACAGTAAACATTTTAGTTAAGGGATGTAATTTACCTTTTCAGAACTAGCTTCACCACCAGTCATGTCATCTAACATGCAACTAAGATCAGAGATCTCACTGAAGAAAGTGTTAGATGTAACATAAAGAGAACCAGAAATTCTCACAGTCATGTCATAGAAAGTTTTTAGCAGAGTTACCAAACTTTTCACATCAAACCAATCTATAAAAGTAGGCACAGAGGTACCCAGGTCATCAGAAAATGAGGGATCATTTCCCAAATAGGCATCAAAGACTGCCTGGTACTGGATTGCAGTGTTCAACATCATATATGTACTATTCCATCTTGTAGGAACATCCAACTGCAAAGCTGATTTGGCTTCCACCCCAATAAGTTCAGCAAGATCTCTAAATTTTTTTAGCCTTGCAGGGGAGTTCCTAACCCATCTAACTGCTTCCCTAACCCTCTTAACTGAAGTATCAGCAAACTTCAACCCATCTTGCACCACCAGATTCAGAATGTGGGTTATACACCTCATGTGCATGTACTTAGACCTTACAGAAGTGGTACCCCAAGACATCAACTTACTCTTAAAAAATCCCATGGCAGTATCATTGGAAGAGGCATTGTCAACTGTGACAGTAAAAATATTCTTAATACCCCACTCAACCAGACAAGTCTCCAAGGCCTTGGCTATATACTCTCCCCTATGAGATGAAACAGGGACAAAGGCTATGATATTTTTGTTCAGCTTCCACTGATCATCAATGAAATGTCCAGTAATGCACATGTAGTTTATCCTCTGTACAAAGGTCCATGTGTCAGTGGTTAAGCTGACTCTTTGGGAGCAACCCTTAAAAATTTGTTTAAGGACTGATCTCTCATCTAGGTATCTTTGGAAAATATCCCTTGAAACTGTCCACCTAGAAGGAATTTGGAACCTTGGGCAGGCAACTAGAATAAATCTCCTAAACCCTATCCCATCAACAAACCTAAAGGGCAACTCATCTATTATAATCATCTCACACAAAGCCCTCCTAATGGCTTCCTGATTAAACACCCATGTGCCTAATTCCCCCATTACCCCTTCAGAACCCCCTGGTGCAGAGGATGAGATAGCATTGAAAGTCAGAAGTGACTGCCTTGTATCCTTCGAGTGAGGATTTTTAAGACAGGCCACCATATGATTTCTTAAAGATGAAGTGCCATGTTTTTTTGGCTAACAACAAAAGATCTTAGCACAATATATGCACCTCCCCTCAATCAACTTGTCCTCTTTATCATATATCTTTACAAAGTGCTCCCACACCCTGGATCTGGACTCAACCTCTTTTCTCTTTTTCTTTGGAACTACAGGAGTCACCTGAGGCTGCTGAGGTATCTCAGTGCCTTGGGGTTGTCCTTGTACCTCCTGAGTTGAAGGTTGGGGTCCAGAACTAGGTTGACTGATGCTCTCCATCTAAAAAGATGGGCATCAACATTCAGATTTCAAACAATTGTTTGTCATACAGAATAACAGTTCAAGCATTCAAGCATACAAACAATTGAAAAGAAATTCAGATTCAGACACTTCTTTGTGTCATCATCTATCAAGATTTCATAATATTACATTTACATATTTACATTATGCACAAACAGTTAAGAACATTTAAGGGTCATACATCCATAAACAAATTCACAAAGAAATCCAGATTCAGAAACTGTATCCATCACTATCTGGATTTCAGTTAAGGGTTTCCACCATTTCACATTTAAGCCTTTAACTGTTTAAGGGCCATCAGAATTCAGATTCAACCATAACATATCAGAATATAACACATAAATCACAAATATAGAACTAGGGTTTCGGGTTTAAAACAGCTTCCACCAAAATACATCAGAATATAACACATAAATCACAAATATAGAACTAGGGTTTGTGTTTAAAACAGCTTCCACCAAAATAAATCAGAATATATCACATAAATCACAAATATAGAACTAGGGTTTCAGTTTAAAACAACTTTCACCAAAATAGATCACACTATAACACATATATCATCATATAACACAAATAGATCAAAATACAGTGAATAATCATAAATATAAAAACTAGGGTTAGCAATTTACTTGTTTTCCCCAAATACTCCCCGGAGAACAAGGGTCTCTAACCAGTAATCACCAGAGAGAAGGGCTTCCACCACTCTAAGCCTCGAACGGCCACCGGAGAATCAGACACAGTCGGACAGTGCACAGGTCTCAACGACTCAACGAGTAAGTGAGTCACTGAGATTACTAGATTAGAGAAGAAGAGAGGACTCTGAGAGACTGAGATTCTCAGAGATTGAGAGATTGAGAGTATGAGAGTCTCACAGAGTCACAGAGAGAATCGGAGATAGAGAGAAGTCAGAGAGAATGAGAGGTTGAGAGAATTAGGTTAGGGTGAAGGGTCTCAGCGAGTGGAGCGTATGGCTGCGCAGTAGCTAAGGGTTACATATATAACAGCCTTATACGACGTCGTACCACTCTAAACCTTAGCAAACCCTAGGAAAGATCGGATAGTTCGGGCGGGTCGGATGTGTTTTTTGCCTACCCTATCCGACCACGTAATCCGGCGTCGTTTCATTTGGCGGATCGGATTTTTGATCTCGGATTCGGAAGCATTGCAACGAATCTCGGGTCGGGCGGGTTTGCACAGCCCTATTTGTGACAGTTGGTTGTTGTCTCAATTTTTCTGTCACCATAATGATTATGATTTTAAGGATCATATTTTGAAATGCTTTGATCCAAAAGTTTTATGTTATTAATCATGATATTACATTACATTTAACAGTGATAATAATCTAATCTAAAAACATAATAAGTCTCAATCAAAGTTATATCCCTCATTTATGTCCATGTTTTTAATGCTAATCATTTTGTACATTGTGCTTTTAGAGTTGTACTATATAATTTTTTGAACAAAAATACCCCTACCGTTATAACTTTCGTTATCTTTTCCATTATTGTTACCATGCACATTCATTTACCATATATTTTCTTATATTCTTTAATGATAATAATATATTAAGACTTAGTATTATGTTTAGTTTTATTCTAGCAAAAAATCCAAAGGGTAACCGATCAATTGAGACTTATATGCGAGAGATGCGAGCCATCGCTGATGATTTAGCTCTTGCCCAGAGCCCAATTAGTGAAGAAGACCTTGTTGTCCACATATTCACACAACTTGGTGACGAGTTCAATTCCATTGTAGCTGCTCTCCGCGTGGGCACTGAAGTTATTTCATATGGAGAATTATCGGATGTACTTACAGATTATGAAAGATTACTGAAGGACAATGAAGCTGCCACCCAAGTGTTTATGCCAACGGCCAACGCGACACAATGACGGTTTAACGGCCCTCCACCATCATCAAACACTGGTGTTTCTGAACCAACATTTAAGGGCTATAACCGGCGTGGCCAAGGAGGTTCGACGACGTCAAACAGCAGACAAAATCAATGGCGGCAAAATGGCAATCGTCCCAATCGTTATTGTAAATATTGTGACTACCCAGGACATGAAACACGATTTTGTCGCAAACTTGCTAAATTTCTGAAAGAAAACTCCATTACTGTTCTTGAACCCCAACACTCCGGCCATTCATCTCCTATGGTCAACACAACATCTACCACCACGATGCCAACTCAGTCATAGATCATGGACTCAGGAGCTTCGCATCATACTGTCACTCAACTCTCATCTCTACAGAATGTTCCAGACTACTCTGGGCCTGATGAGATTTTGTTGGGAGATGGTAAGTCTCTAAATATCTCACACATTGGGACTGTTCCTATACCTTCTACAAATAGGTCTCTTATTCTGTCCGATGTCCTGTGTGTTCCCAAATTACAAAAAAATTTAGTGTCTGTGTCTAAGCTTTGCCAAACTAATTCTGTTTCGGTGGAATTCTTTGATTCTTATTTTCTTATTAAGGAGCGTTTAACGGGAACACAACTCATGCGAGGGGCGATCGAGCATGATGTCTATTGCCTTCCATTCCAGAGTCCTCCACAGGTCAATAAAACTTCAGTGGTCTCCATTTCGGACTTACATCATCGGTTTGGTCGTCCTTCTCATAAAATCTTAGCTTCCATTCTTAAGTGTAATAATCTAAGCTTTAATCAAAAGAATCTTGATTCTTTTTCGTGTACTTCATGTCATATTAATAAAAGTCACAAGTTACCATTCTCATTCAATTCAATGTCTAGTAACTCTCCCTTACAACTCATCTATACTGATGTATGGAGTTCGTCTACTGTTTCTATTGATGGGTTTCGTTACTATATTAATTTTGTTGATCATTACACAAAATATGTCTGGATTTTCCCTCTGAAATACAAATCTGATGCTTGTGTCATTTTTCCTCAGTTCAAACGCATGGTTGAAAACTACTTTGAGCACAAAATAATCTCTATTTTTTCTGATAATGGTGGCGAGTATACCAAATTAACTTCGGTATTCAATGCGTTGGGTATTTCTCATTTTTCCTCCCCACCTCATACTCCAGAACATAATGGGGTTGCTGAAAGGCGTCATAGGCATGTTGTTGAAGTTGGTATGGCTTTATTACACTATGCATCTATGCCGCCTGAATACTGGTCATATTCCTTTTAGGTTGCAGTTTATTTAATTAATCACATGCCCACTCCTATTTTGCAAGATTGCTCGCCTTATCAAAAACTGTTTAATAAATTGCCTAATTATGGAAACATTAAGCCGTTTGGGTGTTTATGCTTTCCGTGGCTAAAACCGTACTTTCCAGGCAAGTTAAATCCAAAATCATTACCGTGTGTGTTTCTAGGTTACTCCTTGAGTCAGTCTGCATATAAGTGTTTAGAACCTTCCACTGGGCGTGTTTATGTTTCCCGGCATGTCATGTTTGTTGATAATACTTTCCCATTTCAAACACTAAAATGGACAGGTTCTCTGGAGACTCTTCTCTCTGTTTCTCCTACGTCAATCCCATATCCTAATTTGGCACACTCTCTACCTCTCGCGAATCCTCCTGTAGAGCCACGTCCAGACACTTCAAGTACTGCTACACGTAGTCCAATGCGTAACATTCCTTCACCTGTGCATGAATCCTCAGTTGCGTCTGAGTCATCCTACCCATCTTCAGAATCTACAGATCCCACCTCCGTGTCTTCCCAATCCTCTCAGTCATCCGACCCTGGTCTACCATCATCACAGACCCAACCTCCACAACCCTCCCTTGTGTCTTCTCCATCTCCTGTGCATTCTGATCAGCCCAGACCAAAGCGGCAAAGGCGTCAAAATCTAAAATACTTTAATGATAAGTTTGTAAATGTGACAACGGCACATCCCATTGCTGATTCTATTGAACCACGCACTGTTAGCCAAGCTTTGGAAAATAACTTGTGAAAGGCTGCCATGTCGGAGGAGTTTAATGCATTGGTTAGAAATTCCACATGGGAGCTAGTTCCTCGTGCTTCCCATTCAGTTGTTGGTTGTAAGTGGATTTTCTGGGTCAAACGACGAGCTGATGGTTCTGTAGACAGGTTTAAGGCACACTTGGTTGCTAAAGGGTTCTTACAGGAGCCTGGTCGAGATTACTTCGAGACATTTAGTCCGGTGGTTAAGCTGGTGACTATTCGTGTTATACTTACTGTTGCTTTATCGCAAGGGTGGTATTTGCGACAATTGGATATTAATAATGCCTTTCTCAATGGCACCCTGTATGAGGAGGTCTATATGGAGCAGCCAGCGGGTTTTGTTGATCAGTGTTTGCCCAACCATGTTTGCAGGCTACAAAAAGCGATTTATGGTTTGAAACAAGCCTAATTTCCTTCGGTTTCAAGAAATCTGTATCTGACTCTTCCTTGTTTGTTTATTGTGCTCATGGTGTGGTCTTGTACTTTTTGGTGTACGTTGACGATATCATTCTTACAGGGAATGACACTGGGTTCATTAGTACATTTGTGAAATGTCTTGCAGATCATTTTTCTCTTAAGAACTTGGGTTCACTTCATCATTTTATTGGTGTTGAAGTTGTTCCTACGTCTAATGGGCTATTTCTGTCACAAAGTCAATATGTGGCTGGTGTCTTGGAGCAGTTTGGTATGACGGGGGCGAAAGATGCATCCACACCAATGTGTTCCACCACAGTCTTGTGTTCCGATGACTCCCCGGCCTTTGACACCACACTGTATCGGCAAGCTATAGGGAGGCTGCAGTATTTGGCTATTACCCGTCCAGAAATTTCTTTTGCGGTCAATCGTTTAGCTCAATATATGGCGTCTCCTACTGAGCTACATTGGCAGTCTGTGAAGCGAGCTCTACAGTATTTGAAGGGGACGGTGCATTTTGGCTTGCATTTTTCTAGGGATAAGCCTTTGTCACTCGTGGCCTACTCTGAGTCAGACTGGGGCAGCATCCGGGACGGTGGTCGCTCTACTACAGCTTATGTTGTGTTCTTTGGTTCTAATGTTGTGTCTTGGAGGTCTGCCAAGCAACGTTCAGTGTCTCGGTCTTCCATAGAAGTCGAGTATAGGGCACTGGCAAATTCTGCTGCAGAGGTCATGTGGATTCAGAATTTGTTGACTGAGCTTGGGGTTCAGATGCGTGACTCTCCAGTGCTTGTTACTGATAATTTGAGTGCGTCTTATGTGTGTAGGAACCCAGTTTTTCATTCCCGGATGAAGCATTTGGCGCTTGATTATTTCTTTGTGCGTGAGCAGGTCTCTTGTGGTTTATTACGTGTGCAACATGTTCGGTCTTCTTCTCAGATTGTTGATCTTTTGACTAAGCCGCTTGGCCGTCGATTGTTTACTGCGTTTCGAGACAAGATTGGCCTCATTGATGGTGCTCCAATCTTGCGGGGGCGTATTAAGACTTAGTATTATGTTTAGTTTTATTCTAGCCTATTCTTTTGGTTTGCTTAGGGTGTGTTTGGTTCGCACATAGGAATGGGTATCAAATACTTGGTAATGGTAATGGGTTTTGGTGAAAGTATTTAACATGTTTGGTAATAGGGTGGAATGGAAATGGTTACTAATAGTAGTGCTTGAGAATGAATAAGGGAATGAAACCCTTATGGTATTTGGGTATGGGTGTTTCAATTGATGGGGTATTCGAAACCCATAGTAGTGTTCTAAAAACCTATAAACCAAACAACAACAATCACTTTCATACCCATTCCTATGAACAAAACCCACCAACCAAACACACCCTTAGTCTTTGTATAGGTTGTTATAACTAGTTCCTTTTTCTCTGGTTGTGTAGTCTATATATTCTGCCTCTTTGCTATGATTAAATATCAAGCTTACAGTTCCTACATAATATTTGTAGACATTATACATTGGATTATTATAATAAATAAATTTAATATTAATGTGTGTGATTCAATTACAATTAAGATAATTGATTACCTATTTATGATTGTTATGAAATAATGTTTGGTATTATTATTGTAATATCGATTATCATTTTTGAATCAATGGATCAATGAGGTGTACAATTATTTTGGCTTAATTGTATGGTTTAGATTTCAATAGATTGTCTAACATATCCTCTTAGTGGACCTGATCCGTAGAGGCATAGAGCTATCGATTTAATGTATTTTTGTAGATGTTCTATCACTTGATCGCAAATTATGCTGTGCAACCGAATGCAACATGCATATGGTGCATTCGATGCAAAACGACGTTGTTTTGGTTAAAAAATGCGCGTCCCACTTAAAGAAGAAATCAGGTTCGATTCCCGGTAATAGCATTTTTATATATCCATAAATTTATAACTATATATCCATACATTCATAACTATATATCCACAAATTCATAACTATATACCCACAGTGAATGAATGAAGTAAAAATCCACAATGAATGAACTAAATATCCACAGTGAATGAATGAAGTAAATATCTACAATGAATGAACTAAATATCCACAATGAATGAATTAAATATCCATAAATTCATAACTATATATCCAAAAATTCATAACTATATATCCACACTGAATGAATGAAGTAAATATCTACAATGAATGAACTAAATATCCACAATGAATGAATTATATATCCATAAATTCATAACTATATATCCAGAAATTCATAACTATATATCCACAGTGAATGAATGAAGTAAATATCTACAATGAATGAACTAAATATCCACAATGAATGAACTAAATATCCATAAATTCATAACTATATATCCACAAATTCATAACTATATATCCAGAAATTCATAACTATATATTCACAATAATGCTATTGTCGAAAATCGAACCTGAATTTTTTTTTTTAAGTGCGACGCGCGTTTTTAGTCAAAACAACGTCGTTTTGCATCGTATACACCATGCGCATGGTGCATTCGGTTGCACAGCATAACTATTGATCACTTGATAGCACCTAGATTAACAACTATCTAAGTCATGTTAAATCTTCTCAAGTTAAAAAATCAAAGATCGTTTGATAATTGTGCAACTGTAAAGTGTCATTATGAGGAATAAAAGTTTGCCTTTTGTGGAAAAATGGTTATTAGGCACATTACAAAAGGAGTCCTGACATCAAAATATACTTAGACCATGCTAATTTTGAAGTCCAAAGGTCATACGCATGTTGTGATAAAATGAGGAGAATGTAGGTTTTGGAAACCTACAACCTTAGGGGCGCAAATAGGAAAAGTTCAAGATGTACGACTTTTGGCTCACCTTACTCTATAAATAAGCAATGCTGCAGAAGGCGCTAGACGCTAGTCAGGAGCCTAGACGACCTAGTAATCCGAGTATATTGTCTTTACTTTTTTTCAATCAGGACTAGGAGTTGTTACATTGTTATAATCTCCCAAACTAATCAACATCATATATTAGATGATTACTTGAGTACATGGTTAGAGAAATATAGAATACGAGTAGCCGAGTAGGTAAAAAAAGGATAAATGACTAAAATGTGTAGTCAAAGTTGGGAAATTCCCAAACTATGTCGCCTTTTTTTTTTTTGACAAAAATATGCAAAACTCCTTTGGGAGTTGCGTTTTTGGTGTATATTTTTTTTCATGTATTTCTGTAAAACGCAAGAGGTAGTTGCGTTTACGTATTCGTATACGTAAGACGCATTACGCTCTTGCGTTTTTCAACGGATACGGTATCCCAAAACGCAACTTACTTTTGCGTTTTACGTATTATACGTAAAACGCAAAAGTAAGTTGCGTTTTTGACCTTTTTTTGTACCACCCGTCTCCGGCGAAGTTGAAGGACGGCAAGAACCGCAATATATAAAACGCACCGGCGCCGGAACCGCCGGATACTATGGCATAAAACCCTATAAATATATAAAACGCACCGGCGACAAAAGCATGATTGATTTGGTCAATCCGTTTTATTCAAAAAACGCAATTCAATTCTTGCGTTTTTGTAAAATTCCGGCGAAGTACGCATCTCCCAAATGCGTTTTAACGTATTCAATGCGTAAGATGACAACGCATCTGGGAGATGCGTTTTTCGTATACAATACGAAAAACGCAACTACCAATTGCGTTTTAAGTAATTAACAAAAAAAAAATACGGCTGAAATACCTCCAAAAACGCAAGTGGTAACTGAGTTTTGCATATTTTTGTCAAAAAAAAAGTCAGCACACATTTTGGCAATTTCTCACCCCATTCTACACATTCTAGTCATTGATCCGTAAAAAAATCAGTCACCACAGTTAAGCACAAACTCGACTGAGTCGGCGCCTAGAGTGCCTAACCGGCCGGTTAGTCGGTCAACTGGCTAAATACCGCCTAGGAATAAAATCATCTTGGTCTAGGGGAGCCTAGGCAGCTACTAGGCCAATTTTTAAACACTGATTCCTTAAGCTTGTAATAAAAAGAACAGAAGAGAAAATTGTTGTTAAGCTATTGTAATTTCAAAAAGGAGTTGCTTGCCTCAAGACTCCCGAGGGCTTCTAATTGCAAGCCTTTGTTTTAAATTGGAAGCCACTTCTGCTCTTGAGGCCGAAGCTTTAGCGTTGCGTTTCGCGATACAGTGGTGTGACTCCATGGTTATGAGACCTGCTTTCATTGAGGTTGACTCGCTTGAACTAGCCCGGCTTGCCACCTCTCCGCTGGTGAAGATCCCATGGAGAGTCAAAGCCCGCAGCAGTGCACTACATTTTCACTCCTGTCTCGCTTCATGGAGCTGCTCTTTAAGGCACGTGTATCGGGAAGCCAATCGAATGGCGGATGCGCTTGCGGCTGAACGTTTCCTCCCCGGCGATCTTTAGCTCTTTTGATTCTTTATCTGCTAATGTCAAAGCGGCTTTCTTGTATGATTTCAGGGGCTTTGCATCCCATTGAACCTTTCGTCTTTAATAAAAATCGGGCCGTTTGATTAAAAAAAAAAATCAAAAACGAGTTAATACCTCCAAAGGTCCTCCGAGTATTAGTTATATATCAGCTGTGGTCATCTAACTTTTAAATGACCACGAGACGTCCTCCAAGTATTAAAAAGTTACGCTTTTGGAATATATATCAATCAAACAATAACCTAAATGAGCATCATCATCGAAACTCACTTCTAACTTCAACCCATTCTTCAAGACATAACAGTGCAGCTCCCTTCCGTAATGCCATGTTTTCTTATCTTCTGCACAAAATGAGAGTAGTGTAGAAACTGTAATTGCATCAAATTTCCAACCTTCAGTTTGCATCTCTCTCACAAACTCTTTTCAAAAGTTTTATCTCTCAAATTTGCATACTCAGAAATTATACCATTCCAAGAACTCAAATTTCTACAAGGCAATTCATCAAACAGCTTCAATGCATCATGAAGACTCCAAGCCTTCACATACATAGACATGAAAGAATTCCCAACCACAGTATCCAAAACAAACCCGTTTTTCTCACACATACAGTGAACCATTCTCCCAGAGATACAATCCCCGGATTCACCCAACACTTTCACGATACTCGAAAACATGAATTCATCTGGCAAAACAGTACCCGCGCAAATTTGCTCAAAAAGATCAATACTTTGCGCGAAGAACCTATTCTTCGCGTACCCAATTATCAACGCGTTGTAAATGTATACGCTTTTAGCTTCAATCGAGCCAAAGACTAGTCGCGAATCGAATGCGTTTCGACAGGTCGAGTACGCCGCGATGAGCTTTGTTGCAAGAACGGAGTCCGAGGTGGAGGCGGGAAGCCTGGTTGGACCTCCTCACCTTTAACGTCCATTAGTTTTCTTAAAAAAAAAAAAAAAAAAATCTCTGAAATAGGAAATGACAAGTTTGCCCTCCAACTTAACGCCTATTTGACAAAAAATATAACGGAGGACTTCGGGTGGTAACTTTTTAAAACTTGGAGAACATCTCATGGTCGTTTAAAAGTCGAATGACCACAACTGGTTAATACTCGAAGGACCATTGGAAGTAACTCTTTCAAAAAGCCATTCACGAATTCTACATTTCCAAGAATTACCAAAACTCTATCCAGTACTTTTCAAAAGACACTCACTATCCTGCAGCTGGGTGAACGAAAACGGTTGGAGTCTGTCATAGCTATTTTCTCAACCTACTGAAGCGGGGTCTGTCATAGCTACAATACTTTCTCAACCTACTGAAGTATAATGAGTCAATATCGTCTCAACCTACTGAAGCACAAAGAATCAATACCGCCCCCACTGTGACTAAAACCCATTACCTCCTATTTGGGAGAGCCACTTCATGCCACTTGACCACAAGGTCATTGGCGCAAAGTAATTAACCTAGTTGGCTTGATTTGACTATTGTGAAAGTTAAACTTTCACTTGTATTCGTAGTGAAAGTGTGAGACCTCCTAGTATTAACGAGAAAAGTGAGGTGAAAATTCCCGATTAACTGTAAAAATATCATCTCAATTTTTATATGCCTTACACTTTATTTCTATTAATTTTTATGAACTCAAAGACAAACACATACAATTTTTCTTTAACGATTGCAAAAGTTCAAAATGACCAAATTAGGCAAGGTAAAGGCTTTCACTTCAAAAATCTCATCATATTTTTAAAAAGTTTTAAAAAGTCAATTTTACCCCACTCCAACCCCCACCACCCTCACCCTCCACCCTCAAGACCTTCTGCTTGTCTAGAACCAACAAAAAGGATGTTTTACTACCTTAGAGCTAAGAAGTCTTACTGATATTTTTACTTGTATCAATCTACTAACTTTTATTAGAAATATGGTCATTTCAAGCATATCTACAACTAACTAACTTTCTTCAAGATTAATATTTTCTAAATTATCTTTTTGTAACAAATTTCTCATCTGAAAATATCTTTATGTGATATAACTACTTATGTTGTTGTCCTTGAACTAATAGTGTCTTTAAAGACTTCCGTTTTATGTTGTTGTTGTACTTGAAATAGTGTCTTTAAAGACTTCCGTTTTAAGACAGATTATACTAACACTTGGTAGATATTATACATCTATTATATTCTATATAACAAAACGTACATTCTAAGACTTTTTAATTTACCAAATTAAAGGATATGATTTAGCCAACAAAAGGTTTAAAAGGGATCTAATCAAAGCATTTATAAAATCCTTATAGAACTAGTATTTTTAGTTGATGAAATAGTGCGAATAAAAACTAAACTTTTGTTTGACAAAGTATGTAGAAATATAAAGATTGTTTCAACAAGAGTTCTCTTCTGTTCAGCTTCTTAATTACTATCTCGGTCAAATCATCCAAAGTAATGTCTGGTGATGATTAATAATTATCCTTGGAAAACCGAGGATTAACTTGACTTGCAATTTCATAAACAATTGCATATAAGTAAACAATTTAAAGACATAAATAAAACGGAGTCAACTATTTATAAACATATATAAAAGTTAAAATAATGTACATATAAAAATATTGGTTTGCGTTACCATGCATGAAATTTGGATTTAACATCAAGCATCGAAGATGAAGATCAACTGGTAAGCCAAATTCTTTGTACTTAGGATCATACAATCCATTCATAATGGGCCTACACAAACTTATAATAATTAGGAAATGAGGATAAAGAATAAAAAAAAAACAATTAATCAAGCATATAACGAGATGTTGTACGTAAATTGAACTATTAGGACTATTAGGACTCTATTATCCATACTAGATTAGGACTATATTATTCGTGTTAGACTAGGATTCTATCTAGCATCTCTATATATTTGCTCCATGTACTCTCAGACATTATTATTGAATACAACACAATTATATTCTCATCTGGTATCAGTTAGCCAGGGTTTTCTTTTCCAACATCCATGTTCCTCACTTCGTAGCAGTAGCCGATGGCATCAAATCAAGATACATCATATCAGAAGCGGTCCGGTCAATGACGTGACGTTGATGATCCGTGTCAAATTTGTAACGGTTTCGGCCACACGGGAGCCAATTGTGTTTGGCGTTATGATGATCCGTGTCAAATTTGTGACCGTTTTGGTCACACTGGAGCCAATTGTTTTTGGCGCTATGATGATCCGTGTCAAATTTGTGACCGTTTTGGTCACACGGGAGCCAACTGTTTTCGGCGTTATTCAGGGGCTCCGGGTTTTCAGGCTAATGTGGCCGTCTCTGGTGATAATGGTGATTCCAACGGTCCTCATCAGTGGTTCCCTGACACTGGTGCTACAAATCATGCAACGCCTGATTCTTCTTTGATGACTTCTGCGACAAGTTATGATGGCCCGGAGACTCTGCGAGTCGAAAATGGTACAGGTTTGCCTATTGTTAATGTTGGTTCTGCTTCGTTAGCCACCGATTTTATGTCTTTTAAGTTACATGATGTTTTGCATGTCCCTGGTCTCTCTTCTTCTCTATTATCTGTCCAGCGTTTTGCAAAGGACAATAATGTTTTCTTTGAGTTCCACTCTCTTTGTTTCTATGTGAAAGACATTTTGACCAAGAAGGTTCTTTTTAAGGGACATGCGTCTCGGGGTCTCTACACATGGCCTGCGTCTTCTGCTTCTCCTGCTGCATTTGTTGCTGCACGGTCCTCTTACGTTTGGCCACATGCGGTTGGGGCATCTTCATTCTCGAGTCTTACGTAAAATTTTAGCGTCTTCGTCTGTTGGTACATTTAATTCTAGTGATCTTCCCAATGTCTGTTCCTCTTGTCAATTAGGAAAATCTTCTCGTTTTCCTTTGTCTCGTGTCGAAACTACTAGTACGCATCCTTTGGAATTAATTTATTCAGATATTTGGGGCCCTGCGCCATTACTTTCTGCGTCTGGCTTTAAATATTTTGTGTTGTTTGTGGATGATTACACTCGTTATATGTGGTATTATCCCATGCGTGCTAAATCTGATTTGTATGCTATATTTGATAAGTTTCGGTCACTAGTTGAACGTTCCTTTTCTCGCAAGATTATTTCTTTTCAATCTGATTTAGGGGGAGAATATAAAAAGCTTGGTTCCACTCTTGCGTCCTTAGGTATTCGTCACAGGCAATCATGTGCGTATACTCATGAACAAAATGGCAGGGTAGAACGTAAGCATAGGCATGTTGTTGAAACGGGACTAGCATTAATGGCTCAATCCTCTGTTCCGTCTCGTTTTTGGGATTATGCTTTTGAAACTGCGGTTTAACTAATCAATAAAATGCCCACTCCTGTCTTATCTGATAAATCTCCTCATTATCTTTTGCATCGGTCTCCTCCATCTTATTCATATCTGCGTGTTTTTTGGTGTTTATGCTTTCCAAATCTGCGTCCCTATAATCGCAACAAACTACAGTTTCGGTCATCCCCTTGTGTCTTTCTAGGATATCCTCCATCTTTTCGTGGCTATCGTTGTTTAGACACTAACACTAACAAGGTTTTTATCTGTCGCCATGTGCGATTCGATGAGGCTGTCTTTCCTTTTGTTGCTTCTGTGGATTCGCAGGTTCCAAAACCACGCCCGGAGCCGTGGGGTGTTGCACCAATTGTTTCTGGTGGTGATCCGACTACTGTCACGGCTCGTGACCCTCCTGCCGCGCCCATAGCCGCTTCTGACCACCACCGCCAGCAGCCTGTTACTGCCGAGCCCGTGACCCAGTCCGAGCGGACAGTCACGGACCAGCCGGCTCCTCGGCCAAGAGGCCGGCCTCGTGGTCGGTCTTGTCACGCGCCTTCACCCGTTTGCTCTCATGGAATGAATACGAGAAGTTCGGGATCACATTATCATGTTGCTTTATCTGCTGCTGCTGTTACTCCTGAACCTACATGTTTCACTCAAGCGGTTAAATTTTCTGAATGGCGAGATGCAATGGATTTGGAATTTAATGCCTTGGTGCACAACAATACATGGAGGCCTGTTCCCTTTAAATCAAGTATGAATGTAGTTGGATGTAAGTGGGTGTTTAGAACCAAGAGAAAGGCTGATGGTTCGACTGAGCGTTACAAGGCTCGGTTAGTTGCCAAGGGATTCAATCAAATTGCCGGCGAGGATTTCTTTGAGACCTTTAGTCCCGTTGTTAAACCGACTACGGCACGTCTTCTTTTATCCTTAGCTATTTCTCGTGGATGGACTATTCGACAGTTGGACATACACAATGTTTTTCTAAATGGCAGTCTCGCTGAGACGGTTTATATGCGCCAGCCCCCTGTTTATGAAGACAAAACGATGCCCGGGCACGCTTGTCTCCTTCAATGTTCTTTATATGGGCTTAAGCAAGCTCCCCGTGCTTGGTTCACTCGTTTGCATGATTTTCTGGTTTCTGCTGGTTTCTCACCTTCCAAGACGGATGTCTCTCTATTTATATATTCACAAGGCAATACTCGTCTATATTTTCTGGTTTATGTGGATGATATTTTGGTTATGGGATCTGATCCGGCTCATGTGACTGCTCTTATTGACAAGTTGGCTCTTGAGTTTAAAGTTCGTGATATGGGTGTGCCCTCGTTCTTTCTGGGTATTGAGACCATTCCGTTGTCTGATGGCATGCTTCTGTCTCAACAACGGTACATGAAGGATATTCTAAAACGAGCAGGTATGGTTGATTGCAAGCCCATGGTTACTCCGGTTTCAACCACGAAGGCCGAGACTGATGTCGTGGTACCATACGCTGATCCCACTCAGTATCGCAGCTTTGCAGGTGCTCTGCAATATCTTACGGTAACTCGGCTTGATCTTTCCTATGCAGTCAATCGTTTGTGTCAACACATGCACTCTCCCTCTACTGCGGATTGGGCGGCTCTCAAGAGGGTGTTACGGTATGTAAATGGGACACTACATCTTGGTCTTAAGATTACGTCTTCTCCTTCTCTAGATATTCATGCATATTCTGATTCGGATTGGGCTGGCAATCCTGATGATCGCAAAATCTACTAGTGGTTTTGCTGTATTTTTGGGGACCAATCTTGTCTCATGGGTTTGTCGAAAACAACGTACTGTGGCTCGTTCATCAAATGAGGCTGAATACAAAGGACTGGCTGATGTCTCTGCAGAGGTTACTTGGCTCGTCTCTCTGATGAAGGAAATCGGGTTTGCGCCACCTTCTGTGCCCAAACTCTGGAGTGAAAATCTGGGAGCTACTTATCTGTGTGCTAATCCGGTGTTTCATGCTCGCACCAAGCACATTGAGATCGACTACCACTTTGTTCGTGATAAAGTCGCGAAGAAGGAATTACAAGTCAATTTTATTTCTACCAAAGATCAGATAGCGGATATTTTTACTAAGTCTCTTTCGTCTGTACGTTTTAATTTACTCCGTTGCAAGCTCAATGTTTTGGCTAACCAACCTTGTGCTTGAGGGGGAGTATTAGGACTCTATTATCCATATTAAACTAGGACTATATTATTCGTGTTAGACTAGGATTCTATCTAGCATCTCTATATATTCGCTCCTTGTACTCTCAGACATTATTATTGAATACAACACAATTATATTCTCATCTGAACCACTAGAAGTCTCTGGTAAAGTGTTATTTGGAGTGTTGGTGGATAATCCCTGGTAAATTATTGACTGCAGACTTCCTTCTTGCCTGCTTTTATTAGCAACAACATCAACCTGTTTTCTTTAAAAAAAAAATTGAAAATATAATAATATATAATTTTTTGGGGAATTTTTTTAAAATAAATTTCAGATTAAAAGTAACCTATGCCAAAAATAATTTCTATTCTTTTAAAACATTCTAATAAAAACTACTATAAAACTTCAACTTATTATATATGTATTGACTAATAAAGTTACCTGGTTAGTGTGGTTTGATCTTTTCCCTTGGGATGTACTTATACCAGAATAATGTTTGGAACTAAACTCCTTTATAAGAGCATCAATAAACATAATTTAAAAGTTAGTATAAATATATATCATTCAAAATTTACTACATCATATATTCTAACAAGAGTTAATACCCAAAATGGTCCCTCGACTATGTCATAATTACCAATTTGGTCCTCAACTACCATTCTTACCCAATTAAGTCCTCAACTATGTAAATTTTACTCAATTAAGTCCTCAACTATACAATTCTTACCCAATTTAGTCCTCAACTATACAATTCTTATCCAATTTAGTCCTCTGTATTAATTTGACTGTTTGTTGACTGTCAAAAGTCTGGATAGAATTATAATTTTACAAGATTTCTCCTTCCTCTCCATTTAGCAGCGCCAAACCATGCAGCAATACACTCCGATCAGATTTCGATCGTCAAAAAATCGTTGGAAATCAAATTCATGTGATATCCGATGCATAACCACTACTTCGATACTGACAGGTTTAGAACCCAACCGGAGCTTATTGCTACATGGTTTGGCGCTGCTAAATGAGGAGGAAGGAGAAAACTTGTAAAATTACAACTTTATTTCCACTTTTGACAGTCAACAAACAGTCAAATTGACAAAGGACTAAATTGGGTAAAAATTGTATAGTTGAGGACTTAATTGGGTAAGAATGATAATCGAGGACCAAATTGGTAATTACGACATAGTCGAGCGACTATTTTGGGTATTAACTCTTCTAACAATAATAGAAAAATCTATTTTCTATACATTAAGTAAATATTTATAAATAGAGTCAAAAGAACATTGTTTAAAAGCCATACGATAGGACACAGGTTCAGTGGATTGCTTGTTGGTGGCATTGTTGAATGGGCATTTTCAATTTCAGCCTTAAATTTTTAAAATTAAAATAAAACCATTAGAAATAATTTTATAAAATTAAGAACAAATTATAATGAAATGGGTAAATATATACCATTACTGGTTGGCTTGTGTTTCCAGTAATATGATATGAATATTCGCTAAAAGAGTTCAACGAATTCATTGGGGAGGGAATAGACCATATCATTGTAGTGGGATGCCCGAATGGTAATGGTTGTATAGGGACTGTGTCAGTCAGCCGCCCCTACATATATATACCATATTATTAAGAATATAAAGAATTTAAAACACGTGCTTTTAAAATATAAAAATAAATAAATAAGTTTTGTTATGAAAAGTAAACAAACCTCTGAAATTTTTGGAAGAGGGCTTTCAGATGCAGAGTTAGGCACAACCCTGGTAATATTGTACAAATGTTTCAAAATAATTTCTTTTGAAAATCACCTTATTCTTATTTTCAATTTTTTTTATATATAAAAATAGCTGTGACTATCTATTATACAAACATCTGTGTATATGTATTTTCTAAACATATGTTCCATTTTATTAAAAATGAAGATAATTTAAATGCAAATTATTTATATATAATCTTTTTTATGTAATATAGACATACGTTTAGTAACACTATAATTCTTTATTTGATATGTTTATAAGTTACAATTGTTCATATATTTATACTATCTAATTATAATTCAGCTTTGATAAAAAATTTTAAAGAGCAAAACACAAATGATAGATAAGTAAAACAACACCTATGTATAATATAGGAACAATAGGTCAAAATTAAAGTTTCTACCTTGTGATTAGATTAGACCAAAAGTCATAAATATTTAATCTTAGCTATTATTTTAATTGAATTATATCACATAGAGATATAAAGTTACCGAAACAATGAAATACCAAGCACATATTCTATCACTTTTGAGATGGATTGAGAAAATTTTATATAAACTATTGATCATTGTTGTTGTAGTAAGCCTAAATTTTAAAAACTTTAATGTGGAATGGAAATTTTCTTTCATTGGATGATTGGGTCAAAATTTTAAATAAAATATTGAAAAAAGTTTTGGGCAACAAAATTTTAATGTTACTATATATCCACTTGAATGAATGGAAATTTGAAGCTGAATATGTGCAATTTTTGGTAGAAAAAATGTTGAAATTCTTTCTACTTATTTTATATATAAGAAAATGAAATAAAGAAATAAATTAATGAAAAACAAAAGAGGGAAGAAATTTTTTTAAGGAAAAAAAAAAAAAAAAAAAAAAAAGCTAATCTTTACATTAAAAAAAAAAAAAAAGTAATGGTAATGTTGGTAGAAAACGTCAATACCACGATTGCAAGAAAATTTCTCTCATGTTTTGTAAAATCTTTCTATTCATGAACATTTCAACTAGATTTTATCAAATCTAATTATATATGATCTACCCATTTCAATATCGAATACAAGTAGATCTATTAAATATTTTGTGCAAATAAAATAAGTACACAACTTCATAAAAGAGATAGATCACAATTTCAAACTCCTTAGATCTATAAAAAAATTGAGCGCACTATATTATCTAATATACATGAATTTGTTGAACATCTAGTTAATGAATTATTGTCAAAATCAAAACGACCTACTACCGCAAGTTCAACAACAGAGTTTATAAAAATCATCTTTCACATAGATCTATCATAAATATTTTTAAGAAAGTTATTTTTTTGTAATTGAAATGAAAGCTCATCATCAAGATATATATATATATATATATATATATATATATATATATATATATATATATATATATAATTAAATTCATGTAAAAACAGGGCTTAAAATACAAACGTTGTGAACATTTCTGGATCGTTGGATTTTGGGTATCTAAGGTTGTGATTAGTTTTTATGATTTTGTGTGCTACCCACTTGTGTACACGGTTGTTCATGGACGTGTGCACCCTGCCCAAATATTGTGGATTCACACATACTATATTGGATGTGTGCATTGTCGTCCACGGATGTGTGCACACCTGCATTTAGGTGTGTGCACGGTATATATCCAATGTTTGTATTTTAAAGGTGTTTGCATGTGAATGTAACCCTATATATATATATATATATATATATATATATATATATATATATATATATATATATATGTATGTATGTATGTATGTATGTATGTATGTATGTATGTATGTATGTATGTATGTATGTATGTATGTATGTATGTATGTATGTATGTATGTATGTATGTATGTATGTATGTACGTACGTACGTACATACGTACATACATACATACATACATACATACATACATATATATATACCTTGATGCTTCTGATTCATATGTTGAATATATGTCGGCACCATTGATGAAATAAGACATTGGGAAACCTTGCAGAAATTTGTGAGACTGAAATGAATCTGAAAAAGTAAAATTCTACCCGAATTTATCAAAGAAGTTCGTACTGAAAAGGCAAAAGCATCATAATATAAGGAGAGAAAGAGCGTGAGCGATTAACGTTAAAGTGAAAAAACGAATACTTGAAAAGTTGAGGCCAGAGTTAATTGGCGTGCTCCTTCAATATCTTCTCTAATAGACACCAAATGTCTCATAACAATATATAATGTTGGAAGGAAGTAATATTTTAAAAATAAATTAATACAAAAAAAAAAAAAAAAAAAAAAAAACTTAATTGGAAGAATCATAAATTTTTACCGTGTATTTCGTGAGGTTATACAATCTCTTTTTTTTTTATAAATTAATACAAAGAAATACTTAATAAGAAGAAAAAAGTATCGAACTTGGAAACGTACAAATGAAGTGCATAAAATAAAGAAAAATGACTTTTATTTTTATTGATTATGTGTAAAAATGGAGAAAATCATCTGATACCAGGGCTACTAATTAAATTTCAAAAGGTTGAGGCATTGAGACGCCAAATATTAATGAGAAAGAATATTAAAATTCTATCATTTTAATGGAAACATTCCATATTTTTAACTCTCATACCACCATATGATGGGTACAAATTTAGAATTACTATTATTATTTTCTGAGTACAATTGCTATTATTATTTAGTCTTATTGTTATTACCAAAATATTCCTGCATTTTCTATTTTGCATTGACGCATTAAAAAAATTCCTTGTTGATACATATATTAATAGTTGCTGATATGGTTTGTTTTAAAGATGATTGCTTTAATTTTAAAGTAAATATTTAATCATTGATACATATTTACCATTTTTAAAATATTTATAGTATTTAGTACTAACTCAATGATATATAATAACCTACCAACACCAAAGTAAGATATATATATATATATATATATATATATATATATATATATATATATATATATATAGTACTCAACGCGTGAGAGTGGGTTACTTAGCATTATTCTCTAACGGTTGCTACACCGCATGTTTTTCAGGTACAGATTAGTTGGCTCATGAGCACGCTACACGGAGCTGTGGTTCCTAGCTTAGTTAGTAATTAGCTTTAGTTTGATAGCTTGTGAGCCGTTTTGTATTCGAATGATACTTATGGATTATGATTAGTTAGTTAGTAGCATGTGCATCTAGGTTCTCTAGCTTAGATGTGGCATAGCACCCCCAAACTATTATGTGTAGCTCCCGCTCTATTTTGGGTATTAATGATAGTTTTATCGTATTACGTAAGCTTTAATTGTTTTAAAATATGCTGAAAATCGGGGGTGTTATAATAGGGTTTGTCATTGACTTTTATTGATTGTCGTTGCATATATGAAAGCATCAGTGGGAATTATCTTCTTTGGAATTTGAATGACAATCTTGGATCTGATGGAGTCTTACACACTCTAGGAATCAATACCCTACTCCCCACGTTGTTACCCGTCATTATTTTTACTTCAAAAACATGGTCGAACAATCTTGTAATGACTAATCTAGTATCATCGCATAAGCCTATTGAGTGATCTATATTCATCAACAACATTATAGGAGATCTAATGCATGACTAGGTACACCGGACGTTCGCAACCTATTAAGAAACTCAGGAGTATGCACATCTGCAAAGATACCATTATTTGAATATGAATTACATACAGTGTCACAACTAAAGTATATCTTACTCTCATAAACATGCAAGTCACTCATATACTCATTTATAGAGTTAACAATATCAAGGGTTGGTGCTAGTATCGTGTGGCCTAGAAGATAGCTACGATCACATCCCTAATTCCTAAAATCTAGAAACGTACTCTCAACAATCATTTGGACCGCTAATTGTTCCATCACCCGTAGAAGCAATCAAATTAACAAATTCTTCAAGTTTTTGAATATCCACACCGGGATCCATTCTATTTATTAATCGAAGATTCTTTGTATGTCAACCTCAACACTCTACAACTATTCCAAAGACAAGATGAATTGATAGTCGCGGAAACAATATCTTGCCGTGTACCTTTGGGTATCACAAGAAATATCTACCTAAAGTCACCATAAAAAACCGCGGTTTTCCCATCGAATGTTTTCTCATCACTTAAAGGGTTGGTGAACCTAAACAAATCTCTCATTGTTCAATCAAGCGCTTCGAAACAATGCTTGTGCATCATTGATGCTTCATCCCATATAATTAAATTTGTCTTTATAATCAATTCGCAAGGTGACTTCCATGCTTGATGTTACATGTTGAGTCCTCATTTACCGGTATGGGTATTGCAAACCTAGAATGTGTCGTACGGCCACCGAGCAAAAGCAATGAAGCTATACCACTTGAAGCAACATTGATCACAATATCACCTTTAGAACTCAATGTTGATGATATTTAATGCCCTCCAAAGAAATGTTTTCCCCGTCCCACTATAACCATAGACAAAGAACGATCCACCACTATTTGACGTAACAACTTCCATTATTGTCATATACCACCCTTTGTCAATCTGTTAATTTCATTGTCAGTTTTTGCTCTCTTCACGTAGAACTTCACGATCATATGCCAACTCCTCCAACAACAATCTATTATCAAGTAATGATGTATCCTCAAAGTTCGGTAATGGCATGGATGGGAAGTTTTTCAACGAATTATTGTACACTTGTAACAACTTCTCTAATTCAATAAGAGAAAAAAATTTCTTGGAGTCCTCTGTCAAAACCAAATCTTTCATAGAATAAAAAGATGGTAAGAAATGTTGGAAAAATAGCTTAAATGGCATATTAAGTGGCTATTTTGTGGTACAATTATCAGTGGGTTCCACTTCTAATTTGGATCGGGTCAAAGTGGATTCGGGTTCTTCGTAGTGAGACGAAGAGATTGATATAGTATACGCTCAAAACGGATAATGAGTGAATGAGATATTGATTCTCAAAGTAGACCCATTTGATTTGGAAAATGAAGGGAAAAAGTGAAGCTTTTGTCCCACATTGGTTTTGGAAGTGGATTTGCACCACTATTTATACAAGAGCTCTTTTAAGGCTTATTGGATTGTATATCATAGAGGTTCTCTCTCGTGCGAATGAGATTGAAAAGGTTAAGCTATTGAACTCCTTCTCAACCCTATATAAGAAAGAGTAGGGCAGTAAAATTTTACAACACAAGAAAATCATATTATTTTCAGCACCTACCTTTTGTTGGGTTTTAATTCAGCTGTTAAAATGTTGATCTTAAATGCCATAATAAAGCTATTGAACTCCTTCAACCCTATATAAGAAAGAGTAGGGTAGCAGAATTTTACAACACAAGAAAATCATATTATTTTCAGCTTCAAAACTCTCTGTTTCTACTCCTTTCTTAGCCTAATTGTGTTCATTTCTGTTGCTCTAGTTCGCCGGGTTCTTTGTTTGGGTGCTCAAACATTGAATTGTAGCACATTTTATCCTGGGAAACCTAGGCTACAACGCTCCTAGCACTTGTGGGATGTAGCAAATAAGGTTTTAAGGAAAGAGTGATTCGCTCGACTTGTGCTAACAACCTACACCCAACCCGAGCCACATCCATTCTCCCTTTCCTTCCCAAACTTTCTGTAAAATAATAATCCTTATTTTGTAGGATTATTATTTGGGGTTTACCAACGAAATATCCAACAAAAAAAACATTATACAATAATTATTAAAAGTAATAGAATGTTTGATATGAAATTGTAAATAAACCTTGTTGGAGTACTATCTTGAGCCGATTGAATTCTGCATCCTCTGACAGATGAGGCACATGGCATTCCAAACGCTTTCAGGTCTAACTATCAAATTTGATGTCAATAGTATGACAAAAAGTTTTCTCATTGCGTGAGTAGAAGACCAATGACTTGCCTCATTTATTGCATCAATATTTTATCATCGTTTCGCAAACCTCGTGCATAACATGTATCTCTAAAACTCAAGTACTTTACACCATCAAACGTCTTGATGTCTTCAAAACTTGTAGACCACGTACTATATTCAAAAGGCATCTCAAGTAATCATGAAACATGCACTCTTTGCACTTGATTGTGTTGCTTCTCCCTGGAATATCATACGTATGCACCATCCTAACTTTATTGCATTTCTTGTTTTCAATGGCGAGATATCACGTCCCAGAATGTAGATTGGAGCCACGCGTAATGGGTACAATGAGATTTCTACTCTAATTTGTAATCTGATTAGCTTCAAATGTTTATAGCTAAGTAGAAGTTAACACATATACGTTTACTACAATGCACTATATATATAGGACTCTAGAGACACCTGCATTTTTCCAAAAGGCTGAACCCCAACTGTAAGGGCCCCCACACTCCGACCCGACAGAGCATTTGGGAGGATCTAGAGACACCTGCATATTACACCTATTCGACGCTATGATCCCACTATTGCGCAAAAGGAAACTCCAAAAGTCGTGGAATTCAAAATTTATGGCATATTTAATATGGTTTGTTTAATAAATTTTGGTAATACAACTGACCAATTATCTTTTTCCATAATAAAGCCTAAACGGCCATAACTAGACATTAAAAATTAAGTAATAATTATAGGTCATTGTTTAAACTTATAAAGATAAAGGAATTCGTGACATTTTAATGTAGGACGACAAATTGTACAAAAAATAACGGCACGACAAATTGTACAAAAAATAACGGCATTTTTTTAGGCGGGAACTATTAGCTCTATTTTGTTTCTCAATGTGTGTGGCTATTTTATAGTAGAATATGTGAGTTGTGGGTATTATTAAATTAAATTTCAGTAAACTTATAAAAGGGGCTAATAATCTTTAATATAAATGGTTGAGTCAAACTTAGTTATGCAATTTCATAATATGTGGTGTGTGAGGTTAGCAATTTATTTTCCACAATTCCACTAATGCCATCATATTCCCTATCATCCTTTTTTAGCCACGAGTGCAACTCCAACAAGGTGATACAGACATTAATCGATCCCATTAAAAAAGCATTTAATAATTATATTTCTGAATCTCTATATACAAATGCGCATTTGATTTTTTATTTTTTGAGTACTACTGAGTTTATTAGATTGTAGTATCTATTCATCTATACAATACTCATTTGATTTATTATAATTGGAACAAACAATTGGTATTGTAACAATTAGCGATCGAATTCACTTATAGGAGTCCTCTGATTATTCTTGTCAAACTATTAATAACATTCAAAACACATTGTAATTTTGCATTTCCTCATATTACGTAAATTAACAGAAAAAGTTTGCTGACTTAGAATACTGATTGATTCAGTTAAGCTCCTACTTAGTAATGATATATCATGAAGAGAACATTAGAGAAAAATAAACAAACACACAGAACGAACACTCACAATGTTTATCCAGTTCGATACGGTGTGTATCTACGTCTGGGTGACGATCACATAGGCATCCAATCCACTAAGTCATAATCCAATGTACAAAGATAGATATACAATAATCTTACCCAAGTGCCCCACACAAGGTACATACCCAGTCTACACAGGTTTAGTGGATTGTTGAAGATGGAGAGCCATGCATACAGAAGTCCAATGAAATCCCTTCACTTGGAGAGCCAGCTCTGATGCAGTCCACTTCAGTGACACTCTATAAGGTTGTTCCCACAACAGTGTGATCTTAGTGTCCTTTCGTTTAAGCAGCAGTAAATCTTCTCAAGTTCATCATCTTAATCACCATGAACATGTTGTATTGAGAAGGTGCATGACCATCAAAGATCTAGACTCATCAAACTGATCTGGAGTGTTTTCTTCTGCTTATTTTTTTTTTGGCGTAACCCTAGTTCCCTTAAAGAACTGGTACTTATAGATCCTTCTATAAACACTCTCCATAAAAGATCTTTGATTGTAGAAGGTAGGACTATAAACGAGGAATGTAATCTCAGCTGATTAGGTCCATTACCTTCTTTGAAGATACGCTAATCGTCTTTCCATACTGAGCTGATAAAACTGTGTAAGACTCTTAAGGAAACAGCTTTCCTAAATCAGATCTTCAGTGTCAGTTCTTCTATCGTTGCTTCTGCTTGATCAGTAAACTGTAGACCCAACCGGACAGACTCTAAACCTATCTTAGTATGCCATAATAATATTGCCAATTATAATATGGGGTTTTTGAACATAAAAACACTAACAAACTCCCCCTTTGGCTATTATTTGGCAAAACAACTCAACTATATAAAAAGAACTAAGATAGGTTATTAAAAGAAGCAACCCAAGAGTCCAAACTGATTACATAGGATAAAAAGAACATAAGATCCAAAGCAGTCTAAAAACAAAAAAGAAAACGACATCAAAACATAACGCCCAGCCAGGGCCAGAAAGTACTCGATCACAAAAACTCCCCCTGAGTTACTACTCCCCCTTTTTGCCAATGGTAGCCAAAGATTAAACATTTGAGGGAGAGTCACAGTCAGACTTCACGGGATCCTCAGCAGCAGCAGCAGTAGCAGACAGGCTCATGCGGAGAAGAACAGTAGCTAGCTCAGTGCGTGCACCAGTCAGTTGCTTGGCAATGATACCGTGCACTGTCTCAAGATCAGCAACTCGCGCCTTCAATTGTTCGGAAAGCCTCTCATCTTTAGCATGTGGAGACTCATCATTCACAGCATCAGGTTTCGAATTGGATGGGGCAGTCACAGGAACAACATCATTAATATGATCTCCAGAAAGAAGACGTTTATCAACAGTGTAAAGCAGCGTCGGACTGATCACTTCGCTGGGCATAGGCTTAAGACCCTGAGAGGTAAGGATGCCAAAAATCAGATTTGGAAACGGTAGTCTTACCTTCTGTTCCCGGGGATGAAGCAGAGTTAGAACATGATAAAAAATCCATTTGCCCAGATCACACTGCATCTTAGTTCCAATTCTAAATAAGAACCCTGCCAGAAGCTTGCCAACCGTGTTGAAATGCGCTGATGGAAGCCAGTTGTGCAGAGCCAGGCGATGTAGGATGACATATCTAGACGTGAGATGCGAGCTCAGCAAATAGTCCTTATCTCCTGTAGGCCAAGATGTAGTATGTCCACCAGTAAGAGTTTTGGCCACCACATCCCATTTAGTAACAGCTTCTTCTTGCACTGTAGGCAAGCCATAGTATTTATTTATCACAGCTGGCCTAAAATCATACCACTTCCCTCTGATGAAGATTTGCATCGGTCATGGCCCTGTGAGACTGTCAATCTCATCACTGAGATTGCAATAGAACTCATATGTGAGCAGCTTGGAGTAAGGGCAAACATCTGTAACAGTTTTCAAAAGACCAACTTCATTCAGCAAGGGCAGGATGTCGCAAACGGAGTTCAGTTGATTCTTATCCACAGTTCTTTGAACAATCAGCTCTCTTCTGACCATAGTGGCCCATTTTGTTTGTGCAGCAGGAGATACAAACTTAGGTTTGTAAACAGTAGTATCAATTCCTTCAATAGGTGGAACCTCCGGAGTTACACTTCGACCTCTTGACCTTGTGGTAGGTTTCCCTTTTCTGACAGAGGGGGCTGGTGCAGAAGAAGCTTGAGCAGCAGTAATGCCTTGTTGCTTAACAGAGGAACGTAGAGTCTTGAAAACTTGGTGGATAGGTGGGTCTCCTTCATGCTTAGCAGTCTCACTCGACTTTCTCTTCTTCACAGGCTGATCCACATCAACATTATCAGCACTGGTCTCAACAACAACCTTCGTTGGAACATTCTTCCTTTTTGTCCGTCTTGTTTCTCTAGATGGGGACTGAACAGGAGTCACCGAGTGGCTAGAATCATAAACATTTGCAGATGAGCTCCCAACAATATTTGATATCTCTCGAATTCTGGAATTCGTGGAATCGGGATGAGCAGGTCCCTCAACAGTAGGGGCAGCAGAAAAAGGTGTTTGGGATCCATACACCTCAGCCAGAATCTTATCATCTTCACTGGAGGATTCTGAGGGGTGTATCACTCGATAAGGTTGAGGGATCGAAGCAGATGGTAACCCAGCAAAATGTCGCACATGTTCCAGGCTTTCTCCCAAAGATGTTGCAGTGTAAACAGGAACTCCACCTGTTTTCTCAGACTTGTGGGGACTTGATAAATCAACAGTTTTAACAGTTGCAGGTAAGGCAGGAGAATCAACAGCAGGACAAGATTCTTTAGAGACATAAACAGTTTCAGACGGAGGCAGAGCAATGTTCTCAGAAGCATAAACAACCAGACTCAGTGGATTTGGCTCATCAGAGGACTTTGTTTTCTCATCAGACACATGTAACACATCAGATTTTTCACCAGCAAAATTAGTCACAGGCAAAGATAAAGGATCAACATTCATAGGGGACTTCTCGGAACCCAAAGAAGATTGATTTTCAGGCAAAACAGACACAGACGATGGAATAGAAGAATCAACAGGTCTATCAGGAGAAATTTCAATAGGGGTTTCAGAATCATTTACCCGTTGTCGAAGATTCTCCTGTCTGTCTATTGCTTCTCTCTGAGCAGCTTCAAGATACAGAGCTTGGGACTCCTCTCGTCGTCGAGCTTCTTCAACAGATTGTAGGGCACGTTGAGCAAAAAATTGAAGGAATGCCCCGGCCCGATTTCCGTCGAAGGGTTCTGGAATAAACACTGGAGAGACGTCATCACTGGCTTCGGCGACCAATACAAGAAGTTCAGTTACATCATCTGTCGACCATTCAGCATAAAACTCCGGATAGTTGGTCATAACAGTCACCAGAATCTCGTCGCGAAGCAGAGGATCAAGCTTGAGCTTCTTCTTCATAACCAACTGTAGAAGTGTCTGAATGTGTTTGAGGGCTGCCGCCGGAGGGTGTACCTTGCTTCCAAGCTTAATGATGATGTTTTTTACGGGGTCCGCCATTTAAGATTAAGTGCGAGAAGAAGAATAAAACACCGAGAGCAGATAAGCACGGTAAATGGATAGATGAGAGCTGAGGTGAGTTCTTTCTTCTTGACCCGGTATCATATAGGCTTAAGGGTGATGAACCCTAATTAATGCGGCAAGTCAAAATATCATGCAGAAGTGATTGATGGACACAACGGTACAGCTCCTTTTTAGGAAGGAAACGGAACCCAAGGGAATTTGAAATTCAAAAAGCATTGAGATCTTTTAAGATATTTTCTGAGAAGAATAAGCTTAGATAATCTTCTTAACATAAAAAGAGAGGAGTCTTTAAGGAAATTCAAAGTCATAACACTGACCCGTATTAAACCAACTCCTCTCTGACGGACCAACTGCTTTAGTCAGTCAATTCTGCAAATTCCCAGAGCAGATCTGAGAATCTCAAAACGATTAGCATCCAGTGGCTTAGTCAAAATATCCGCCAGTTGTTTGTCAGTCTGAATGTATTCCAACTCAATTTCCTTGGATTCAACCAGGTCTCTGATGTAGTGATGCCTGATGTCAATATGCTTCGTTCTGGAATGTTGAACAGGATTCTTGGAGATGTTAATAGCACTGACCTTGTCACAAAAAGAGTGTCATTGTTCCTTATGTAAGACCATAATCCAGAAACATCTGTTTCATCCAAACCAACTGAGTACAGCAACCACCTGCGGCAATGTATTCTGCCTCTGCAGTGCTTAGTGAGATAGAGTTCTGTTTCTTACTTAACCATGATACTAAGTTCTTCCCAACAAAGAAGCATCCTCCAGAAGTACTTTTCCGATCATCAATATTCCCTGCCCAGTCAGCATCACAATATGCAACCAGGTTCAGTTCACTATCCTTGGAATACCAGAGTCCATACTGTATCGTTCCTTTCACGTATTTTAGAATGCGTTTTGCCGCTATTAGATGTGATTCCTTTGGGTCAGATTGATACCTTGCACAGATTCCAACATTGAACATTCTGTCTGGTCGACTGGCTGTTAGATACAATAGACTGCCTATCAAGCTACGATAGACTGTGTTATCCACTGATATACCAGTTTCATCTTTCGATACTTTTGTAGAAGTGGAGATCGGTGTTCTAGATGGTTTACATGATTCCAGATCAAATTTTTTGACAAGATTCTTAACATACTTTTCTTGTGAAATAAAGTATCCTTTAGAACTTTGCTTGACTTGTAGACCTAGGAAATATGTCAGTTGACCAACCATGGACATTTCAAACTCTTCCTCCATGACTTTTACCAACTCATCAGTGTATTTCTGCAAGGTTGATCCAAACACAATGTCATCAACATAGATTTGAGCTATGGTTACATGACTTCCAGTCGTTTTGACAAACAGAGTTTTGTCAACACTTTCGCGTTTATATCCGTGCTGGAGCAAATACTGTGTCAGACGTTCATACCAAGCCCGTGGGGCTTGTTTAAGGCCATAGAGAGCTTTTCGAAGCTTATAGACATACGAAGGACGTTCTGGATCTTCAAAACCTTTAGGTTGAGCCACATAGATATCTTCATGGAGATACCCATTCAGAAACGCTGTCTTGACATCCATCTGATATAATGTAAATCCCAAAATGCAGGCGACAGCCAGCAAGATTCTAATTGACTCAAGTTTAGCTACAGGAGCAAATGTCTCGTCATAGTCAACCCCTTCAATCTGTGTATAAACCTTGAGCCACCAACCGAGCTTTGTTTCTGACTATATTCCCTGCTTCATCAGTTTTATTTTTAAAGATCCACTTCGTTCCTATTACGTTGACACCATCAGGTCTTGGTACAAGATTCCAGACTTGATTCCGCTCAAACTGATGTAGCTCCTCCTGCATTGCATTGATCCACAGATCATCCTGTAGAGCTTCTTTGACATTTTTGGGTTCTATCTTTGAGGTGTAGCAGTAAGAACCAGATATTTCTGTCAGATTATTTCTTATTCTGCTTCTGGTTTTCATTCCATCTGACAGATCTCCAATAATGTTATCTGATGGATGGTTTTTCTGAGTTCTGGTAGGTTTGTCTTTACCAACATCATTCATGAGATCTATCTCTTGTTCCGAACTTTCTTGATCTTCATCTGATGAATCTTGTGGTTTGAGCTGACTGTTGTTATTACTTGCATCTGAATCACGTAGAGGTGACTCTATCACTGTTGAGTCCACTGGTTCTTCTGGATTGTCATCGACAACCACGTTTACTGACTCCATTACAGACTGAGTCCTCTTGTTGTAGACTCTGTAGGCACGACTGTTCGGAGAGTATCCAAGAAAGATGCTCTCATCACTTTTGGGTTCGAACTTCCCTCTTTGTTCTCTGTCAGCCAGCACATAGCACTTTGTCCCAAACACATGAAAGTATTTCAGATTTGGCTTCTTTCCCTTCCAGATCTCATATGGAGTTTTCGTCGTTCCTGGTCTAAGGTAAACCCTATTTATAGTATGACACGATGTGTGTACTGCTTCAGCCCAGAAACGTTGTGGCATATGTGAGGCATGTAGCATAACTCTAGCCATTTCCTGTAGCGTTCGGTTCTTTCTTTCCACCACTCCATTCTGTTGAGCAGTTCTAGGAGCTGAGAACTCATGTGAGATACCATGCTCGGAGCAGAAGTCTGAATATAGTGAGTTCTCAAATTCCTTTCCATGATCACTCCTCAATCTCTGAACTTTTATAATAGACCCATCTTTTTCCTTCTAAACTCTTATGCACAGAGTCTTGAAGGCCTTGAAGGCTTCTGTCTTTTCTCTCAGAAAGTAAACCCAGCTGTATCGAGAGAAATCGTCTACACACACAAATATATATTTCTTTCCTCATATTATGTAAATTAACAGAAAAAGTTTGCTGACTTAGAATACTGATTGATTCAGTTAAGCTCCTACTTAGTAATGATAGATCATGAAGAGAACATCAGAGAAAAATAAACAAACACACAGAACGAACACTCACAATGTTTATCCAGTTCGATACGGTGTGTATCTACGTTTGGGTGACGATCACATAGGCGTCCAATCCACTAAGTCATAATCCAATGTACAAAGGTAGATATACAATAATCTTACCCAAGTGCCCCACACAAGGTACATACCAGTCTACACAGGTTTAGTGGATTGTTGAAGATGGAGAGCCATGCATACAGAAGTCCAATGAAATCCCTTCACTTGGAGAGCCAGCTCTGATGCAGTCCACTTCAGTGACGCTCTATAAGGTTGTTCCCACAACAGTGTGATCTTAGTGTCCTTTCGTTTAAGCAGCAGTAAATCTTCTCAAGTTCATCATCTTAATCACCATGAACATGTTGTATTGAGAAGGTGCATGACCATCAAAGATCTAGACTCATCAAACTGATCTGGAGTGTTTTCTTCTGCTTATTTTTTTTTGGTGTAACCCTAGTTACCTTAAAGAACTGGTACTTATAGATCCTTCTATAAACACTCTCCATAAAAGATCTTTGATTGTAGAAGGTAGGACTATAAACGAGGAATGTAATCTCAGCTGATTAAGTCCATTACCTTCTTTGAAGATACGCTGATCGTCTTTCCATACTGAGCTGATAAAACCACGTAAGACTCTTAAGGAAACATCTTTCCTAAATCAGATCTTCAGTGTCAGTTCTTCTGTTGTTGCTTCTGCTTGATCAGTAAACTGTAGACCCAACCGGACAGACTCTAAACCTATCTTAGTATGCCATAATAATATTGCCAATTATAATATGGGGTTTTTGAACATAAAAACACTAACACACATCATCACAACAAACTATCAATTCACTACACATTGCATCCGCCTACCTTCTATAGGAAGTATAACACTAACACTACATAATTTAAATATTGATCGATATCATACTAATAATTTATGCAATTATCAAAATTGAATGTCAATTTCATTTAGAGGAGAAAGTGTGTAGTACACCTGTGTTGGATCCTTCATCCAAAATGAGGTATTATATTCCTTTTTCTCCTTTTATAATGATGCCAAACTTTGAGGAAATAATTATTATACAATTAAATATTTTACCACCAAAACATATATGGTACGTCTAAAAGGAAAACACTCTATTTTTTTTTTTTTTTTGTCTCTCCTCCCCCAGTTGTTACACCATGGACCAGGGTCCACCTAGTAATATGGACTCGGATCTAAAATACACTGTTTACATATTGAATGTTCACAGTATACTAAATGATCACCTTTTATAAAATTATGAATGAATAATTTAGTTATGAACATTTAAATTGTGTATTTTAGACCCGAATCCACCTTGCAAGGTCAGAGTCCACAGAATAATTTGCGCTCCTCCCCCCACCCCTCCCCTCTGATGTCTTTGTAACAAACAACCCCAATTATCCACTAACATTCTCCTCTTCAATCTAATGCTTCCAATAATATGCTTCCATTGTTGTACTTCACAAATCTTTGATGACTATTTTTAAGTTTTAAATTTATAAATTAGAATTAAATAGTAAGCGTTGATATCTATTTACTCACAATCTCAACATAAAAAGTAAATTAAGCATAATAGTGTAAATTGAGATTGTAAAGACAAAACAATGTGAAGGAAATTTTGGTCACTCAAGGTGAACCACAGAACTAGTGTGTATTCAATTTAGCAAGTTTCGTCCAATTTTTAGTACAATAAGGTTATATTTATAGCAAATTCTCCTATTAAACCGTTACATATTCTCACTATTAGAGGAAGGAAGACAAACATAAAAGGGGCACTTTGTAATTTCCATTATTCCCTTCTGTTATGACTGCCATCTACGTATATAAAGATGGCAGTTTCCCCTCCAAGATCAATTCTGTTTTCTTTGAAAAAAACATGCAATGAAGTAACTTTTCTCTTTCATTTTTCATCGCAACTGTGTCTCGCAATATGGTATCAGAGCAACCGCGACGGAGCTACTGCGCCGCCGTAGTCTCCGGCGAGGCTACCCAAGACAGACGCACAGAGTTGCCGGTAACTCGATCTCCAATTCACAAAGCTTCGACAGTTTCGCAGAGGAACTCTCTTCCGCAACTTCAGAAGATTCATAATGCAGAGGATCTGGAGAATCCTCTCCTTTTCAGTTCGAATGATAATCCAAGCCTAGTGTGGGATGATCTGAGAAGAAGAGTCGCACAGTGCGAAGCTCAAAGGATCTCAGCCCTACAGAATTATATCTGCAATCTGAAACAAGATGATCTTGGAATTACTACTGATCAATTCCAGAAACCTATGGTGACTATTCAAAACCAGATGGGGCAGTCCTCTAGCTCAAATACTGCAGCAGCTGTCACTTCTATTCCAAAATTTAACAAAGATCAGAATGAAGGCAAGTTCTCTATCCCTCACATTAACTCCCTTTCCTTATGCAATTCTTCATGGATCTTAGATTCCGGGGCCACAGATCACATTGCCTGTTCTATTGAATCGTTTGATGAATACTATGGTGTTGAAGGGGATGAGGTTAGTTTACCTATAGGAATACGTGTTGCTGTCAAACACAAGGGAAGCATACAGATTAGGGAGAACTTATGGCTAAAAGATGCTATGAATATCCCATCTTTCCAATTTAATATAGTGTCAGTAAGTAAACTTCTTCAAGACACTTCCTATAATCTAGTTTTTTCTTCTGAACAATGCTTGATTCGGGAACCCCATGGGAGGATGGTTGGCTTAGCTAAGCGAGAGAGGGGACTGTATATTCTGACAAAGCCTTCTATGGAGCCTGTTTTTAGTAATAAGAGCTTGGTTATGCAGTGTAATAGAGTTGAGATTTGGCATCAACGTTTAGGGCATTTTCCAATAAATAAAATGCATTTGGCATCAACAAAACGCAGTGGTTGAACGAAAACACCAACATATACTTAATGTGGCAAGAACACTTCGTTTCCAAGCCCAACTTCCGCTAGATTTTTGGGGGCATTGTGTTTTGCATGCCGTGTTCTTAATCAATCGTCTTCCTTCGCCGATTATTGAAGGATTAAGCCCCTACTACAAGCTGCATGGCAGAGATCCGGATCTTTCAATGCTTAGAGTCCTTGGTTGTCTCTGTTTTGCATCTACTTTGCCTCACCAAAGGAATAAGATGGAGCCACGAGGCAGAAAATGTGTGTTCATTGGCTTACCTGCCAACATCAAGGGATATATATTGTATGATTTGCTTGATGAATCCATATTTGTCTCTCGTGATGTTGTTTTTTATGAGCTGCAGTTCCCCTTCTCTGAACAGGCCACAAAGTCAAATGTACAGGTGCCACAATTGTTCAACCCTTCCTTGCCAAACATCCCTCTGACCACACATTTGGAGTTTGAAGAACAGAACATACATAGAAGCATGCATTCTTTGAACAATGAATGAGTCATGCATGGATCAAAGGGCAATGATTATCAAATTTCTGTTGAGGGTTCTGCCAACCTGCCATCTCAAGAAGTATCATATAATGTAGCACAAGAGACTGCCACTAACCAGCCACCATGTGATCATGAAATGACATCTAATGAAAATCATGAGCCCATTATCACTGAAGAATAATTGTCTAATGCTGCTCCTTTAGCTCTTCCTCGACGCTCAATGCGAGATAGACGCATGCCAAACAGAATGCAAGATTACTACTGTGATTCAGTAGTAAGACAGGGATCATCTCCTCACACCCTATCCAGAGTACTCTTATACGATGGGCTCTCAACTTCACACAAAGCATTTACCATGGCTGTCACCTCCATCAGAGAGCCTCGAACATATAATCAAGCCATCCAACACCAATGCTGGAAAGATGCAATGAAGGCAGAGATAACAGCCCTTCAGGAGAATAACACTTGGCAATTAACAGATTTACTTGCTGGTAAGACACCTATAGGCTGCAAATGGGTCTATAAAATCAAGCTAAAAGTAGATGGCACAGTAGAACGATATAAGGCGAGGCTAGTCGCTAAAGGATACACACAGCAGCTTGGGGTAGATTAAATCGAAACCTTCTCCCCAGTGGCTCGGTTGACAACAATTCGGACCTTCATGGCAGTGGCAGTATCTAAGGGTTGGAGCATTCACCAAATGGATATTAACAACGCATTCCTTCATGGTGATCTTGATGAAGAAGTACACATGGTTCTTCCCCCCGGTTTTCAAGGAGATAAACCAAATCAAGTGTGCAGATTGACGAGGTCTCTCTATGGTTTAAAGCAAGCAAGTCGTCAGTGGAACGCGAAGTTGACAGCTACCTTGCTACATATTGGTTTTAAGCAGTCTAGTGTCGATCCCTCCTTGTTTACAAGAGGCTCCGGTGCAGATTTTATCGCCCTCTTAGTCTACGTGGATGACATTTTAGTGGCAAGCAAAAAAATGACTCTTATCCAAGAGCTAAAAGACTTCCTAAATGCTGCTTTCAAAATCAAAGATTTGGGTTCTACGCTATTTTCTAGGCATTGAAGCCAAAATCAGTGGTGATGGGCTAAACTTATGTCAACGAAAGTATGCCCTTGACATTCTTGATGATGCAGGATTCCTAGATTGCAAGCCAGTTCACACACCTATGGTGCCAGGATTTTCTTTGTCTCGTGAAGAGGGTACACCTCTTACTGATCTAGGAAGCTACCGGAGGTTAATTGGGAGGCTGCTATATCTTACTGCCACTAGACCGGATATTACATACGCCGTGCACCAACTTAGCCAGTTCGTGAGCACACCTACGGACAAACATATGGCTGCTGCTCACCGCATACTTCGATACATTAAAGGTTCTCCAGGCCAGGGCTTATTTTATCCGGCAAACAACAAGCTCAAGCTCAAAGCTTTTTCCGACTCGGATTGGGCGTCCTGCACTGAGACAAGAAAATCTATCACGGGATTTTGTATTTTCTTAGGTGCATCTCTTATCTCGTGGCGCTCGAAGAAACAAGCCACAGTTTCCAAGTCCTCATCCGAGGCAGAATACCGGACTCTAGCCACAACAGCATGCGAGTTGCAGTGGATAAATTCGTTGATTCAAGACCTGCACATTACCACATCCGAGCCTGCTGTTGCCTTTTGTGACAGTAAATCAGCCATAGCAATAGCTGAAAACCATGTCTTCCACGAGAGAACTAAACACATTGAGATTGACTGTCACGTTGTGAGGGAAAGGATCGCTCAAGGATTGATTAAGCTTCTATCTGTGACCTCTCTAAATCAAATAGCTGATGGGTTTACCAAACCTTTAGTTTCTTCTCTGTTCAACACTTTTGTATCTAAGCTGGGTGTCCAAAACTTGCACACTCCAGCTTACGAGGGGGGGGGGGGGGGGAGGGGTTTAGAAGAAGGAAGACAAACATAAAAGGGGCACTTTGTAATTTCCATTATTCCCTTCTATTATGACTGTCACCTACGTATATAAAGATGGCAGTTTCCCCTCCAAGATCAATTCTGTTTTCTTTCCAGTTAAACATGCAATGAAGTAACTTTTCTCTTTCGTTTTTCATCGCAACTGTGTCTCGCAATACTCACATAAGTATTACAATTTTCATTATAAGTAATTCATCAACTTTTAATATTGCAATTTTGATTTAAAATATATTATATTTTTCATCAAAAGTATCATATTTTTTGTCATAAGTATTACACTTTCTCTCATAAGTAACAATTAAACAATTTTCCATGGTTAGTATTATATTTTTTTCTCATAAGTAACTATTAACCCTAAATGCTACATTTTAATTTAAAAGTATTACATTTTTCTTCAAAAATATTACACTTTTCTTAATAAGTAACACGCAATTTATTTCTGATTAGTATTACATTTTCATCATGATCGACCCATCTCACATATAATATAATCTCACATGAGACTCACTCTATATTTATAGACTATGATGATGACTATTTAGTCATTACAAGAGATCTAATGTGATATAAATATGCGTCCAATGACAGTTCCCCTCGTATTTAGGACTAACAGTGTGAATATAAGGTGGTTGTGACAAATCCCATCGTCCTTTGTTGTTGGTGAACAAGTCGATACACAAAATAAAATTTTAATTTAGAAAATTAATTTCAACCAAAATTTTTGGTACGAAACTAAAATAATAAGGGATTTAACTTATTAAAAATTAGTCCCACCAAACTTGGTATGAAACCAAGAAATATTTATATAAAATATATAAATAACGAGAGGAGGGTTTTTAAAACATGAGATTTAAACCTAGCGAGAAGAAAGAGAAATTCGAGCCATGTGTACTCACACTCTCTTTAAAACCAATTCGCTACCTCTCGTGGGTGCTAGGAGTGTTGTAGCGTCAGTCTCCCAGGATAAAACAGATTACGGCTTTAGTGTTTGAGCATTCAAACATAAAGTCTGGCGAACTAGAAACAAGATTGAGCACTGCATACAATTTATGGAACTGTTGACAGAGATTTTTCGTGTAAGATTTTAGATGATGAAGCAGCAGGCTCAGCTGATCAAGAAAGAAGACAACTCCAGGGGTAGCTTAGTCCTTCTTATCCCTTTCAGTTGTAACCACCTTTGGCGCCATTATTTTTCTTCCTCTTCCCAGTGTATATATGGTTCTTCTTTCTGCATACATCAATGAATAACACAAACTACTTTCTCTCTCTATCATCATGCCCTTTCACCTTTCTCATGTTCACTAACACTTCTCTAGCTCAGCTAATATGGTATCAGAGCCGTGGCGTAGCAGCTATGTCGCAGTAGTGTCTGGAGCTGGACAATCCAGCCAAGGAACACAGGCGACGACTCCGATCGATCAATCTCCTATTCCTCCGTCACCGACGATCAATCCGCAGAGAAATTTCACTCCGCAGAGGAGCAGCAATGGTGATGACATAGAGAATCCGTTGTTCCTAATTAGCAACGAAAACACGAACGCCGTTCTCGTAAGTCCGCCTCTTACCGGCAGCGGCAATTATGGAACGTGGAACATCTCCATGCGAGTGGCATTGGAGGTGAAAAACAAATGGACTTTAGTCGATAGAAGCTTTACGACACCAGACAGATCGCATTCCCAGTTTCCGGCATAGAGAAGATGTAATCTCATCGTCTGTGCTTAGATCTTCAAATCCGTTCACCCATCCATTGCTCAGAGTCTCATGCATATGGAGAGGCAAAGGAGGTATGGGATGATCCAAGGAAAAGGTTCTCGCAGCGAGATCCACAACGCATTTCCTTCCTTTAGAATGAGATCTATGCTTTAAGACAGGGAAATCTATCGATCAACGACTACTACACAAAGTGTAGGACTCTCTAGGAGCAGATGAACGAGCTTAGGCCATTACTGGTGTGTAGATGCGATCCTCGTTGTTCTTGTAACCTCCTAGATGAGATCAGAAGTGAACGGGAGGTGGATCGGATCATAAGATTTGTTCAAGGTTTGAATGAGGAATACAAATCCTTAAAATATGGAATTCTAGTGTTCGATCCTATGCCAGACATGCATAAAGTATTTGTTATGGCAGAGAAATTTGAAAGACAACTTAATATTGTTAGTTTGAATCAGAGAGGAATGGAATTTAACCATGCAAATGCTCTGCAATTAGAAAGGAATCAAGCCAGTATAGGACAATCTACTCAAAATCTCACAGAGGACATGATTGCTGCTATCAACCAGTATAATAACAGAAGAAATTTTAATACAAATAATGGAAATAAGTCTGCAAAATGCACCTTCTGCGGGATGAATGGACATACAGTGGAGAAATGTTACAAAAAGCACGGCTACCCACCTGGTTGGGTGCCGGGATACAAATCAAAAGGCAAGCAACAAGCAATGGCAGCCACCGTGAACAATGAAATCAGTCTACCTTCTGAGCAGTTACAAAAACTGATTTCATTGTTTCAAACTCAAGTAGGAGGACATGTTCAGCAGTCATCCTCCTCCCCTACAACAGCAGCAGTCACCCTCATTCCAAAATTTGAGAAAACACATGAGGAAGGTGAATGCAAGTATTCTATCTTTACTCATATCAATTCAGCTATCTTACATCCTCATGCATGGATATTAGACTCTGGTGCAACTGATCATATAGTGTGTTTATTAGAGTTATTTGATGAGTATTATACTGTTGAGGGGGCCATGGTTAATTTGCCAAATGGGGAACGAGTTAGTGTCGAACATATTGGGAACATAAGACTTGGAGCTGATATATGCCTAAGGAATGCTCGCATATACCATCATTTGCATTTAATATCATATCTGTTAGCAGGCTTCTTCAAAATTCAGCATACAAACCTAACTTTTACATCTGATCAATGCTTTCTCCGGGGGATTCTTGGGAAGACAGTTGGTTTTGCTAAGGAGAAGGGGGTCTATACCTGCTACGTGAACCACCAAACAATTGCATTAACTCTAGTAAATGATTTGCTGTGTCTTGTAACATTGAAACTTGGCATAAAAGATTGGGACATTTCCCTCTGAATAAAATGCATCTTTTGAATAATGTTCCTGCTTCTCACACAAAATCCTCAGCTTGTGATGTATGCCATTATGCTAAACATAAGAGATTACCATTTCCCCTAAGCAGCACAACCACAGATTCCATATTTGACTTGATACATGTTGACATATGGGGGGATCTTTCTCTATTCAATCCTTGGGAGGGGAAAGGTATTTTCTGACCATAATAGATGATCACTCAAGATTCACTTGGCTTCATCTAATGAAGAACAAGTCTGAAACTCAGAATTTACTCAAGAACTTTCAGAAATATGCTAACACTCAATTTGGTTTGCCTATTAAGATGATCCGTAGTGACAATGGGGCAGAATTCGACATGGTAGAATTTTATGCTGAGAATGGTATAGTTCATCAGAAGTCCTGCGTGAACATGCCACAACAAAACGATGTGGTTGAGAGGAAGCATCAGCACATCTTAAATGCAGCAAGAGCCCTGCGTTTTCAAGCCAACTTGCCTCTTGAATTTTGGGGACAGTGTGTGATGCATCTAGCCTTTCCTAATCAATCGTTTACCATCTCCAGTGATCAATTGGTAGAACCCTTACAAAAGGTTGTACGGGAAGGAGCCGGATCTTAACAACTTAAGGGTGTTTGGATGCTTATGTTATGCCTCAACGTTGCCTCATTCTCGCCATAAAATGGCATCCCGGAGCAGAAAATGTGTTTTGATTGGTATTCCTGCCAACACCAAGGGCTATATTTTGTATGATATTAATGATAAGTCTATCTTCATTTCAAGAGATGTCATGTTTTATGAATCACAATTTCCCTTTAATAGACAGGAGCAACATGCTGCAAAACATGATACACCACTTGGCCCCTGCCTACCAATTATTCCAGTGAATGAATGTGAAGATCTCAGAATGCAGCAGAATAGTGACAGTCCTATGCAGTAGAGAATTGATTTTATAGCCCCTGATATTGATCCTCAACCAGCTGCTATAAGCAATGATACTGAAGGAAGCATGGACACACATCATTCAGTTCCGTCTATTCAGCCCAGGAGATCAAGTAGAAATCGACAAGTTCCCATCAAATTACAGGACTATTATTGTGATGCCACCATCAACACCACTAATTCTCCTCACCATCTATCAAAAGTGGTTTCATATGATGTTCTCGAACCTACTCACAAAAGTTTCTCAATGGCCGTTACATCAGTTAGTGAACCAAGAACATACAATCAAGTTGTCCAAAATAATTGCTGGAAAAAGGCCATGTAAGCAGAGATTGATGCTCTTCAGATGAATCAGACTTGGGAACTAACTGATCTTCCACCTGGGAAAACTCCTATAGGCTAAAAGTGGATATATAAAATTAAACTTCGTGCAGATGGAACCATCGAAAGATATAAGCCGAGACTCGTGGCAAAAGGGTATACTCAACAACTTGGGATCGATTATATAGAAACATTCTCTCTGGTAGCCAGAATCACTACCATCCGAACTTTCTTGGCTGTAGCTATATCTAAAGCTTGGCACATCCACCAAATGGATATAAACAATGCCTTTCTACAAGGAGATTTGAATGAAGAAGTGTATATGGTCCTACCTCCTGGATTTCAAAGCACAAAACCGAATCAAGTTTGTAGGCTGCTGAGGTCCTTGTACGGGCTCAAACAAGCGAGCAGGCAATGGAACGCAAAATTGAGCACATCACTGATTAATGATGACTTCAAGCAATCCAATTCAGGCCCATCCTTGTTCACAAAAGGTACTGATGACAACTTTATTGCCCTACTTGTCTATGTTGACGACATAATAGTGGCAAGTGCAAATGCTGAGCTCATTGATAAGCTGAAACTTCTCCTAGACAGTGCCTTTAAAATCAAAGATTTAGGGCTTCTAGGATACTTCCTGGGGATTGAAGCCAAACCTTCATTGCAGGGATTGAACATCTGCCAAAGAAAATATGCCCTGGAGATACTAAAAGAAGCAGGGTTTCTTGGTTGTAAGCCGGCAATCACACCAATGGCTCATGGCCTGAAATTAAGCCATAATGATGGCATACTTCTTGATGATCCTGGAAGCTATAGACGACTGATAGGGAGATTGTTGCATCTTACGGCCACAAGACCTGATCTCACATATGCCATTCAGCAACTAAGCCAATTCATTGATGCGCCAACAGACAAACATCTCTCGGCAGCTCATCGTGTGCTGAGATATATAAAAAGATCTCCCGGCCAAGGCCTTTTTTATCCCACTGGCAGTGAACTACAACTCAAGGTTTTCTCAGATTCGGACTGGGCGGCATGCTCAGAAACTCGGAAATCCATCACTGGAAATTGTACATTCTTGGGACAAGCTTTAATCTCCTGGAGATCCAAGAAACAGGCAACGGTTTCCAGCTCATCCTCTGAAGCCGAGTATCGAGCATTAGCAGCCACCGTGTATGAAGTACAGTGGCTCACATACCTCCTCCAAGATTTGCAAGTAAAGACTACCAGGTCTGCAATAGTGTACTGTGATAGCAAGTCGGCGATTGCAATAGCTGAAAACCATGTGTTTCATGAGCGCACTAAACACATCGAAATCAATTGCCACATTGTTAGGGAGAAGCTTAATCATGGGCTAATCAAACTTCTATCGGTTTCCTCCTCAAACCAAGTGGCAGACGGGTTTACCAAACCTCTTCCGGTTGCTCAGTTTCAAACATTCATCTCTAAGCTGGGCATACAAGACCTGCATGCTCCAGCTTACGGGGGGGGGGGGGGGGGTTTAAATGATGAAGCAGCAAGCTCAGCTGATCAAGAAAGAAGACAACTCCAGGGGTAGCTTAGTCCTTCTTATCCCTTTTAGTTGTAACCACCTTTGGCGCCATTATTTTTCTTCCTCTTCCCAGTGTATATATGGTTCTTCTTTCTGCCTTCATCAATGAATAACACAGACTACTTTCTCTCTCTATCATCATGCCCTTTCACCTTTCTCATGTTCACTAACACTTCTCTGGCTCAGCTAATATAAGAACTAAGAAAAGAGTTGAGAGATGAAAGAAGAAAACTTCAGATTTTGAGAGTTCAAAATCAACAACTTAAACACCTGCCAACAACAAGGATGTTTGTAGGAGAGGATGAATTTAATAGCCTTAAACTATGTCATTAACAACTGAAATAAATTCAAGTTCGTAACCTTCGTAACAGATAACCATTACTCTGGGAATTAATTCTAAAATATAAAAATTGAAATATCATAATTAATACCTAGAATGGTACTCTGGAGAATGGTTCGAGACATTTGTGCTCGCAGGTGCCGATGTACACAAGTCAAGTCTTTTCAAGCTCATTTTAGGATTTGATTTGCACCCGTGTGCACGAGAGATCAGAGAGCCTCTATGCTCAATTCAACATGCCTCTAATATGGTGTTGTATATATAGTGGTGCAAACTCACTCAAACAAATATGAGACAAGTGCTTTTACAAAGCCTTTCCATTTGAAATCAATTTCTCATTCACCATTATCCGTTTTGAGCCTACAATATATATCAATCTCTATCTTACTACGAAGAACCAGAATTCACTTTGATCCGACCCAAATTAAAAGTGGACCGACATATATTTATACCACAAAATAATCATTTTCTGTGCCATTTTATACTAAAAATTCAACACCTTAAGAATGAAAGGTAGTTCGGTTGACTGGTTGAGCACTTTAGCGTCCCCATGTGAAGATTGGTCAGAAAATATGACCTTTTGAATTATATACTTCGTTTGGCTCTAAGTTATTTCTCATAGATGGCTCATGCTTGAACCAGTACCTTATTATTCAGCAATAAGGGTCAATACTATTAACCTCAACATTAAGAAATTATAAAATAAGTATAAAATTAGATACAAGAGAGTTGGAATATAACTTGAGAATGAAAAAGATGAGAAAAAATAGAAAATGAGTGTACTGTATAATTTTTTTTTTTTTGAATGCTACTAGCTCTATTACATTGTAGTATCTGTTCATATACTTTCTCAACCTACTGAAACACAAATGCTACTAGCTCTATTACATGCTACTAGCTCTATTACATTGTAGTATTTGTTCATATACTTTCTCAACCTACTGAAACACAAAGAGCTAATAACACCTCCACTGAGGCTCGAATTCACAACCTTCCAAATAGAAGTCCAACCCGGGTACCATTGAACCACATAGTCCTGGTACTGTATAATTTAGTTCAAAATAAAATAGTGATTGATAGAATAATACTTACAACACTTTATACAGTCATGGACCTCTTGGTCCCATACAACGTTGTAGTCAATCGTTATGCCATGGAACCGTGTTAACCATTCATGGTGAACACGGTTCCAATGGTGTTAGTACACCGTTATCTTTTTTTTTTTTAAATTAATTGCGTGACTTTTCTTCTTCATTTTCATATTTCGCGGTTTCACTTTAATTTGATGTGAGCAATGATTTCGAACATTCATAAATTATGAATTCATGCTTGCACATTCACTTTGGAACCATGCCTACACATTCCCGTCCGAAATCACGGACATTCATAAATTATGAATCCATGCATGCACATTCACTTTGGAACCATGCCTACACATTCACTTTGGAACCATGAGATTATAAATTTTCTGTTATAAGATTATGAATTTTCTGTTATGAAATTATGAATTTTCTGTTATGAAATTATGAATTTTCTGTTATGAGATTATGAATTTACATTACATTCATAATCTCATAACAGAAAATTCATAATTTAATAAATATTTTACTTTTATGCGATTATGAATTTTGTTATGAGATTATGAATTTACATTACTTTCATAATCTCATAACAGAAAATTCATAATTTGATCGAACGCGCGCTGTTAACAGCACATTAGCTATTTTTTTTTTCGCGTAAAAACGACGTCGTTTGGACTTGTGTTCACCATTCACGGTGAACACGTTTCCAGGGCATAATTTGCGACGTTGTAGTAATATGGGTTGAATTATGATTTTCTCGACACATTTGTCATCTCTATATGTTCAGGTTACCAACCATTTTTCAACTAATTTGACCAAATTTGACCAATTGATTCGAATAGCATTTTGAAAAAAAAAAAAAAGTGTTTTCTCCAAAAAGTTCATAATTAATAATTTAGAAAACAAAATAATTTTTGTAGAGTTAATTTATCAAATAGTTTTTTACAATCAGCTAATACTACTTCTTGATCAAAGCAACTAACTCAATCAGCTAACAACTAATTGTCAAACACTCTTAAAATATCACTCCATCAATTTGAGACAATTAACAAGCTAACTACTAATACAACTGTAAGATCAAATGATAGATTTTTGTATGCGTACATCTTGTGTGAGATTATCTCATGAAGAAGTGCAATACTTTTTATTTAAAATATAATATTTTTTTAGAGTTAATACCCAAAATCGTCCTCGACTATAGTGGTTTTTCTCAATTTCGTCCTAAACGACTTTGGTGACCTAATATCGTCCCAGACTTTTGTGTTTCACTCAATTTAGTCCCAGACTTTTGTATTTTTGCTCAATTTAGCCCCTCATTTGTTATTCTGTCTATTTGGTGTTAAATAAATAGACAATTCAATAATTTTAATATTGGCATCTCTTTACTCATAGACATGTAAACTGCGAAATTCCTTTTTTTTTACGAATTACTCCTAAAACTGCGAATATAAAATTTGATTTGCAGGTCCAGGAGTAATTCTGGGTGTAATTCGTACAAGAAAGAGGAATTTCGCACTTCACAAGTTGAAAGTAAAGAGAGATCAATATTGACATTACTGAATTGTCCCTTTATTTAACACCAATTTGACGGAATAACAAATGGAGGACTAAATTGAGCGAAACACAAAAGTCTGGGACGATATTAGGTCACCAAAGTCGTTTAGGACGAAATTGAGAAAAACCACTATAGTCGATGACGATTTTGGGTATTAACTTTATTTTTTTATGTATCAATAAAAATATTATGGTCCTGTTTGGTAACATAGTTAGCTTATTAGTCAATTTTGGTTTATTTGATTACTACTCCTTTCGTCCCATTTTACCTTCTTACTTTCGTTTTTAGTTTGCCCCAAAATAATGTCATGTTTTCAAAATTGAACATAACTATCACTCTACATTTCCTAATTTACCCTTTTGACTTTTGAAATTTCTAGAGATAAATACAATTGTACTTTGTACAAATAATACCTACTTTTGAGGGCAAAATTAAAAAGTTAGTAACATTTGTTATGTTGTATTAAAACCCGTGTAAAAAACAAATGAGACAATCAATTAGGGACGGAGGGAGTATTAACTATTTGACTTGGTTAAACAATCAATATAAGTGTTTGATTAATTAGTTTTTTTTGTACTAACTTATTGTTCCAAAATGCTAAAATTCAAAAAGCTGTTCAAATTAACTTTTTCGATCAGCTTTTTGAGAAAGTCATTTCGATCAGCTATCAGATAGCAGCTAATTTACCAAACACTTTTCTACAATCAGCTAATGCTATTAACTAATCAGACCCACTAACCCAATCAGCTAACAATTATTTACCAAACACCCTTTATATTTTAATTAAAAAAAATATCACACGTCTTATATGAAACGATCTCACTCAAAATAATTTTATAGAAGTGAAATACCGGATGCTCACATGGTCCATACAAATTGTATAAACCATATTTTGTATATTATAAAATAATGTACATTCAGTACAAAAATAATGTACATTGTATTCAGAGAATGTACATTATTTTTGACTGAGTGTACATTAATATTATATAATGTACATATAGTACAAAAATATTATACATTTAATATATTAAAAATGTACTTTTTATTAAGGTCCACATAACATTGTGTGGACCATGGTCCACATAATAATTTGCCCCGGACGCTATATCCTAAAAAGAAAAAGAAAGAAACAAAAATCTTACTTGGACTGTTCGGTAGAGAATATCGGGCCTAAAATAGCCTACTATGTGAAAGCCCAGCCCATATTCTTTTCTCTGAAGAACATAATACAAATCTTTAATGGAGTCCATCAAATTGCGTTTTCAGAATTCCAGCTTCAGATCAGCATTTTCGTTGTCAAACTCATCTAGGTATGCAAAACCTCCTTCTTTCTTCTCAATTGGCATCAGATTAAATCCCATCATTTCTGATTTTTTGTTTTAATTTATCGAAAACAGAGTTTACGCAATTTTAATTATTTGTCGTTAAATATATTTGATGTAAGTGATTGAAATAGGAAAAATGGATGGGAATATACAGAACATCAAAAAATGGATTGTGTTTTACCCGATATATATAAATTCGAAGAAGACGATAGCAGAGGGAAGGCGAATCAGTGTCAGCAAAGCTTGTGAAAACCCTACTTGTGCTGAGATTCAAGATTGTTGCAATCACCTTAAAATACCCAGCGCTATTGAGGTCTGTGCACTTTTTCCTACCCGTTTTTTTCTTTTAATACTTTGTTTAGAGTCTAACCCGGGGCTCCGACTAATCACAGAATGAGGGAGCTTCATTTATTTGATTGTTATTCATATTTATTTTGCCCCTTTTGTAGAGTTTAATGTGTATTATTTTAGCTCAAATGCATTGAATTTTCTGAAAATTATGGAATTCCAATGCTCATTGCATTTGTTAATTGGGAGCAGATGTTAATTTTATGAGCTTCTACTATTTAATTAGGCATTATAACTCTTAAATTTGATAAATGCTCGTGTATTTAGTGTAGAGGAGCTTATGGGTTATGGGTTGTGATTATACATTTGGGTTTGTGTTAACAGATTGATAAGGCATATCCACGTGACTTTATGCAAAGAGGGAGAGTGAGAGTTTTGCTGAAAAAGGAAGATGGAACTTTGTATAATCCAGCCATTTCTTCCAGTAAGTATATGGAAACTTTCCCCTGCTCAGTTGTAATGGTGTATGCTTAAATGGCTTGCTCAAACATGTTTTTTATTTTTATTTTTTAATACCTGTCACATAAGCAATCATGGTACACAGTCGTGTTTGTGTGTGTAAAATGAATGGAATTTCATCAATCAATGCTGCTTGAGTATTGCATGTTCATCTTTCTTGACTTATCTCTCATATAACCTCCATTATCAATTTATACATGACAAGTTTGATTTGCAAATATTAAATATCTATTAACAACCACTCATTTTTAGATAAATGTAGAAGTAAAATAAAGTGAGGATGGAGCCAGGGAAATCATAAAATGGATAGTAATAGACTAATAGACTAATGGCTCATAGATGTTTACAAGGATCAGTTAACTGCTTAGATATTTTTGTAGTTTGTAAATGCAGAAAAAATGTTCTGGTTTCTTGTCAGGAAGTGCTAGAATGATACTCTAAACATTGTAGTTGTGGGTTATATTCCTATGGAAAACATTATTATATTGGCTATAAGCATAGTCATAGTTGGGGTTTCTGTAAGTAGCATCCATATGGTCTTCAATTGCACCTATCTTTCTGCTTTCAATAATATTTACTTCTCAGAAAATTAATTAAAATTGAAATCCTACCCATTAAGTTCTTCCAAATTGTATGGAAACCATCATAACATGTTAAATCTGTATTCTACAAGCTGGATAGTCAAATAAACCTGTATTTTGCTCCATGGTAGTGTGGTTATTTGAAGCCAATGTGGTTACTTTAGTTCTTTTAGTACTAAACTATTTACAACATGTTTGGTTCACAGAATAAGCCTAGAATGGAATAGCATTCCTGGGAATAGACATATTCTGTTGTTTGATAAATCATTTTATTCTTGGGAATAGTATTCCTCGGAAACATTCCCCTTGCAATTCTAAGAGGTGCCTAGTATTAGGCTATTCCTCAATTCTCAATATTGTCAATAATTGGTTTCTTCTTATTATTATTGTTGTTGTTGTTGTTTGTTAATCCCTCATTTGCCCTTGCCTAGTATTAGGCTATTCCTCAATTCTCAATAATAGGTTTCTTCTTCTATTATTATTATTATTATTATTATTATTATTATTATTATTCCCTCATTTGCCCTTACCTATTATGCATTAAAAATGTTTTTGGGGGAAATCATCCTTATTTACTATTCATTTAATAAAATATTAATTGAAATTCCTTGTCTAGTAGGGATTTCAAAATCTTGGGTATTTGAGTATTTCAACTAACAAAGAAGCCTTATTCCCACCTTGCTCTCACTCTATATTTGTAATGGTTTTAGTGTAAAAGAAAGGAGCAAATATTGTAGGAGATAGAAAGCTTCTGCTTTCTGCAAAGACAATATTACCAATTTACCCCGTCTTTCTTTCTTAATCTTGTAAGTATTACATTGCAGGGAAACAGCTAATGATCCATGTTGCAGAGTTGGTACCTAGACATCCTAATAGGACCAAGAAGCAGGAGCCAGCATCCTCCTCGGCAGCTGGTCCTTCCAAATCTGGAAAGGGTGGGAAAAAGAGGAGATAGTTCTTCCAATGGTGAATATACAACTGAAGCAAAAGGGTGTGAAAAAGAAGGGGTTGTTCCAGTAGTTAAATATGCAACGGAAGAGAGTTTCTATTAATTACTTTTAGACTTGGATATATAGACCTGACAAGACCTGTACCATTTTCAAGCTCAAGCAGAATATTTCTTTGTTAACATGGTTTGACTGTGACTTTGCCTTTTCTATTTGCTCTAGCGAGGGCTGCGAGGTATACATTTTTGGACCAATATAACTGAGTTTTCCGAACTTCTTTGCTTGGTTGGTTTTAACATTTGAATTGAATGAAAATGAATCCAATTCTTAATGCTCAATGGTTTTTAAATTGAGTTAATACCTCCATTAGTGATATACCAGTCCTGGTCATCCGACTTTAAACGACCATGAGTAGTCTGCCGTCTTTTCTAAAATAACCACCCGTGGTCCTTCCATCAAGATGGTGTTAAGTAGATGTTAAATGTGGAGTTAAAGTTGGTATTTCCCATTTCTTTTATCTTTAAGGTCGTCGTTCAGCACTAGGTCACCATTTTCTTCCAAATCTCATAGCCCTAATATACCGTGTGAAGTGAAGCTCGTTGTTTCGTTACGATTAGGAGGTGCAATGTTGGAGAATTTAATGACAGAGTATGTATATGTGGAAACAATATGAAGCTTTGTACTTCATGGACAAATCAAAATCTAGGGCATAGGTATTTGGTATACTCCAATGAAAGGGTAAGCAAAAATTTGATTTTGTTGTTTACTTTTTTTTTTTTTTTGCAGAATTTTTTTGGTTTAATTCACAATTGTTTTGGATTCAAAACTATTGTGAATTGTTCGTTTTTAAAAATTGTGAATTTGGTCAAGGGATTAAAAATTCGATTTTGTGAATTCGGTCAGGGGATTAAAAAATTTTCGTTTTTCGAGTGGTTCGATCCTCCAATGTGTTCAAGACAAAAAGTGATAATTCATGGCTTGCTAAAGAGGATAAACAAGAATGAACAACAAATTGAACGGTTGACTGGGCAACTTGAAGAAATTCGATCAACGCGTGTTGAACTGGGCATGAAGAACATTTACATAGGGTTGCTATTACTGGTTGTAATACTGTTGGTTTTTTTTTTTTTTTTTTTTTGGAATTGTTTATGTTTATATAGAAAAAGTTGTATGTGCTAATAAGATTAGGATGTTGTCCTACAATTACCATTGATGTGTAATGTTAGAACTATTAATGGCAGTGCTAGTGTTAGAACCATTAATGGCAGTGGTAATGTTAGGAGTGGTTATGGTAATGCTATTATGGCAGTGATGTGGGTTGTATGAATTTAGTTGACAATGATTATGGTAATGGTGTTATGGACATGGTTATTATTATTAGTTGGCAATGGTTAATTTTGTTAGGGGACGGATATTCTCTATTACAGGTATTTTTGCTAAACTCTCCCCTAGAGCGACTAGGGTGTATTCTTCTTCCCTAGTTTCTCCGGCTAGGGTTTCTGCTATTTCGAGGTTTCCTACGGTGGTTTGCACCAATTTTCCTACTACGTTCACGTGGGCTTGGTTGTGGTTTGAGCACGATGGCATCTGAAGAGGCGACGGACGGTGTGGAGGGTATGACTGCGAGGTGGGCCGACTTCGGCCTTGACGAGGACGAGGCAGAATTTGCGCCGGAGGGGGGGGGGGGGGGTGGCGTGGGCGAGTTGGGTGACGGTGGAGAGGAGACGTGGGAGGTTGTGGGGAGGTTCCTCACGACCAAGTTGGTTAAGCCGGAGTTTATGAGACAAGTTTTGGCATCCGTATGGCAACCGGTGCGGGGTGTGCAAGTCACAGAGGTGCAACCCGGACTGTTTTTGTTTGTTTTCTATCACAAAACGGATGTGGATTATGTCATTGAAGGAGGGCCTTGGGCTTTCGAGAATAACACGCTTGTCTGCTGGGAGGTGAGGGCGGGTACTGTGCCTGGGGATGTGTTGTTGAACACGGTTGATATGTGGGTTCAATTGCATGAGTTACCGATGGGATACACGTCGGAGACGGTGTTAGAACAGGCAGGGAACTTCCTTGGGACGTTTGTAAAGCATGATGTGAGGTTTGTGGGAGCCCCATGGTTAACCTTTTATAGAATACGAGTATCCATAGCGGTTGATAAGCCGTTGCGGAGGCGCATGAAACTGGTTAAAAGGGACAAGTCAACATGTTGGGTGACCTTCCGATACGAACGACTCCATAAATACTGTTCGTTTTGTGGAGTAATAGGTCACGTGAATACCTTTTGTTTGAGGGCAAGAGAGAGCAACATGCTGTTGGAGCTTTATCCGTTTGCAGACCTGCGGGCGGGTGGTAGCCGGGGATCACCCAGGGCAGTTGGAGAGAGCTGGTTAGTGCCCGTAGGAGGGAAGCCGAAGCCGATTGTGGATGGGGGTGTTGGTGGCGGGTTGGGTGCAGTGGCGGGGGGAGTGTGGAGGGAGGTGGTCGGGGCGGGTCTCCGGTCCGCATGGGTGAGTGAGAGGAGCGGGAGGTGGTGGCAATTACAAAACGCCGCTGTCAGGCCTTGGGAGGCAGTGGAGGAAGTCCAGGATCGAACGATGTGGCTATGACCGGTGTGTCAAAAAACTTGTGCGTGGCGGGAACTGGTTCTCAGTCACGCCCGTCATCATGAGTACGATTAGCTGGAACTGTCGTGGCTTGGGCAATCCACGCGCTGTTCTGGAGATTGTGGGTCTTGTGTCCAGTAAGAAGCCAGATTTTGTATTTTTAATGAAAACGAAGGTGGGGCGAGAGCACGCAGAGAGGCTCCGCATCAAGATTGGTTATGAAGGTTTGTTTTACGTTGATAATGTAGGTTTGAAAGGGGGATTGGCGTTACTTTGGAGAAGGAATAGCACAGCCAGACTCCTGATCTTCTCCAAGAACCATGTGGATATAGAAGTGCAGATGGGAGCCGAGAAAGTGTGGCATATGACGTGTTTTATGGCTTCCCGAAATGGCATAGAAAAAGGGACTCATGGGCTTTGCTGAGTGCATTGAGTGGCAGGTCCCCGCTCCCTTGGGTTGTGATAGGAGATTTCAATAATCTCCTATTTCAACACGAGAAGAGAGGGAACAACCTACACCCGGAGAGTCTACTCCGCGGGTTTGGGGAAGTTATCGACGAATGTGGCTTGAGGCAGTTACCTATGAGGGGGCATCAGTTCACATGGGAGCGGAGTGGTGGTACGAAAAACTGGGTAGAGGAGAGGTTGGATAAGGTGCTGGCATCGTTAGAATGGAGTGGTATGAACGAAGGTGCTGGTGTGGAAAATATTCTGACCCGTAATTCGGATCATTCGACTCTCTTCCTTAATGTTAATGCATTGCGCATGCAGCGGGATAGAGTTCCGAGGGGTTTCAAGTTCGAGATGGCTTGGCTCCTGGATGAGGGATGTAGGGATGTGGTTGAGTCTGCCTGGCAAGATGGGAGGAATGAGGGGTTGCTGAATTGTCAGCAACATTATGGGGACAGGTTGATGCAGTGGGGTGGTGACCACTTTCACAAGTTTGGGGACCGCATGAAGCGACTGCGAAAGGAGTAGGGCTTGATCAGGAACAGAAGGGACCCGGCTGCGCTAGCTGAGTTCCAAAGTTTAAACGATCAGATCAGCCAGCTGGAGGCCTAGGAGGATGTATTCTGGAGGCAACGAGCCAAGCAGCACTGGCTTTGTGGAGCAGATGCGAACACGAAATTTTACCACAGGTATGCCTCTGCCCGTAAGAAAAAGAATTTAATTGCTAAGCTTAAGAATGATGTTGGGTTGTGGGTTGAGGGGAAAGGTATGAATGCAGTTATCTTGGAGTATTTTAATACGATTTTTGCTTCTAGAAATTCTGTGTGTGAAGATCCGCTATTTGATAAGTTTGCCCCTCGTGTGACGCATGAACAAAATGTTGCCCTGTTGCGTTCCTATGATTCTGATGAGGTTAAAACTGCGGTTTTTTCCATGTTCCCGGATAAAGTACCTGGCCCGGATGGAATGAACCCGGGTTTTTACTAGCATTTTGGGTAGTGGTTGGGGAGGATGTGTCTGCTTTTGTTCTGAATTGTTTGAGCTTGGGGGAGTTTCCCGCTGGTTTGAATGATACCAATATAATCTTAATCCCCAAGAAGAATGCGCTTGAGACAGTAGCTGATATGAAGCCAATTGCTCTTAAGAATGTTCTGTATAGGGTGATGGCCAAAATGATAGCTAATCGGATGAAACCACTCGTGGGAGACATAATCTCGGAGTCCCAGAGTGTGTTTATTCCTGGGAGGCTTATAACGGATAATATATTAATAGCAGCTGAGGTGGGCCACTTTTTGAATAGAAAGCAGAGTGGATTGACAGGTTGGGGGGGGGGGGGGGGGGGCTCTAAAGTTGGATATGGCAAAAGCCTATGACAGGATGGAGTGGCCCTTTATTAAAAGAATGCTTGAGGTGCTGGGGTTTGATGAGAGGTGGATTAAGCTGATTATGATGTGTGTAACTGCAGTCACATACAATATTACGGTAAATGGTGCGAGTGGTGGACAGGTAAATCCCACCCCGGGTCTCAGACAAGGGGATCCTCTTTCTCCCTACTTATTTATTATTTGTGCTGAGGGGTTATCCATGCTGCTACAGAAAGCTCAGATTGCAGGGTCTATCCATGGCTGTAGAGTGGCCAGGGGGGCTCCACCAATCTCTCATCTTTTCTTTGCAGATGACAACTTGTTGTTCTTCAAAGCAAATGCCCAGGAGGCTAGCGTGGTAAAACATTGTTTAACAAGGTATGATAAGCTATCTGGACAGATGGTCAACTATCATAAATCAAGCGTTTGATTTCGCAGAAATACCCCGGCTGATGTAAGGGAGGGGGTGGCGTGGTGTTTGGAGGTAGAACAGGCCCCCAACTTTGGTAAATATCTGGGACTGCCTTCGTTTGTGGGAAGGAATAAAAGGACGGTTTTTTCATATGTGGAGGATAAGATCAGGCAAAGGATTGGTTCGTGGAATAAAAAGCTGTTATCTCAGGCTGGTAAAGAAGTGCTTCTGAAAAGCGTGGCTCAATCTATGCCTACGTTTTCCATGAGTGTTTTTTTGCTCCATAAGACTGTTTGTATGTCTATTGAGAGAACCATGAACAGGTACTGGTGGGGGAAAGGCTCAGATAAAGGAATTCACTGGAAGTCTTGGGACAAGTTGTGTATCCCTAAGAGGTTGGGGGTTTGGGATTTAAGGATCTATGTGCTTTCAATTTGGCTACGCTAGGGAAACAGGCCTGGCGTTTTCTTACTGATCTTGGATCTCTAGCTGCGAAGGTATACAAAGCTCGTTATTATCCTAGGACATCTTTTATTGATGCGACTGTGGGGCATAGTCCGAGTTATTGCTGACGGAGTATTATGGCTGCGCATGACCTTGTTTGCTCTGGGGGCCGTAGAAGGATTGGAAATGGCAGAACAACTCTAATTTGGGGACATCCGTGGTTGCAGGATAACCCCAGTCCGCTCGTCCGAACTATAATGCCTGAGGAATTGAGGGAAGCAGTGGTAGCAAGATTAATGGATCAGCAGACTAATATGTGGGATCCCCATATTTTAACTGATCTTTTTATCCATGAAGATGTTGAGCGTATCTCTAGAATACCAATTAGTCCAAGCTATGAGGACTCATGGTATTGGCTCAGTGACTTGCGTGGGGTATATTCAGTAAAAGATGCCTATATGAGAATTGTGGGTGAATTTGAGCATAGTCCTGGAGCTTTTGACAAATGGACTACATTGTGGAAGCTGAAAGTCCCTCCCAAATGGTAAACTTTTTTATGGAGAGCAGTGTGTGATATTCTTCCCACAATCAATAATTTACTTATAAAGAGGGTAGAGGTGGATCCAACATGCGTAATGTGTGGTCTAATGCATGAGAATGTTATGCATTCTTTAGTATTATGTGATTATTCTACACTTGTATGGAATATTTCGGGACTTCCCATCACAAATGTTGTAGCAACCTCTTTTGCTTTATGGCTTATTGGCGCGATGGCTGTTTTGACAGAACCCCAATGCTGACAATTGTGTGCGGTTATCTACTACCTATGGAATGCAAGGAACACGGCAATGTGAGATGGTGTGATGCAGCGCCCGGCGCAAACTTGGAGGAAGGCAGTAGCCGCGGAACGTGCGTACACCACCGTACACTACTGGCTCACGCGAACAGCGCCGAAAGCACTACCGGCCGATCCAGAGGCAGTCCGACAGCACTACCGGCCGATCCAGGGGCAGTCCGATTGCGATGCTTTATGGATGCCGGCTACAGGTCACTCACCGGAGAGGCAACCTATGGGGCTGTATTGATTGCCCACGATGGCTCGTTTAAGGCTGCAGTCAATGGCAAGCTCCTGGGTTGTTTTTCACCGTTAATGGCAGAGGCACTAGCTTGCAAAGAGGTCTTATCGTGGCTTAAAGACCGAAATGAACTAGAGGTGGATCTCTTAACGGACTGTTTGGTGCTAAGGAATATGGTTCTCTCAGATGCTACAGCAATATTGTCCTACGTTGGGGTCGTTGTGGACCAGTGTAGGATAGCTATGTCGTCTTTTACTTATTGCTTTATAAGCTTTATTACTAGAACGCTTAATTTACACGCACATACACTAGCTTTGTTAGCTTTCGATCAGGATCAATCTTTGTACTGGGATTCGGTCCCTCCTGACTCTATTGCTCCTTTCATTGATTAATATATAGCTTACGCCTGTTTATTCAAAAAAAAATGCTATTATGGTCATACTAACAATGAACTGCAGAAGAACAAGTGTTAACAAAAACCAGAAATGAACATTTGCATTCAACTGTAAATCAACATTAACAGTTGCATTCTTAACAAGTTTCTTGTCACTAAAAATGAACATTTGCATTCTTAAGCCTATCACTGGTAATTAGAAACAAAAACCAACAAATTTCAAGTGTTTTGGCTTGCAAAAGAACAAGTATTTTGCCATCATTAAAACCTTCCAAAATACCAAAAACAAAAAGGTCACATTCACTAGCAGCTATTCTAGTCAATATTGAAGGGAGCATCAGCAGAAGTTGGTGGGAATTTAGACTTCAATGATTGGCTAGCAGCACGGGTTGGATATTTCCTAGGCTTCACATCAACATGCTTTGTTTTCCGAGTTGGAGTTTTCCTTTGTTGAGCATTGCAATCATCTGTTTGAGGTTGAGTATTGTCATCATCCCCATCTATAGGTGGTTGAGTCGAGGGGGTGTGTAGATCAATTTCTTCATGTTGTTGGTGCTCTTATACACTGCCTCCAATGCCTCCTATAGGAAATTAACAGTGCATAAAAATAGCAGATTAGCATATTAACATTGCAAACCAAAATATTAAATGGCAACCAATTTGCAAATCAGAAGATTAACATTGCAAACCAAGATTAAATGGCAACCAATTTGCAAACCAGAAGATTAAAATGGCAACCAATTAGTCACCTTGTTGTTGTCCAGGAGTTATGTCACTGCCATTAATCAACTCAGAAACTAGGGCATCAATATCCAAATTTGCTAACAACCTATCTGGAATATCAATCACCATTTCAGTTGCCATGGTTGGGGGTGCTTGACTTGGACTTGGATCAACAATGTTTGTACCAATAGAACCTCCTTCTTAGACTTGCACTTCTTCTTTGGATTATGCTACATATGCCATAATAAGTTAGAAGAAGAATATAAGATAGGAAACATAGTTATTTAATGCATTTACCAGTTTGTTGTTCATTGCAGGATTTAGTGGACACTTTCTACGGTTATGGCCTTCCTTCTTGCATAAACTACAGTGTATTTTGACATGGGATCGATTTAGATGCTCACGATTCTTGGTTACCACTTGTTTGTCTTCCCCTCCAGATTTTTTCCTCAACTTGCGTGGCCTACCAGCCTTTGCTGTGTACAAAGGTGGGAGAGGTGGCTGCCTATCACTAGCAGGCCATTCTGAAGGCCCTACCATGGGGTGTATACTCCCTTCATATGCTTTCAAGTAATTCTTAACCAAGTAGGTGTGGTGGACATAGTTATAAACAGACCCATTCCCATTCTTGATCCATATAGCACATATAGCATGCCTACATGGTATTCCACTCAATTCTCATTCCCTACAACTACAAGTCCTCTTCTCCAAATCTACCTCATGCTGCTCAAACACTTGGAAATACACCCCCCTAATTTCAAATCTGAATTCATCACATTGAATTCCCATGTAGCTCCCAGCATGTTTTTCATTTACATCTATTTTTTCAGCTATTCTAGGACACACAGGTGCATTCCACTTCATTCCTTTTTGTCTATTTTCATAAAACCTATTCATCAAGATTTTCCTCAAGCTCTCAAGGCAAGACAATAATGGTTGTTCCCTAGCTTCTAGAATTACAGCATTGAAAGATTCACAAATGTTGTTGACTAAAATGTCATAGTGTGAAGTAGTTGTGAAGTGTGACCTGGACCATTCAGATAGATGTTTCTCCATCAACCAAGCATAAGCATTTGCATCTAGTGTCTTCAAGTTGTTCATGGCTTGTGTGAAATAGTTGACAGTTGTAGCTCTTGGTGCTTCCCACATGTTGTCTTTAATAGATTTCCCATTGAACCCTACAAGCTTCATGTTTCCATAAAGATGCCTAACACAAAACCTAGGCAGAAAACAGTTTCCCAAATCAGAATGCCAAATCAGATTAATAAACCTAAACAGTTTCTCAAATTGTAATGTCAAATCAGATTAATAAATCAGAACAGGATGCCAAATCAGATTAATAAATCAAAATTGTTTAATAAATCATAATACCATGCCAAAATAGAATGCCAAAACTGTTTAATAATTGCCAAAACAGACTGCAATGCCAAATCATATTGCCAAAAGTGTTTAATAAATCAGAATGCCATGCCAAATCACTTTCATAAATCAGTTTATACCAGTGAGTAGCTCCAGGGAGCACACTATCAAAAGCATAAAGTAATCCCTTTTGCTTGTCTGTAACATATTAACATAGACAAAGTCATTTTCAGTTGCATTTAAGGGTTAGTGAATAAGTAATATGACTACATCATTGAGTTAATTACCTGAAATAAATGTCAATTGTTTTTCCTCGTCTTCTGAAATACACAAGTCATTTTTCAGCCTTTCTAAGAACCAACTCTAAGAGTCCTTTGTCTCACCTTCTACAATTTGCATAAGAAAGTGGGAAAACACTATCATTACCATCAATCCTTATTGCTAACAGCAACTGTCCACCATACTTTGCTTTCAAATGACACCCATCAACCCCAATTATAGGCATCAAGTACCTATAACCCTTTTTACAAGCTTCCCAACACATATAGAACCTTAAAAATCTGGACTGCCCATCATATTCCAAATCTGTCAACTTAACAAAGCAACTGCTATGTGGATTGGTTCTTTGAATCTCTTGACAGTAACTCCACAGCTTGTAAAAGTTAGCATGCTGTTCTTTTTCAATCTCAGATGTTGCTTTCATAAGTGCCCTATAAGCTTGCCTATCATTGATAAAAAATCTCTCATCAGACACTACTCTCTCACATAATTCTCCACTTATCCATGTGCTGTTTGATCCAATATCGTGCTTCCGTCTTTTTGCAACAATAGCAAAGTTCACCATTTTGTTCTTCCAAACCAAAGTGCGCCCTTCATGCTTATTCGCTAAAGTACTCACCCTCCAATTCATATCATTTTTTTCTTTCCTCGGAGTTATCTTCCAAGGACATCCATCATGTTTACAAATAACTATACATCTCACATTATCATCTTTTAGGTATTTCAATTCCTTCCCATTAACAAAAGCATAATTCATTATAGCTTCTTTAAATTGTTCCTTTGATTTAAAAGTTAATCCAATGCAGAATTTTGGTGACTTCATCTCACTATGAGGCCTAAATTGGGGTAGTTTTGCCCTCTCGTTGTCTGAATTGCTATTCCTTGCACTATCCTCATCAGAGTAAGTAATCTCCAAATCAAGATTAATCTATTTTTTTGGGAATATTGGTTGCTGCCTCCACCTTATTTTCATTACCACAATACTCTACACTTGGATCTATGTTAATGTCATAATCTAAGTCATCTTCCCCACCACATTCACTTTCATATATTCCCCCTTCATAACCATTGTCTTCATTACTGTCTTCTCCAAATGACTCATTCAATTCACCACCAACTGCCCAAACCTCAATCACATCAAACAAATCCAGCTGATTAAATGTATCCCAAGCTACCCATTCTGTCACTAACTCCACTAAACCCCCAACAGTTTGCATAAAAAACTGAACACTTTCTACACATGTATATCCCAATTCTTTCATTTTATCAATAAGTGTTATTAATCCTCATTCATCTACTTCCATGTTGTTAAACATTTCTGTTGCTCCTCCCACATACCTAGGGTTTTCACCTTTTTCTAAAAACCTTCATGTTTTAACCTAAGAGTAAACCCACTATTTGATATTATATTTTCTGCAAATGAATGGACAATATAATATTAATACACAGAAAAGCCGTAAAGCACACCACACCAAACAAATTAGATTTCACTACACAAAGCACAGTAAAGCACTTGTATCTAGGAAGTAAAGCACATGAAGTCAAATCAGTAAAGTTATACAAAGACACACCGACCTACTATACTTAAACACACACCAACAACACATGGTCTCCACTCACCTGCTAAAGTTAAACAACACATAAACCAAACAACATGGTCTCCATTACTTTCTCAGAACATATACGTAACGCCTAGGCTCTAGGAACCCCTAGGCCATTTCGCTTTCACCATCAGGCGCCCAAAATTTGGTTGGGCGCCTAGGCGGCGAAATCGACCGAAATCGGTCAAAATCGGCCTAGTCGGCCAACTCAGCTGAGTCGGTCGATTTCTTCCGATGTCGTCTGGTCCAGCAGTCCGTAGACTAGTTTGATACTTTGAATCTTTGGATGATTGAAGTATTTGAGTATTTTTATTTTTTAATATTATTTTGATGTTAGGACTTATAAATTATCATTATTTTATTTATTTGTGGTAGGGAATATCCCGACCGACATTATTTTACCCCGGTTGGTATGTCTTTGTCTTTTTCTTCTTGTCTTTGCAGGTAACAGGTCGGGCTTCTTGTGAGGAACCCGGTCGGGACCTGACCGGGAGTTGCCCGACCGATAGTGTCGACCACCGAGCGGTAGCCCTTTGGCGCGAGAGCTGGCAAAGGACACGTGGCGGTTCCTTGCGACGACAGACAGGGCACCCGGGAGGATGACACGTGGTGGCTACGTGGAGAGCATGCCGAACGACCGAATTTGTGTCCCCGACGCAGCGGCTATAAATACCCACGGTAGCTACAGTGTGAGGGACTTTTGGACGATCGATAGGTTGTTGTTAGAGAATCCCGACCGCAGTCAGTCGGCACTCAGAGCAACCAAGTAGATTGTACTTAGGGCCTTCACCGTGATCAATAAAGATATTTACTTATTTTAATTGGTCTCGGGTTTATTTAATTATTGCTACGTAGAATTAGCAGTATCATTTTGGCGCCGTCTGTGGGGACTCGTGCAAGAAAGCAACGTCTTGACGAGCACTCGGTTCCTTTGCAACGATGTATCCGTGGGCATACAACAATTTCTCTGACGACCAGGTGGATGCAACGAGCTCATCCGATCACCACGCCACCCAACAGCAAGGTCAGACGGTGGACTTGAATCTTAATCTCTCACCACCACATCCATCCAACACATACCCGGCTTCCCAACAGCCGGTGAACTACATTCAACCGGGATACCCAACACCCGGTCAGCCATATCCACAACAGCCGATGATGTATCCCGGCCAATATCCATACCCGGTCCCACCTCCACCGTACGGGTATTGGCCTGGCAAACCGATGTACTACACTCCCCCGGTTGGCTATCCACCATACACGCCTGCGTATACGGCTCCAGCCGCCGCCCCTCCAGTTTACCCGGCCGCACAGGTAGAGCCGCAGCATCAGTCCGCTTCCCGGGCTCGACGCTCGGCTCGTTCGCGGTTGGGGTCGGGGGGTGCTGATGCGATGGAGGCACCATGGCAGGCCCAGCAAGCGGCCGAGGTTCCCGCCCAAGCGGAGGACCCCGAAGAAGTTGCCCGAGCGGCAGCTTTTGATCGTCTTCAACCGGAGATGCGGCAGCGTTTGGGGCCCCAAGACCCGAACCGCCAGCAGGAAGACGTACAGATGCAGGAGGCCAGCCAGGAGGCTTCATCCGGGCATAGCGGGTCGAGATCTCACCGACGACGACGCGCTCGGGACGCAGCTCAAGCTGCCCAAGCCGCCGAGCTCAACGAGACCCGAGGATTGCTCTATAACCTCCAGGCGGAGTTTGCGCAATTCAGAAACACGCACCCTGCAACACCCCCGGTCGACCAATCGACCTTGCACCAGACGCCTTTTACAGCGACGGTGATGGCTCAGCCTTACCCGCTTGATTTAAAGGTCTCTGGAGAGAAAAGTTATGATGGCCGGACGGACCCCGAGGTCCATGTTAATGACTTCTACAGCAATATGATGCTGAAGGGCGTGTCAGACGCCGTAATGTGTAGGGCATTTTATTCCACGCTTACCGGTCGAGCGGCGGAATGGTTCCGGACCTTGCAGCCGGGTTCGATCGACAAGTTTGACACCTTGGCGATCAAGTTTGTCAGGAAGTTCATCACTTCCAAGGTGGTGAGGAAGCCCTATATGTATCTGGAGAAGGCCAAGCAGCTTGAAGGGGAGAGCTTGACCGATTTCCTCGTCAAATGGAAGGCGGCGGTCGGGGAGGTCGAGCCCATGGATGATGCGACCGCCACCCATATGCTTCACATCTCTCTCCGGGCGGGTTATCTGTACCAAGACTTCATTCTACACCCCCCGGCCACGTATGAGGAGGCCCTTCGAAAGGTCACAGATTATGCCAACGCCGGTGAAGCGAATCCCGTAAAGCGCTCGCAGGAGGTCGGGTCTTCGTCCCGTAAACCGACCGGCCGGGCGGAACACCGATCGGGTGATGACCATCCCCGGTCCCGCACCAGGCCTGGTGAGTTTACGGCCCTGAACCGATCCGCTGCGGAGGCCATGCAGTACGCCCAGTCCTGCAATCTCATCAAACTCCCCCATCCCAATCGAGACGGCCCCGACAAGAGTAAGCATTGCGCTTACCACCGATGTGCCGGGCATGACACTGAAGAGTGTACCCACTTGCGCTAACTGTTGGAGGATTTGCTCAATCTTGGGAAGTTGGACAAGTGTGTGGGGAGGAGAGAAGACCCCAAGAGGAACACCGATCGGAGAGATCACCGGCGTTCCCATCACCGTTCCGATCGTTCTGATCGTGAGGGACGCTCCGATCGTTCTGATCGTGAGGGACGCTCCGATCGGTCAGGTCAGGACCGAAGAGACAATCGAAGAGATGATCGTCGCGATGACCGACGGGACCTTGACCCTCCGTCTAGCAGCCGACCAGCAGGAAAGCCGACCATCCACGTCATTTTTGGTGGATTGGAAGACGCTTCCCGACCGAGGAGTAATTGCCCGGTCGCCATAGTGGATTCTCGGGAGACCGGGAAGAGGCAAAAGATGGAGCCCATAACCTTCACCCTCGAAGATCAGCCCAACAGCGGTGACCATGGCATGGAGGCGCTCGTGGTCACGATTGATGTGAAAGGGACGGATGTCCAGAGGGTTATGGTGGACACTGGCAGCAGTGTAAACGTCCTTTATTTGGACGTATTCGAAAAACTTGGACTTGACAGGAAGGAGCGCTCCGGTCGGTGTACCACTGTCGGGTTTCACCGGGGCTCTTGTGTACCCCGAGGGAAAAATAACGCTCCCGGTTGAGATCGGCACATCCCCGAAGTCGATCAAGACGGAGCTAGAGTTTGTTGTGGTCAACCTCCACTGCGTCCACAACATTATCTTGGGCCGACCCGCCATTATGAAGATCGGTGGGATAATTTCTATGCCCCACTTGTGCATGAAATTCCCCACCCCCAACGGGGTCGGCGTAGTCCGCGGCGACGTCCAATCCGCCCGGAAGTGTTACACCCGAGCGGTCAATAGACGTGACTCCGGTCAGTCTTCCCGGGTGAATACCATAGCCAAAGAGGAGGCTAAGGATCGGAAGGAGCAGCCTGAGCCTTCCGAGGAGATAGAAGAAGTTCCCCTCTCCGAGGACCGACCGGATAGGAAGATTAAGATTGGCCGGGCCCTCGCCCCCGAGCTCAGAGCGGAAATCTTGGCCATACTCCGGGAGTATGCCGATATCTTTGCATGGAGGCCCGAAGACATGCCCGGGATCGATCGATCGGTAATTTGTCACAAGCTAGCCGTCGATCCCGCAGCAAAGCCGGTCGTGCAAAAAACCCGGCACCTCTCTTTCGATCGCCGCGAGTTTGTTAGAGAAGAAGTCAAGAAGATGGCGGCGATCGAGCACATCCGACCGGTGATCTATCCCGAGTGGGTGGCCAACATTGTCCTTGTTCCTAAGCCCCCAGCTTGGAGGATGTGCATTGATTTTACCGACCTCAATAAGGCCTGTCCGCTCGACCCGTATCCTCTACCGAGTATCCACCAGATGGTCGACGAGACGGCCGGGGCCGAGTTAATGAGTTTCATAGATGCATTCAAGGGTTATCATCAAATCATGATGCACCATGAAGATGAGAGCAAGACAGCCTTCGTGACCCCGGACGGGCTGTATTGCTACCGAGTGATGTCGTTCAGTCTTCGTAACGCGGGAGCGACCTACCAGAGGATGGTCAATATGCTCTTCGCCGATCTGCTGGGCCGAACGATGAAAGCTTACATTGATGATATGCTGGTCAAGAGTCGGGACCGATCCGACCACACTCGGGACCTCCGGGAGTGCTTCCAGATCATGAGGAAGTACCAGTTACGGCTGAACCCGACCAAATGCACATTCGCGGTTCAGACCGGCAAGTTCCTCGGCTACATGATGACCAAAAGAGGAATCGAGCCCAACCCGGCCAAAGTAAAAGCGATTCTAGACATGCAACCACCTTCTACCGTTCGGGAAGTCCAACAATTGACCGGTCGGTTGGCAGCCCTCAGCCGGTTCCTCTCCAAGTTAGCCGAACGCGCTCTACCTTTCTTCAAGGTATTGCGAAAAGTTAATGGATTCGTCTGGGACGAAGAATGCCGAGCGGCTTTTGATGAGCTGAAGGAGTATCTCATGTCACCAATCGTGCTCTCAAAGCCCGAGCTCGGAGAAGAGCTAGACGTGTACCTCGCCGTCTCCGATCGCGCAGTAAGTGCAGTATTGTGCCGAACTGATCCGGGAGGAGTCCAGCGACCGGTGTACTATGTAAGCCACGCGCTACATGGTCCTGAGCTCCGGTATTCCCGGTTAGAGAAGGTCGTCTACGCCTTGTACATTGCCGCGAAGAAGTTGGCTCCCTACTTCCAGGGACGAGCAATTCGCGTGTTGACCGATCAGCCGATCGGGCCAGTCCTCCGCACTGCTTCATCATCTGGTCGCCTAGTCAAGTGGGCGTTAATGCTGACCCAGTACGCGATCGAATACCGACCAAGACCAGCTATCAAAGGTCAGGCCCTTGCTGATTTCTTGGTCGAGTGCACCGCCCGGGATACCCGACCTCCCGAGGTTGCGGATCCCGAGGCTGAGTGGTGGTCGTTGGCTACTGACGGGTCGAGTAGCAAGAAAGGGGCAGGAGGAGAAGTGGTCGTCACGAGCCCCGAAGGATTCAAAGTTTATTTTGCTCTCATGTATCAGTTCCATCCGACCAACAACGAAGCCGAGTATAAAGCCTTCATCAATGGCTTACAGTGCGCTCGGGACCTGGGGGCTGAATACATTCGAGCTCAAACAGATTCCGCGCTCGTGGTCGGGCAGGTTCTCGGAGATTATGAAGTCAATGGAGAACGTCTGCAGCTATACCGAGACCTGGCCATGGAGAAACTCGCTCAGTTCCGGGGGTATACCGTCCGGCATATACCCCGATTGGATAATGCCGACGCGGACATCTTGTCTAAGTTGGCTCAAGACGCCCCGAAACATATGTCGAAGATAGCTCGGATTTTGGTAATCCCGAGACATAGCATCCATCGCTTACCGGTCAATCCAATCCAGCCGGCAGAAGATAATTGGATCACCGATTTGAAGGAATTCCTCGAGCACGGTCGACTTCCGAATGACCCCCAGCGTGCTCGGAAGGCCAAGCTTAGAGCCCCGAGGTTCCAAGTCTTGGACGGTCGTCTCTACAGGCGATCATACGGAGGCCCTCTTATGCGTTGCTTGACCGCATTTGAGGCCGATCTGGTCATGAAGGAATTGCATTCCGGGATATGTTCTTCACATCAAGAAGGCCGATCGTTAGCCCGTCGTATCATGCTGATCGGGTACTATTGACCGTCCCTCCAGCTAGACTGTGAAAAGTTAGCTCGGGAATGTGAGACGTGCCAACTGTTTGCCCGGATGCCTGGACGACCGGCAACCTTCTATCAGCCGGTCACGACTGCAATTCCCTTCGCTAGGTGGGGGGTAGACATCTTGGGCCCCTTCCCTCAGCTCTCCGGTCGGAGAAAGTTCGTGATTGTCGCTATCGATTATTTCTCCAAGTGGATAGAAGCCGAGCCCTTAGCCACGATCACTTCTCAGCAGTGTGCTCGGTTCCTTTGGCGCAATGTGATTTCCCGCTTTGGTGTGCCCGTGCATCTTATCAGCGACAACGGCCGCCAATTCGTAAGCCAGTATTTCCAAAACTTCTTGGCCACGATCGGGACGACCCACGTCCGGTCGTCGGTGGCTTACCCGCAGGGGAATGGACAAGTGGAGAACGCTAACCGGACGATTTTGGAAGGTCTAAAAAAGAAGCTACATTCGGCTGGTCGTAGTTGGGCCGACGAGTTGCCATATGTGTTGTGGACTTATCGGACGACCCCGAGGGAAGCTACTTTGGAGACCCCTTTCGCCCTGGTTTATGGAGCAGAAGCCCGACTCCCGATCGAGGCTTGGATCCCGACCGATCGAGAAAGAACTTACAATGCGGAGGAAAACGAACACGCGATGTTCGTGGATCTCGATGGGCTCGAGGAAAAAAGAGAGCTAGCCGCTCGGCGTATGGCCGAGTATCAGAAGCGAATCAAGAGTTCAAAGGACGTCCGGGTCAACCCTCGTTATTTTCAGGTGGGAGATTACGTTCTACGGCGAAGGGAGGCCAGTCAACTTTTGGAGGGCGGAAAGCTAGCTCAAAATTGGGAAGGGCCGTACATCATCAGCGCTATTATACGGCCGGGTACATACCGACTGGAGACAACAACCGGTCGGGTAATCGAGGGGACTTGAAATTCCGAGCACCTCGTTATGTTTAGGCATTAGCCTATTTTTTGTAATCTTTGGACGAAGTGGGGGCTCGACCTGCGAGTTAGTCCCGGTCGTCATTTGTAATTAAATTTGTCATTGTAAATATTTATTTAACCGCCTGCGAGCGGGAAGGTTTAATGTATATACGATCGGTGATTGCTCGACCGTTTGCATACGGCGGCCCGGTCGGTTATTCTCTTTACCTTCATTACGCCCAGTTTAATTCATCGTAAAGATACATCGACCGAGCGAGTCTATCTACCGGTCATACGCGCTCCTCTTCGGCGGACACTTGGGTCACGCCACTGATCGGGAAAGCTAGGAGCTCTCAGCAATTCCCCGATCCGTCCAACTTCTTTCCACTATCGCACCCACTCGTGCCTCGAAGGTACAATAGTGTGGGGGCTGGGGTGAAGGAAGTATCTGCAGGCCCGTCGCTCGGGAGAAACCCGACCGTAGAGGCTTACTCATGTTCAAAATTTCGACAAGGCCTGAAGATCGGGTAAACCCGATCAGGTTGGTCAGTTTGACGTCGAAGATATGGATGCACGACCGGGCCATAAGGCCGTAAGGTCGGCTGTCGAACGAGTCGAGTAGTGCATGACCGGGCCAAAAGGCCATAGGGTCGAGCATTTAAGGTCGGCACGTGCATAACTAAAATAGAAGTGCGGAAAAGAGAGACAAACGACACAAGTTAAACAAAAAACGAGTTTTATTGACTGAAAAGAGTGCCCGGTACAAAATCGGGACCGGGCTCCCGACTAGCGTCACTTACAAAAAGAAGTAAAATTTAAACCTATTCTACTTCTTCGCCTCGGCATCGCCCTTCTTCGGCAAATCCGCTCCGCTCGGGGTAGCCACGACTTCGCTCGCCTTGGGTTGTTCTTTCGGCTCGAACGGTGCAGGCCCCGGGTCGGGTATGTCGTCGGGAAGCGTAGTCAAAACCAGTTGAAGATCATCCCCGTCGAGGGCTTGTTCCATGATCTTCCGCGTCTGGTCGCGCATCTTCCGTTGGCCGGCTTTGTACGCCCACCGGCCAAACGTCCATACAAGCTTCTCTCCGATCTCTGTGCCCCGAACGGATCGAAGAAAACGAGTGCCCGACTCGTTGTCCCGGAAGAGATGTCGGGCGAGTTTGTCCGAGTCGTTTTGACGAGCCTTTAGCTCGGCCACTTCCCCGATCGCCTGCTGGGCGACCTGCTCCGAGAGATCCCGCTTGGCTTTAACCTTTTTGAGCTCGGCCTCCAGGTCCCGGATCTCCTGTAGTCGCCGGTTGGCGACTTTCTTCAAGGCCTCGGCTTCGTTGGCCTGTAAGGCCCGCTGTTGAAGAAGTTGGGCCGCTCGGGAGATCTGCAGTGCACAAAACGATCAAGTTAGCCGAGTGGAGTTACTTTAGAGAAAACTTGAAAGAAGAAAACATGTTTACCTCAGCCAAGTCATGACCGATTTTCTCGGCTACCTGGCTCGGGGTCAGCTTAGAAATGTCCTCCTTGGCCGACCGGGCGTTCCCGATCCGGGCGAGGATCGAAGATCCGCCTTTGCTGCCCCCGCCTGAGGGCGTTGGGCTGTGCTGCTCACGGCGCCGTTTCAGGGCCCCGGTCTCGGAGACGTTCTTCTCCGTCATCTTCTCCTTGCCCTTCCCGACCGCCACTCGGGCGACCAGGACCTCCGAGGCGTCCACCACGTAGACTTCAGCCGTGGTGACGGTCGATGCCCCTATGGGTCGGGCGACTGGGATCTCCTTTTCCCCGGCCGGTTTGGCCTGGGCTTTCTTCTTGCCAAGTGAAATCTTGGCCACCGGGCGCAGTGGGATGTCTTCATCTCCAAAACCGGCCATCTCTGCAAACAAAAGAAAGGGTTAGATCGAGTTAAAGGCCCGGTCGGGCTATTAAGGTCGGAAAAGAAGGTTAATGTTGAACCTTTGCCCTTTCGTTTTCCCCGGGCGGGCATCCTTGCGATCGTAACGCCCCGGGGTTCGGGCTTGTACTTCTCGGGCATATCGTATACGGGCTCGGGCAAGTTGGCCGCTTCGAGGGACTCGGGCGTCTTGAAGATTTGATATTCGTAAATCTCGCCCGAGATTTTGGTAACGGCGTCTATAAGGGCCTGAGTCTCGGGTGGGATAACTTGTTTTCGGAAACGCTGACTCCAGACCCTCTCGACCGGGAGGATCCATGGATCATATTTCACTGAAAAGATCCGGTTTCTCCACCCCCGGTTATTCCCGGGCAGCCCCTCAATCGAGCACTTGTCTGCTCGGGACTGAGTCATCAGGAATCCACCACCGTACGCGGCTGCCAACACCTTCACCTGGTAAACGAAGTTGAACAACTCCACGGTGCAGGCTAAGTTGTGCCGACTGCAGATCTGGGGAAAGCACGCGATTATCCGGTGCGCGTTCGGGCAGATCTGTCCGGGCATAACCTGGTAGTAGCCCAGGAATGCGGTGAGGAGGCTCGAGAAAGGGAAAGTGATCGGGGCCATGAGGGAGTCGTAGTGCATCCCGAGCCACTTTCCCCGGTGTCGCTCGATGACGTTCCCGAGCTGCCTGCTGGTGTCGAACTCGACCCGACCGGCAAGAGTTGCAGCAATTCTGCTTGCTTCTCCTTTTGTTAGCAAACTCTTTTGGCCCTCGACGCTTTCGCTGTTGAGGAACTCAAACCCGTCCCCGCTTGGCGCCGCCGGCCCGGCCGGGTCTTCCTCGACCGCTTCTGCTTCGCCTGCCCGATTGCCCTCTTGGGGCTCGGTTTGAGGGTAATCCGATCCCCTATTACCCTCGTAGGCGTTCCCCTGGCATCTTCAGCCGGGGAATTTCGTCCGCTCGTGGACGTGTCGTCGCTCCCCGACCCGCTGGAGCTCGATCCCGATCTCCCCGATGAGCTTGACGACCATGCTGGCTCGGGGGCTCGGTCGGGGATCTGTTGTGGTCGTTGCTCGACCTCCGGAGAGTAGGACATGATGTCCACCTCCTCGCTGCTCTGCTCGATCGTGTTGTCGTAGTCTGCGACGGAGACGTTCTGGCTATCTGAGTCCGACATATTTTTCTACCTAAAGGTCGGTCGGGGTTAGTACAGGGTTCGGGAAGTTAGATCGGAGTTAGTTCTACTCTACTCCTACGCAAAGCTAAAAATAAAGCAAAAGATAAGGAGTAGAGAGCTTACCGATTGAAGGTACTTTGGGAAAAGCTTGAAGCCTGGTTTGCTCGACTGGTTCGCTGAACTGCTGCTCGGGACTCTCTGAGGGTACCGATCGCTTCAATGGATTGAGGAAAGTTCAAATGAAGGCCTCAAGGGCCTATTTATAGGAGAGCATTTAGGCGGGAAACGAGTCCACTTGCGTGACACGACCCGCACTGATTCCAAGGCGACCGTTGCAGTCGCAGAGGCCGGCAGTGGCCGACACGTGGCGAGGGAAGGAATGACAGCTGGCTGGTCGGTTCGGTGGCTGACGGTTGGGCTTCTTCATCCCGTCCCGTTTTTTCCCGGACGGTCAAAAAGGCCCGGGCTGGGGGGCTCTTGGTAGGGAATATCCCGACCGACATTATTTTACCCCGGTTGGTATGCCTTTGTCTTTTTCTTCTTGTCTTTGCAAGTAACAGGTCGGGCTTCTTGTGAGGAACCCGGTCGGGACCTGACCGGGAGTTGCCCGACCGATAGTGTCGACCACCGAGCGGTAGCCCTTTGGCGCGAGAGCTGACAAATGACACGTGGCGGTTCCTTGCGACGACAGACAGGCCACCCGGGAGGATGACACGTTGTGGCTACGTGGAGAGCATGCCGAACGACCGGATTTGTGTCCCCGGCGCAGCGGCTATAAATACCCACGGTAGCTACAGTGTGAGGGACTTTTGGACGATCGATAGGTTGTTGTTAGAGAATCCCGACCGCAGTCAGTCGGCACTCAGAGCAACCAAGTAGATTGTACTTAGGGCCTTCACCGTGATCAATAAAAATATTTACTTGCTTTAATTGGTCTCGGGTTTATTTAATTATTGCTACGTAGAATTAGCAGTATCAATTTGGATGTGTTATTTGATTGAATGTTGAAAACAGCCTTATTAAAATTGTCAAACTTCAAGTCTTCCACTATTTTTTTTTGCGTCCGCCTAGCGCCGCCTAGATTCCGGCTAGGCACCTCCTAGTCCGCCTAGGCGCAAGGCGCTGCCCGGGCGCCCGACTAGCGCCTACTGCAACCATGATAAAAATACAAAGCTGAATGCACATTCCGAAACATATATATAAAAACCTTACCTTCATTACTTGTAGCCATAGCAACAGCTCCTTCGAAGAGTGCTTCTTCTCTGCTTTGTGGACTGGGTGCTCTTCGCTCTCTATGGAGATGGTGTCGTCAAGCTGGTTGAGTTCGCAGTTGGCATTCGTCTTCGTCTCTCCGTCGTGAATTCGTCTTCGCAGATTAGGGCTAACCAATTTAGGAGAAATTGAATGTGGGGGAAACAAGTCTCCGCGTAATGGGAGATCGATTTGGTTTCGTCAATCTCTAATGGGAAATGACATGTTTGCCCTCAGCCCTTAATGTCCAATTGACAAAAATCTTAACGGAGGACCACGTGTGGTTATTTTAGAAAAGACGAAGGACTACTTGTGGTCATTTTAAAGTCAGATGACCAGGGCGGGTATATCGTTAATATTTAGAGGACCAATGAATGTATTAACTCTTTTTAAATTGTTCAAGCACTTCTTATCTATGAATTCCTTTTTGCGTCAAAAAATTTGCTTCAGCCTTAAATATATAGGGCCCTATTTGATAACATAGTTAACTTATCAACCAAGTTTAGTTTATTTGACTTAGTTAAATGATCAATATGAGTGTTTAATTAATTAACTTTTTGCAACAACTTATTTCTCTAAAATGTTAAAATTCAAAGCGCCTCCACTGAAACTCAAACTCACAACCACCCATGTGAGAGTTCAACTTGGTACCATTAGACCATAAGGTTCTTGGTGTAATCAACTATCAACTATTAATTAAAAATCAATTTACCAAACACTTTTCTATAATCAACTAATGCTATCAACTAGTCAAGCTCTCTAACCCAATCAGCTAACAACTATTTACCAAACACTCCATTCAATGCTACAATTTCTGATATTTGTGGCTAACAGTAAAACCATCCGAAAGAAGATTAATGGTATTATTTCATCATTTATTGTTTTAAACAGTTCCGCACGGTTTGCTTTGGACGCAATTAAAAAAAAAAAACAAAAAAAAACAAAAAAAAAAAAACAAAAAACAATAATACTCTAATGTAACAATAAACGGTATTTTTCTATGTGAGAGGAAATATTACAATTCAGCCTGCACGAATTACGTATTACACATCAACAGGCCATTCAAACCTCAAAAAATTGAGGATATCATTACAAAAAAATTGAGCCAACGCTGATCATGCACATCCAGGGCAAAATAATAGTGTGTAATCTTGACAATTATCGGCACCCAACATACTTGTAGTCAAAGACAACCCAACCCAACCCGATAGGACCTGTGAATCTTGGTTTTGTTAGCTGTAACAATTTTGGGAGGATTAGCACCGACTTGGGGAGAATCAGCTATTTTACTTGCATTTACGTCTGCATCTTGGTTTGCACTTGATTCATCAGATTCAACAATGAACTGAAGCCCCTGTATAGAAGCTGATTATCAGACCAAGTCCATAAAATGGATAACAATTTGGTTAAGTACAAGTCAGGCAGCATACCTTTACTGAATTTTCTATAGGTAACAATTTTGAATGCTGTATTAACTTAGCACCAACATCCTATCCACAACAACCAAAATAATTTTAATTAGCAGATAGGAATGAGAATGTGAAGGGGATGAATAGGACATTTGCCACTCGAACAGACCAATAAGAGTGTGTGTGTGTTTATTTTATTTTATTTTTTAAAAAATAAAATGTGATTTAAAGTATCAAAGACTGTTAATGAACCCAAAGTTGAGAGCTGCTCCAGTTTTAAGAGTAAGTAGCTTAACTCAATACCACAAAATCAATCTTTAACAGTATGATGAAAGCATAAACAGCAGAATCATGTAATCATAAATAACTTAGTCTTCATAATCATGCAAAAAAAAAAAAAAAAGGATGGATATGGTATTAGCAGCCAGGGAGCCTAAGCGTTCATCTGTCAACTTTACCCTTTTAGGTCAAGGTTTCATGTCCTGAGAGCAATATATATATATATATATATATATATATATATATATATATATATATATATATATATATATATATATATATATATATATATATATATAAATAAAATTTAAAAAAAAAAAAAAAAAATGAATGTCAACTTGGTCCTCTAAGTCAACTGGATAGTGCAATTGGGTTTCCTAAGTAAAAAAAAAAAAGCTCATTCAAGTCTCCTAAACCGGTAAAATTGTTCAATCAATTAAGTCTAAATTGACTTGATTATCAGGTTAAATCAATACGGTGTTGACACCTGTCCTTTTTATTTTCTTTTTTTAAACAATTTTTTTATTGATTAAAAATAACAAATATTATTTATAAAATTTATTTTAAAAAAAAAACAGCCACCGGCTGTCCGCGCTAGCTGTCCAAAGAGGGCAGCCACGGCCGTCTAAGGAAGACATCCATGGCCACCTAAGGAAGACGGCCATGGCCGTTTTCCAGATGGCCATGGCGGACAGCCGGTGGCTTTTTTTTTTATATATTATTTATAAATAATATTTGTAACTTTTAATAAATACAAAGTAAAAAATAATTTTTTTTAAATAAAATAAAAAAGACACGTGTCAACACCGTATAGATTTAACCTGATAAACAAGTCAATTTGGACTTAATTGAACAATTTTACCGATTTAGGGGACTTGAATGGAGGTTTTTTTTTACTTAGGGGACCCAATTGCACTATCCAGTTGACTTAGGGGGCCAATTTGACACTTTTTCCTAAAAAAAATACAAGGTTTAAAGTTTAAACATAAATCTTCTTTCCCCAAAGAGAGTGTGATAAATAAGAGCCTTATGCACTAGGGTTGGCCTTTTCTCAATTTATACACGTTAAGTAATAACTTAAGGCCAAGTTAACAAAAATGAGGCTTACGTAGTTTTCCAAAGTTTCTAAAGTTTTTCTACTTATGTTAGGAAAGAAGAGGGCAACATGAATAAAGGTAAATGTTATTACCAATTACAACTTTACAAGAGGAATAGTTACCTCAATAAGCTTAGCATTCTGACCACTTTCAATCTCCCCAGCCACTTGGCACAAATACCACACACCAGAATTAGTGATATCCTGTAATCAGAAAACCATTGTGAAGATATCTTCTTTTTTAACTGGAATCTGGAAAATGTTCAATGATCAGGTGGAAGGGAAAGAGAACATTCTTGGTGCATATTTCAACATTTACCTGGTTATTCTCAAGAAGTTCAATTTTGCCTTCCTGCATATTTGATTAGTTGTTAATAGTATTTATACAAATAAACAATTTCCAAACAACCTTTATCGACTCAGAGAACCTTAAAATCTTTTAACACATGGTAACTCACCAATCCAGACACCATCTGATGAATTAAGTCAATGTCGTATCCAATTTGATTTAGATTTGACTTTACTTCCTTTACCTGCATGGGCATATATGCAATAGAAACAATTACTACCAGTAAATTTTGCTACTTCTACACTATTCTAATTTAGGTAAATAACATTCATCCAAAAATCCTAACAAAAGTAAATAAAAGCTACATGCTTCAAATATATGGAGGAGGTTCATAAAAGCTTCTAAACTACACTGTAGAGCATAATACTATAATACTGAAATATAAAAAATGAGGTAAGCAGAAATAAGAAAGGACCATATAGCAAAGTTCAGTGCCTAGCACAGAAAATAAATAAATAAATAAAAATAAAAATAAAAATAAAAAAATCCAATTGTAACCTTCACTCTCCTACTTCCAAAAGGCAGTTAAAGAAACCAAAAATTAAGAGTAGAAGTATGACATGCCACATCGTATAAAATGCAGTTATACACAGGTGTGTGTAGAGCAACAAATTCCTACATCATTTGCAATAAGCGTTGACATCTCCTTCTGCTCATCCAGCTTCCAATCCAAGTTTTCAAGCCTTTTTGACAGATGCCTCTTTGTAGACTGCATAAAGCAATAACAATATGAAGTAAAGTACCACAAAGCACAATATCATTACAAATTCTGTAGTCCACACTTACAGCCAATGCATCAGATACATTCTCTAACTGCTTTGAGACAGAAGCAACAGCATTTGCCATATTACTCTTTGTAACAAACATAACATCTGAGAATGACCAACCCTGTCAAAGAAATGCAAAAGCTAATTTATTTCCCACAACAATGGTGAATGTCAAATAAAATAGAGCATCTATAATTACAAGATTGAAATGGCTTAAACTGACTGTACTAAAGTCTTGCCTTCCACTTCATGTAACAATATCCCACTGCTCCAATTGCAGCAGCCGGAAGAAGGTAAGAAGCATAACTCCCTGCACAAAACCCCAAGAAAGTTTGGAAAACGTTTGTTTTGAATTTATGTAACTCTTTGTCCACGTGAGTGAATATGTAAACTCCTGCTCTTGTCTCAACTAGCTATGACAAAAAAGGGATTTGAGGATCCTTCTGATGCCCAGTTCATATGAACAAGAATATGTTGGTATTGCAGAATTCAACAACTGGATGGATAATGCAAAAAAGTCTATGCTTTGAAATTTCTATAAGAGTACTGTGAATATCTCAAATTTAACCAATAGGATTTCCTCATATGTTATAAGTCTAGGTTTCCTAATAAATTCAAAATCAATATATATTTCAGAGATGCAAGAGTAAATGAAGTCTGGCCTAAAACACAAACTTAGCAAAACCAGAGTAGACTCATCCTGTAACTTACTATCGGAAGAACCACTGTTGAAGATGGTTGCTGGACTTGTGATACTTATCTGCCTAATCTCTTGTGCCAACTGTCGAATCTGAAATCAAGGAGAGCAGGAGAGAGGAAGTGAATATACTATTCGTAATTCATGCAATTAAAGAAGTAGAATTGGTTACATAAGCTACTTCATTTACAACATTTTTTTATTAAGTGAAAATAGACCACTAGATTTTGAGAGAATTGAGATCAAATGCATGTATCCTTTACTCACAAAAGGAGTAAAATGATTACTAAACACCTTTCCACAACCAAAGTTCCCTTGTCCTTCTATCTAACTGATTTTCATGTGACATAATCTTTCACTTTGATGCCATCTTGCCTGCTGAATCTATAACAATCCCATGAGATGATAAAATATGAACATAGTACCTGAGCAGCTAGAAGAGCAGCATCATATTTCCCAGGTGATGTTTCGGCCTCATTTACACCTTTAATCAACTCCTGAAGCTGTGAAATTAAATCAGACAATCGTCCACTCCTTAATACTATTGACCCAGTCAAGCCTACAGAACAAATGAATGCATAAGAAAATAAATATTACAGAAAGATACCCCCTGAGGGCGAGGAAGGTACCTAAGAAAAATTTCACAAACAGAGAGGTAAGACAACTAAGTTCTACAATATATAATGATCGTATTCATAAACACACAATTTTGACACTGCTACACTCAGCTTGTAGTTTATAGAAGGTGTTCATAATTGTCATATTGGTTGAATATTCAGCTTAGGTTCAACAAGGTATATGCTGAAAAATTGAAATTTAGCAAAACACCCGCTGTATTATACACATAAACATCCCCAAGGCCCAAATTTATAACTTAAGATGATTGATTATTTTCCATCCAGCTGAATCTTAAGCAAAACCCTAAGTTTGACATCCTCTTCAATCTACTGCAACATTTTCTTCCTTTGATATTTTCTCTGCAACTAATTCAATAGAAAACCCAGAATACTCCTGACTAAAAATTACGGATATTAACCAAAAACAAATAATTAAAATCTAAATCACAAAAGAAAGCAATGCAGGAGCTCGTGCAAAGACAGAAGTTATTTTTTTTTATTATTTAGATTCTAGTAATTGGTTTTTTTTTTAATTATTATTTTGTTTCCGGCTAAATAACGGGAGGAATCACCTGCGCCGACCAATACGAGAACTTTGGAGGCAGCGACACCGGTCTGCATCGCCATGTCTGCGACTGCGTGTTTCTGAGACGCAATTCAGGAATAATAAAGGAGTTGAGTTCTGATTTTTTAATCCTCCGCTTACCTTCTTTTTATATGTGATGGTCTTTTTATAATAATAATAATAATAATAATTATTATTATTATTATTATTATTATTATTAAGAGCATCCTTATTTGTTTTAGTTTTTTCATGATTTTTGCAGTAAGACTATATCTCAATGTATTTGAGTTAGATTATGATTCTCAATTCAAGTTTTTCTAAGACTTTCTTGTTATATATACATGTAATCTGTACTATTGTAATTACTTCACTCAATACAATTGTATCAGTTCTCATATGGTATCAAAGGATTTCTTTCCGATGACTGATGGATCTGTTGCATCTTCGGAACGTACTGTCTCTAATTTTTCTATCTCTTCGGTCATATCGACCGTAAATTCCTTGTCCACCGCTCACCACTTTATCGGCATCAAACTGAGATACAAGAACTACATGTTTTGGAGAGCTCAAGTTGTTCCCTTTCTTGATAGTCATGATTTAATTGGGTTCATTGACAGTACGAACCCATGTCCGCCAGCTTTACTTTCCGACGGCGAAGACGACGCAGTGGCGCAACCCAACCCTGCCCACCGAGCTTGGGTTCGCCAGGATCAAACCCTATTATCCATGTTGATGTCGTCATTCTCCTATGAGGTCATGCCACTCGCCATCGGTCACCATACCAATCAGGCAGTTTGGACTGCTGCCGTCGGCGCCCTTGCGTCGTCCTCTCGGTCTCGTGTAGGGATGGCAGTGGGACGGGAAGGGGAATATATCCCTTGCCCCCGCACCCGCATTCCCAACTCATTCCCCGCACCCGAGCGGGTAATAAAATTCTTATCCCATACCCCGCCCCAGCGGAGATTTTGCGGATGCCAGTAATACCCAACCCGCAACTTTAATTATTAATATTACACTTAAATCTAATAAAAATGTTAGAGTTAATTACCAAAATGGTTCCTTGACTATAGCAAAATTACCAATTTGGTCCTTGACTATTTTTTTTAACCAATTAAGCCCCTCAACTTTAAAAATTTTAACCAATTTAATCCTCCGTTTGTTTGACCGTTAGTCAATCGTTAACTTGTGACCAAATTGGTAATTTCGCTATAGTCAAGGGACCATTTTGGTAATTAACTTTAGGGGTGGGCAATTCGGTTTAGTTTTATTGAATCGAACCGTATCGAACAACCGAACGGTATTGGATTCTTGTATACCGAACGGTTTGATAAAAAACCAATCCAAACCGATCCGAATTGTTCGGTAAAAAATTGAACTGAACCGAATACCGTTTGATTTTTAAAAAAAAATATATTTATAATAATAATAATAAATAAATAAATAAAAACTAAATCCAAGTGCGGGTGCGGGGTGGGGATACCTCCCCCGCACCCGCACTCGCACCCATACCCGCGCGGGTATACAAAATTCGCCACATACTCGCACCCATTACTCAAATTGTGCGGATATTTTAAAACCCATAGGGGCGGGGATGCGGGGAACCCATTGGGTGCTGGTAGAAATGCTATCCCTAGTCTCGTGACTTAAAGCTTCTTGGCCAGCTACATTCGCTTCACCAAGGAGATTCATCTGTTGTTGACTACACCAGAAAAGCGAGGGTATTAGTTGAGGAACCTACCATCGTCGACCGACCGTTGACGCTTGAGGAACAAAATCTCTATGTTCTTCGGGGGTGGACGCCACAACGATGGTAGGAACGGTAATTGGCAGCCTAAATGTCAATTATGTTCGGTGATTGGTCATACTGCGGTCACATGTCATCTCCGGTATGCCAAAGATCCCCAGGCTAACATCATTTATCAAGAATCTCCTTCGGATTCTCATGGGTCTCATACTTGGTTTCCAAACACGGGTGCAACCAATCATGCTACTCCGGACATAGCTGCTCTTTTGGTCTTGGAGGAGTACAACGATAATGACACGTTACGTGTCGGTGATGGTATGGGCTTACTTATTAGTCGTATTGGTCATGCTACTACTTTTAATACCCCTTCTAGATCTTTTCGATTATCCAATATCTTTCATGTTCCTAGTTTGTCTACATCTTTATTATTTGTCCATAAATTTGCGTCGGATAATAAGGTGTTTTTTGAGTTTCACCCATCTTTTTTTTTTTTTTTTTTGGTGAAGGATATCAACACCTAGGAAACTCTTCTACAGGGCAATAGCTTCGGGGGGCTTTACAAGCTTCCTGTTCCAAGTTCGTCTTCTACTGCGTTTCTCTCAACTCGTGCATCCGCATCAGTTTGGCATGATCATCTAAGTCATCCACACCAACGTGTTCTTAGTCAAATTCTTTCGTCTTGTTCAGTTAGTGGGTCAAAAAATATATATATTCGTTGTGTTTCAGGTCAATGTAATGCATGTCAGCTAGGGAAGTCTGCACGTTTTTCCTTACCGCTGTTGAGTCCTCTAGTTCATGTATTCTTGATTTAGTTTACACAAACATTTGGGGACCAGCTCCCATTCTTTCTTTAATGGATATCGTTACTTCGTTATATTTGTTGATGACTACTCTCGTTACACTTGGTATTTCCCTATGTCTCAGAATCTAATCTATATGCAATTTTTGACAAGTTTCGTCTTATGGTTGAGCGTTTGTTCAATCGTAAAATTAAATCCATACAGTCTGACCTAGGAGCTAAATATAAAAAGTTACATTCCACCTTGTTTCACCTAGGCATTATTCACAGACAATTTTGTGCATACACTCATGAACAAAATGGTCGTGTCGAAAGAAAGTATATACATCTTGTTGAAACAGGTTTAGCTCTCATGAGTAGTGCTTCTGTTCCCTCTAAGTATTGGGAGTATGCTTTTGAGACTGCGGTTTATTTAATTAACAGGATGCCATCTACTGTGTTAAATAACTCCAGTCCTCATCTTCTATTGCATAAATCTTCTCCGTCTTATTCTTTTCTTCGTGTCTTTGGTTGTCTATGCTATCCTTACTTGAGTCCCTATAATCGTCATAAAATGTCTTACAGGTCTTCCTCTTGTGTCTTTCTTGGTTATCCTGAGTCATTTAGGGGGTATAGGTGCATGGACCTTCAGACTAATAAGATATATGTATGCAGGCATGTTCGGTTTGATGAATGAGTGTTTCCTTTTAGTAAAAATGTTTTGCAGGCACCGATAGTTCAGACGATTCAGCCATGGGATGAATCTGTGATTGTTCCAATCCAGCCCACAGCTACGGTTCAGATTACTCAGCCTGAACTGGCCCCGGCTCTTGCTACCCAGCCGGAACCTGTCTGGGACGAGTCTGCTGCTCCCACCGAAGCAGCTGCTGTCGCCCGCCCGAAGGGGCGGTCTACGGTCCGAACGCACACCATGGCGACTCGGAGTCGTTCTAAGGCTCCCCTTTTGGCTCTCTCTGCTCAGGTTTTTCCTACTAAACCTACTTGTTATACACAGAAAGTCAAACATGATTAGTGGGGCAAAGCAATGGATGATGAGTTTAATGCTCTTCTTCATAATGAGACTTGGTGTCTCGTTCCATCACAGTCAGATATGAATGTTGTTGGGTGCAAATGGGTTTTTCGCAAAAAACGGAAAGTTGATGGATCAATTGAGCGATACAAAGCAAGGCTAGTAGCCAAAGGGTTTAATCGAATACCTAGATAGGATTTTTTCGACACATTCAGTCCAGTAGTCAAACCCACCACAGTCAGGTTACTTCTTCTATCTTTGGCTATATCTTCTTGATGGGTTGTTAAGCAGCTTGATGTACATAATGCTTTTTTGAATGGAAAATTGTCTGAAACTGTTTATATGATTGGAAAAGGTTTTGATATGAAGCAACCACCTGGATATATTGATAAGCAGTTTCCTAATCATGTTTGCCTGTTAAAACGTTCTCTATATGGATTAAAAAAAGCTCTTTGAGTTTGGTTTAATCGATTGCATTGCATGCGTTTTTTATGACAGTAGGATTTAAAGCTTCGAAAACAGATATGTATCTTTATGTTCTGGTGTATGTTTGATGATATTCTTGTAATGAGCAATGATCAAAATCTTGTCAGTACTTTACTGATAGCATTATCTTTCTTTCTTGGGATTGAAACTGTTAAATATGGTAATGGAATTTTGTTTTCTCAACAAAGATCGTGCTGGCATGACGAACTGTAAACCATTAACTACTCCTATATCTACTCCATTAACTACTCCTATATCTACTTTGAAAACCACTGTTTCTAACACCGATTTATATGATGATGCTACACAGTATAAGAATTTAGCTGGAGCTTTAGAGTATCTTACGGTTACTCGTCCAGATCTATTATTTGCAGTTAACCAACTCGGTCAACCAACGTCGAGAAAGGTATGAGTTTCAAACTTAACAGCCCAATTGTTTTATTAGTTGCCACGAGCGTACGCTACCTCTGCAGAAGCGATGTGGGATAATAAAAAGCTTCCTTAAAGACTATCATATCAACACGAAAAAAAAAATCTGTTATAATAAAACACTATTTACTGTCATCATCTTCACTATATCAAACAAAATGTACAGACTACAGAGTATCATATCTTTCTTTTACAACAAAAATTAACTAACTATGCAAGAATCAACAGAGTACAAGCAGGCAGTTCCCAGATGCTGATGCTTTTTTACTTGCTTCACTCTTGGGATTTCAGATTTTTTTTTTTTTTTTGGTTTTGGTTTTTTAGAGTTTCTCAATGTACAGGCTACAGAGTATCATTTAAGACAGTTCCTAAACAGCAAAGTAGAAAACAATGGTATTATCCAAAGAAGTGCAAAACCCAAATCACTTGATGAGCATGCAATGCGAACAAACAGAAAGTGATATCAAATTATGAAACAGTGCAAGTAATAGTAAATCAATAACTCACTGCAACAACTGCAAGCTGCTTTGCATTGAATCCAACCTTCAGGTAACCTCTTTAGAAGTTTTCATGCATTGATCCTTATTAACTCCAAAATGGTCCGTTCATAAATAAGCTAGTAGCTTTTTAAATTTTTTCATCTTTATCCTTATTATTTTAAACAATTGACATCATTTACCCTTCCCAATTAAAACCCTTTTGGCATTTTCTATTCTCCTATATTTTATTCATCATCTTCCGTAACTTCTCACCGCCCAACAACTCCTTAAAAGTTCTAACTCCAATCGTCTGTTCATAAATAAATAACGTCCTTTATCTTTCCCAATTAAAAACTTTTTTCCTTTTGTTATATATATATATATATATATATATATATATATATATATATATATATATATATATATATATATATATATATATATATATATATATATATATATATATCATATCTATTATAAAAACAATTTTTTTTAAATTAAATATAAATATATCTCATATATTTAATAATATAAAAACAATATAATAATCACATCATTTAAATTTGAAAAAAGGGTCAAATTAGCCCCCTAAGTCAAGTGGATAGTGCAATTGGGTCCCCTAAGTGAAAAAAAGCTTCATTCAAGTCCCCTAAACCGGTAAAAGTGTTCAATTAAGTCCAAGTTAACTTGTTTATCAAGTTAAATGCATACGGTGCTGACATTTGTCATTATTTTATTTTTTATTAAAAATATTATTTATTATATATTAATTAAAATAATATAATAATAATAATAATAATAATAATAATAATAATAATTTTAAAAAATTGAAAAAAAAAAACAGTCGTGGCCATCCAGCCACGGCTGTCCTTGAAGAAGGAAGACAGCTGGTGTTTTTTTTTAAAATAATTTTTTAATTATTATTATTATTATTATTATTTTAATTAATTTATAATAAATAATATTTTTAATAAAAAATAAAATAAGAATACGTGTCAACACTGTATGCATTTAACCTGATAAACAAGTCAATTTGGACTTGATTGAACAATTTTACCAGTTTAGAAGACTTGAATTGAGCTTTTTTCACTTAGGGGACGCAATTGCACTATCCACTTGACTTAGGGAACCAATTTGACACTTTTTCCTTTAAATTTTATGAAAATGTCATTTTTAGTCTTTTACATTTATCAGGTTATCAAAAAGCTAATTTTACCAAACACGTTTAAGCATAATCAGCTAGGTAACATCTCTTCAATTTTGAGCTTTCAACTACATTTTCAGTTAAGTTGTCAAACATAGCCCTTAGGTACGGTTTCAAAAAATAAGCTAGGAGCTTTCTAACTTTTTACATCTTTATCATTCTTATTTTAAATAAATGACATCATTTACACTTCATAATTAAAACCCTTTTGGCCTTTTTCTCTTCTCCTATATTTGTATTCATGTTCTTCCACAACTCTTCACCACCCACAAACTCGTTAAAGTTAACTCCAAAATCGTCCGTTCATAAATAAATGACATCATTCACCCTTACCAATTAAAAACTTTTTTTTCTTTTGTTTTAATTTAATATATATCTCTTATATATTATAAAAATAAAAACTTTTTTATATAAATTAAATATATCTCATATATTTAATAATATAAAAACAATATAATAATCACACCATTTAAATTTTATGAAAATGTTATTTTTAGTTTTTTTACATTTATCAGCTTATCAAAAATCTAATTTTACCAAACACTTTTAAGCATAATCGGCTAGTTAACAACTCTTCAGTTTTCAGCTTCTAACATATAGTTTTTCAGCTTTCAGCTAGGTTTGCCAAACATAGCCATTATATTTTGTCGAACTTTGACTGGGATGATGTTCGAACATAAGACCTTTTTTATATAAATTAATGAGTAAGTTAAGAATAATAAATAGTTAACGAAATATTCACTTACTAAAGTTTATACTAACGGAATGCAGTGTTATTTAAGAGAAGAAAATAATATAATAGAGGGTAAATAAGGAAAATCATAAAAAGAATATTGAAATCAAAATAATATGAATCATTCATTTCAACAAACAATTACACCAACATTTTGTTGTTCCCCTTAAGAGCATAACTTTATTGCCTCTTATTAGATTTGTATAAAGAGTTAATTACCGAAATGACCCCTTGACTTTAGCGAAATTATCAATTTGGCCCTGAGTAAACGGACGTTTGATGGCTAAACAAACGGAGGACGAAATTGGTTAAAAATTTTAAAGTTGAAAACTTAAGTAGGCAAAAAAAAAAAAGTCAATGATCAAATTGGTAATTTTGCTATAGTCAATGGAACATTACGGTAATTAACTCAAAAGTTAATTACACTCCTAAACTTGTAAAAAGTGCAATTAAACTCATCAACATGTTATTTGTGTATTTAGACCAACAAAAAAATGGTTAGTGGCTTGTATAGCATGTCAGTATGATTTTGGCTACCCTCCAGCCAACTTCGTAGCTATTCCGACATCAAACACTGGCGACCATCGAACCGTCGGCGATCGTCTTTGAAGAAGGCGACCAATTGGCCACCTTCTCAATGAAAAAAAGCAACTAGTGGTCGCCTTCTTCAACAAAAGATAACCAAGTGGTTGTTTTCTCATCGGCGGCAAAAGGCAAGCCTTCTCAGTGAGAAGGTGACCATCTTGGTTGCCTTTTGTAACCGTTGAGAAGGTGACCACTAGGTTTCATTCTAAATAGCTGTAAAAGGTGAGTAGACCTGACAATTATGGACACGACCCGTTAACACGACATGAAACTGGACATGAAAATAACAGGTTAGTGTTTAGCCTTAACTTGTCTCGGGTTGTTAACGGGTTGACCTGTTAAGGACCCGTTATGTTTCGTGTCTTAACGGGTCAACCTGTTAAACATTTTAAGAACCCGTTAATATTATTGTGTTAACCCGTTTACACGAATCCGTTTAGCCGTTTATACAAACCTGTTTATAACCCGCTAAGAACCATTGTAATGAATGAGATTACAAAAGATATCATGAACATGAGCACATGACTAAGGATGAATTTACTACATTAGGTCTTACACAAATTATTGATGTTCAACAATCTGAAATTTGAATTTTTATTGTGTTCAATTTTATTCTGAAAACTAGCATGGACTTCTTTAATTATGATTTTTGGATGTTATTTTATCATTTTATGAATGTTATAAATTGAATATTTTTTTAGTTTGTTTGATGGATTGAATTGTAGGTTTTATTTCTTTTATATATAACTTAATTTTAAATTTTAGTTTTTTTAATATATTAATAGGTTTAGCGGGTTTAAACGGGTTTCGTGTCATATCGTGTCGACACGACTCGAAACCTGTTAACAAAACGTATCTATCGTGTCAACCCGTTAACAAATTGTGTTCGTGTTAAAAATTTGAACCCCCTTAACCTTAACATGTCGTGTCCGTGTTTAGCCTTATCATGTTTGTGTCGTTATCGTGTCAACCCGTTAATGAACTCGTATACACGAATTGCCAAGTCTAAAGGTGAGCCTTCTCCAGTGAGAAGGCGACCATCTTGGTTGCCTTTTGCAACCATTGAGAACTTGGCTTCTGGTGGTTACCAGTGTTTGTTACCAGGATAGCGTTGGATTTGGTTGAAGGGTAGTTGGACGCTCGTCAAAACCCTAGTGACCTGCTATTACATGTCACTAACCTATTTGTAGGCTTCACTGCACTAAAATGACATGTTGGTGAGTTTAATTGCACATTTTAACATGTTTATGTGCCTATTTACTTTTTGAGTAAAGTTCATGAGCCTATTTGACCAATTTCTATTTAAAAAATGCATGACATTCTTGTAACTATTACATGAAACATTTGATAGTGCATATGCGAATAACTAATAGTGCACTTTAGTGTACTATCAAGAGTTAATACCATCTAAGGTCCTCTGAGTATAGTGGTTTTGCCAAGTTCAGTCCTAAACTTTCAAATTGACAACATGTGGTCCTTTGACTTTCAAATTGTTACCATATGTGGTCCAAGTTAACCACTCATGGTCCTTCAACTATCAAATTTTAACCACCCATGGTCTTTCCAAGATGATCACAACTGGTTAAATTTTGAAAGTTGAAGGACCATAGATGGTAGACTTAGATCACGGATGGTAAGAATTTTAAAGTCGAAAGACCACGAGTTGTCAATTTGAAAGTTTAGGACTAAATGTGGCAAAACCACTATACTCCGAGAACCACATATGACATTAACTCGCACCATAAATTATTCATGAATGCACTATCAAGTAATTCTAAATTTACCATAATAATTATAGAAGCGTCACATAATTTTTTTCTTAATTTTTAGTTGTCATAATGAATAAGATTCATCCGCATTTTTTTTACTGATGGCAATTGAACCTCCCACATCTCTCTCTCTCTCTCTCTAAATATATATATACAGGGCCGGTCCAAACATTTTATAGGCCCGGGGCGAAATTGAAAAAAAGGGCCCCTATATGAAAAATTAAAATTAAAATTTAAAAACACTAATAAAATCATGATGTCAAAATAATATGAAATAAGATTAAAAAAATTTCAACAATTTTTTTAAATACAAAAATATTCATGTCATTCAATCCCTGCAAAAATAAAGATTAATATTTTGCATAAATAAATAAAATTGAGTTAATACCCAAAATCTCCTCGACTATAGTGGTTTTTCTCAATTTCGTCCTAAACGACTTTGGTGACCTAATATCGTCCCAGACTTTTGTGTTTCGCTCAATTTAGTCCTCCATTTGTTATTCCGTCAAATTAGTGTTAAATAAAGGGACAATTCAGTAATGGCAATATTGATCTCTCTTTACTTTCAACTTGTGAAGTGCGAAATTCCTCTTTCTTGTACGAATTACACCCAGAATTACTCCCGGACCTGCAAATCAAATTTTATATTCGCAGTTTTAGGAGTAATTCTGGGAGTAATTCGTAAAAAAAAAAAGGGATTTCGCAGTTCACATGTCTATGAGTAAAGAGATGCTAATATTAAAATTACTGAATTGTCTATTTATTTAGCACCAAATGGACACAATAACAAATGAGGGACTAAATTGAGTAAAAACACAAAAGTCTAGGACTAAATTGAGCGAAACACAAAAGTCTGGGACGATATTAGGTCACTAAAGTCGTTTAGGACGAAATTGAGAAAAACCACTATAGTCGAGGACGATTTTGGGTATTAACTCAAATAAAATTATAACAGACCAATTAATTCCGAATAAATCCCCATTAATATTTGGACATCAACATTCAACAGGAGCAATCCACAAAGAATAAAAAGAGACAATATGAATCACTACAGCAAAGTAATTAGTAAATTAAACCAAAAAATTACTTTGACATCTGACAAATGCCATTTTACTTTGAGAATGGAATAGATACAACAATACAGCTTATCCAATTAACAATACAGCTTATTCAATATTTCAATTAACAATTAAGAATTTGAAATTCTGGATAAATGGATAATTATTTAATCTGCAAACTAAGCCATGAAAATCCCAATTAAAAATTATCATTCTTAAATAAATTATAGAGGTTTCAGAAATCAGAATTCTACAAATTCCTAATGCAGTGCATTCTACAATTATGCAAATCTCAATTTCTAAATGGCCAAATCATAGACATTTCAACAATAAAGTTAACAAATACGGCCTAATTCCGAAATCAAAGCTTTCAAAAAAATAATCCCAAATAATAAAAATTAAAAATACCTTTGCAAATTACAATTGTAGACCGGAGTGGTGAAGGCGCGGCGAACAGAATCAGGACCGGTTGACCGCAGAGAAGATTTGTTATTTGTGGATTATGAAAGTAGATTGTCGATTCACTCAACTGCCCATTCTTCTCCTCCTAAAAGGTTGAATCCCCAACCCTAAGGGCCCCCCACACCCCTCAATTGCCCATTCTTATTTAGCTTGATAGGAATTGAACGGTTGCTGTGGCGGAGAGGTATTGAATGGTTGCGACTTGCGATGCGTTGATGCCTCTTTTCTTCGATTCTTCCTGAATCTTCCATCTATTCGACTTCCATAAGAATTTATTAAGTCAAAAATAATTAAATAATTTTTTCTAATATATACTAAGTAATATATACAATATACAATATATTATTATATCTTAGTTTATGGGCCCCTTCTAGGGATGGGCCCTGGGCAGGGGCCCAGCCTGCCCATGCCCCAGTAGAGCTGTCAAAGCGGGCTGGCGGGCCAAAGCCCGCCAAAGCCCGCCTTTTGGCGGGGCGGGCTAAAAAGCCCGCCAATAATACGGGCCTAGGTAGGGGCAGCCCGCCTCGCCCCGCCTTAGGCCCGCGGGCCCCGCCAAAGCCCGCCACTTTTTTTTTTTTTTATTAATCATGTGTGATGTGTCTCTAAAATCTAAACTCTAATGTGATTATGTTAATAACTTAATTGCTATCTACTTAAAACACTTATTCATAAGAAAATAACATAAATTCGTTCATCACAACATGACAACAATGACACCAATAGGGGTAACCGGGTAAGTATAATTATTCCTATTATTTATATTATTATATTATACATATTATACATATTATTTTTAATATATATATATATATATATATATATATATATATATATATATATATATATATTAGTTATATATATATATACACAGATTTACAGTGTTACTGTAAATCTGTGTATATATATATATAACTAATATATATATATATATAAACTTAAAAACTAAAAAAAAAAAAAAAAAAAAAAAAAAGGCGGGCTGGCGGGCTACCCGCCAAGCCCGCGGGCTAGGCGGGGCGGGCAAAAAAGCCCGTTTTTAATACGGGCTTCAAAACCATGAGCCCGCCCCGCCCTTTTGGCGGGCGGGGCGGGAAAGCCCGGCGGGCTAAGCCCATTTTGACGGCTCTATGCCCCAGGGCCTGCCCTGTATGTGTATGTGTGTGTGTATATATATATATATATATATATATATATATATATATATATATATATATATAGTGAAAGGATCAGGTGCATTTGTTGCTTCCCTTGCGGATGTGCGGTGGATTAATATGCGTGGGATTTGTACATAATGTGCGTGAGTGTTGTGCTTAATGTGCCTGAAATTTGTACTTAATGTGCGTGAATGTGTAAAATGCAGCAGAAAATATTGATGTCAGCTTCTTCCCCATCTCCAGTAACCATTTGCCCCCTCCCTGATGATGATGATGCGGGACGGGCTATGGTGGTTAAGAATTATGGGAATAATACAACAGAAATCCACACGTGCAAATTTTACTGTGCGTGCGTCATTTATATAAACATTCAACTGCACTGAAGGTAGCTGATAATCCATAATCCATGGCCAAATTGAAGGTAGAAGTAACTAGAGGTGGAAATGGGCCAGGCCAAACCAGGCTTTTAAAAATTAGGCCCGGGCCTGTTAGGAAAAGGTAAAGCCTAGGCCTGGGCCTGGGCCTGTATGTAGGCTTTTTTTTAGGCTCAAGCCTGGGCCTGCAGTAGGCCTGGCCTGGCCTGAAGCCTTTTTAAAAGCCTATTTACTAAATAGGCTTTTAAAAAGGCTTCAATGTAGGTTCTAAATAGGCTTTGAGAGTATTTAAATAGGCTCAAAGCCTATTTAAAGCCTACATTTTAAAGACTTTTAATATACACATGTAAAAAATAATAATATTATTAAATTACAATCAACCAATAATCATAAACTACAAAACCAAGTTCATATTTTATAATAAAATGTCCAACAACACAAGTTTAATAAGTAGGGGTTCATAATACAAAATCATACAAGTTTGATAACTTCAAGTCTACAAGTCCATAATACAAAAGTCCACAAATTCACAAGTTTAACAACAACAGAAATCATAAGTCCACAATACATACATGAAATATTAAACATAATAACAACAATAGTATTCAAACATAAAATTAAACAAGTCATGGATTCAACATAATCTCCTCTTGTCCAGAATTCCCCTACACAATGAAAAAATTGAGAATATTAAAGTAACAAATAGTAATATAAAATATTAAAGTAATAAGTAGATTCTTACCTTTTGTTTTTTCTTCAGCCCATATTTCTTACGAAGCCAATCCCCACCACAAATAAGAGCTTCAATAGATTCCTCATTTAAGCTAGCACGATATTCATCAATGACTCTTCCCCCAGCACTAAATGTAGATTCAGATGCCACACTTGAAATAGGAACAGCTAGTATATCACAAGCCAGCTTTGATAAAATTTTAAACTTTGGGCTATTATTTTTCCACCACGCCAAGGCACAAAAGGATGAAGTAGAAGAAGGAATAAAAAGATTTTCCTCAAGATAAGTCTCCAACTCTGATTTCGTAAGAGGAATTGATTGACTTTGGTAAACCATACTCAATATTTCTTGCATCCCTTTATCCATTTGTTGTCCACCATCAACCAAAGTGTTGCTTTCAACATTGACTTCACTATGTCCACTAGTAGAAGAAGCATCTTGACTATACAAGTTCACATAATCAAGATATAAATCTTCTAATGCCTTTTTCACCTTCTCCACATTCTTTTCAGCATCACTTGGTGTTTTATACAATAAGGGAAAAGTTATCTTAATACCATTCAATTTCATCCTTGGATCTAAAACACATGCAATAGACATTAACAAATTACACTCCCCCCAATATTTGTCAAATTTTGCTTTCATAGGTATTGCCATATCACTCATAAACATGTCAAAACACTCAGCTGCATTATCAATAACCTTTTTCACCCTTTGAATTTCAGCTAGGTACAAGTTAGAAGTAGGGTAATCACTACCTGAGATGACATGAGTGGCATCATTAAAAACCTCCAAAAGTTTACAAACCTTCTCAATCTTGTCCCAATCCTCAAATGATGGTGCATACTTATAATGTGGCTCTTTTTCATTGTAATATGAAAATGCATGTTTAAATTTACTTGCAGTAGACAACATCAAGAATGTGGAGTTCCATCTTGTTGGACAATCAAGAATAAGTTTCCTTTCTTTCAATCCTTTTAATTCAACAACTTCATGGAATGACTTTAGCCTTGCATCTGAAGAATTTATAAATTTCACACTTTCACGAACATTGAGAATGATATCTTTAATAGTGTTAAGGCCATCTTGCACCAACAAATTCAGAATGTGAGCACAACACCTAACATGAAAAAGTTGCCCCCCAAGTACTAACTTACTGCTCAATGACATGTTTTCTTTCAAACTTCTAACACAAGAGTCTTTGTAAGATGCATTGTCAACAGTTACTGAGAATATTTTATTCTCAATGCCCCATCCTCTCAAACACTTGAAAATAGCATTTGCTATATCTGTTCCTCGTCGAGGAGGAGGCACTTTGACAAAATTCAAAACTCTCTTCTGAAGGTTCCAACTTGCATCAACAAAATGACCTGTCACAACCATGTACTCAACTACTTGGTGACTTGACTTCCACATGTCTGTTGTAATGCTAACCTTGCTCACATTATTCAAAATCTTTTTCAAAGTATTCTTTTCAGCTTCATACAATTGCAAACAATCACTTCTTGCTGTTTTACGACTGACTCTTCTAAAATTTGGATTTGCATATTCAAAACCCCACATGAACATGTCATCCTCTACGATGCTAAATGGTCGCTCATGCACCATGATCCACTAGCAATAATCTCTCTCATCTTTTCATTGGAGTATTTAGCATTAGGAACAATAAAAGGATTACCACCAGATTCACTAGGCGGATAAAATTGTATCGTTGTTTGCTTATTTTCTCGAGAGATATGCAACTTGCGCTGCAAGCAAATCTCTGAGTGCCTCTTAAGATGGCTAGTGCTTCCACCCTTTCCACCAGTAGAGTATTTTTCCTTACAATACAAACACACTGCTTTCTTTGTACCATTAGCAAGTACAATTTCATCAAAATCCTTCCATACCTGAGATGTTTTTTTTCCGCTTTTTTGTTAAGATTGAATCATTCTCAACCCTATTGACTTCTTCAGAATTGTTACTTTCAATTGGTTGACTTGAAGAAATTGATGGAGTTGTAGTTGTAACTTGCACATTAACTTCTTCAGGAGTAGATTCATTTGTATTGTTACTTGCCATCCTATATAATTTTATAAATATTTAACCATCAATACACACAAACAACTAGTTAAGGAATAAACAACTAAACTAATACATTCTTATTTTAGTACTGTAATCACTAATCAGCAACTGTAATTAGCTTAGCTTAGCAACTGTAATTAGCTTATTTTATTAGCAATTACAAGAACAGTAATTAGCTTAGCTTAGATTCCTAATTAGCTTACTGCCTTACTGTTATTACTTAGCTTCCTAATTAGCTTAGCTTAATAGCAATTAGCAACTAAGATAGGAAGCTTAGCTTAATAGCAATTAGCAACTAAGAACAGTATTCAATGTATTAATTAGCTTATTGGTATAGTTAGCAATTAGCAACTAAGAACAGTAAAGAAATGATTTCCTAATATAAGTTTAACACATACTCAAAGTACAATTCATGGGAATAAAGTATGTCGTAGGTAAATGGCCCAACACATATTATATTATAGTTCAATTCATGTGAAGACAGTGACTTTCTGGATCGGAATAGAACAATCTTATTGCAAAATTAATAAATAACACTACTTGGTATGCATTATTATTACAACTAAGAACAATTAGGCAAATTGGCAGATATCTTTTTCAGAAAATAGAGAAATCTAAGGCTTCTTAGGCTTCTTAGCCAACAACACAAAGTAAATCACTGCCAACAACACAAAGTAAATCACTGCCAACACAGAGAAATCTAAGGCTTCTTAGGTTTCTTAACCATCAATACACACATAAACAACTAGTTAAGGATAAGGGAAGAAGGAAGAAGACACTGCCAATTCTGAGTCGCAGTAAATCACTAACCTCACCGGAGTCGCTGCAAATTCTGAGTCGCGTCGCCGTTTCCGTTTCGCCTGAGTGGCTGCGTACCTACGTCCGTTGTCTTCGCCGACTTGCCGGGATGTGCAGTAACTCGCCTCGCCGCCTCGCCGGAGTCGCCGGGATGCAGGGATGCACCGTAAATCGCCTCGCCGACTCGCTGTTTTTGTAGAACCGTAAATCGCAAATTCGCAATTCACAAATGTCTGATGTCTCGAGTCTCGACTAAGTGTTTGACTAGGGTCTAGGGTTATACAACTATACTTATGTTTATATAGTGGGCTATATTATAAATATAAAAAGATAATAGTTATAATATGTAATATATATAATAATTAGATATATATAATATATATTTTATATATATTTTTATATAAACAGGCCAGGCCTGCAGGCTCGCAAGCCAGGCTTTTATATATAGGCCTGAGCCTATTTAACTAAATAGGCTCTTAAATAGGCTTGAGCCTGGCCTTTTTATTAAACAGGCCAAGCCAAGCCAGGCTTTAAATAGGCCAGGCCATAGGCCCCTACGTAGGGGCCTGGCCCATTCCCACCCCTAGAAGTAACAAGAAGCTTGGGCGTTAATGTGCGTGAGTTTCTGTTCTGCTTTTTTCTGAGCTCGTAATTCTGAAATACTCACGCATATTAAGCATAAATCTCACGCACATTAAACACAATACTCAGACACATTAAGTACAAAACTCACACATATTAACATGACGCACATTAAGTACAAATCTCAGGCACATTGAGTACAAATCTCACGCACATTAAGTATAAACCTCACGCACATTAATCCACCGCACATCCGCACGTGAAGCAACAAATGCACCTGATCCCTTCCCTATATATATATATATATATATATATATATATATATATATATATATATATAAATCGGTTCTTGTGCGGGTGGACGTCTCAGGTGCGGGTGTGGGGTTTAATCTGAACCATTGATCTTACTTAGATCAAGGTCCAGGATTACCAAAAAAAATTTTAAAAAAATACGGTGGCAATTTGTAATTTTTGCATCTAAGTCAAATATAAGGTGCGTAAGTTTTGTGCTTAAGGTGCGTGAGATCTGTGCTTAAGATGCGTGGGTTTTGTGCTTAATGTGCGTAAGTTTTGTGTTTAAGGTGTGTGAGTTTTGTGTTTAATCTGAGTAGTTGTTAAAACTTAAAGTGCGTGAGATTTGTGCTTAAGGTGCGTGAGATTTGTGCTTAAGGTGCGTGAGTTTTGTGCTTAATGTGAGTAGTTGCTAAAACTTAAAGTGCGTGGGTTTTGTGTGCTTAATGTGAGTAGTTGCTAAAACTTAAAGTGCGTGGGTTTTGTGTGCTTAAGGTGCTTGAGATTTGTGCTTAATGTGCGTGAGTTTTGTGCTTAATGTGGGTGAGTTTGTGTTTAATGTGAGCAATTTTAAAATCTTAAGTGCGTGAATTTTGTGTTTAATGTGCTTTGTTCTGTGCTTAAGGTGCGTGGTTTACGTACTTAATGTGAGTGATTTGTGTTTTTAAGGTGCCTTGTTTGTGTGCATAAGGTGCGTGGTGATTTGTATACTTAAGGTGCCCCATGTTAATGTTTAAGGTGCGTCCAACCGCACGGGAAGCATCACCCGCACCTGAACCCTTCCACATATATCTACTATACTAATAAGAGCCCAAGAGAGTTAGGCCTATAATGGGTAGAAAAAATGGCGGTCACAGATTTTAATCAAATGAATGGCTCAGATTGATTGAAAGATTGATCAGATTTAAATTTTACACTAAAATTTCCTAAAATACCCACACACCGTTACTAATTCTGTTAAAATTTTAAGAATTGCCGTTAGTTCACCGTTAACTTACTCATTGATTTCAATAGAAAAAGGTCTTAGGTTCGAATCTCATCCCAATCAAAGTTGACATAATTAGTACTCTATTTTACTCTTATTAAATTATATAAATAATAATTTAGTAGTTACAACAAAAAATAATACATATGCATTTCTTTAATTTATAATTATGTGTCCACAATGCCTTTATTAAAAAAAATAAAATTATTCATTATCAATAAATTAACTAAGATAAATAATTTTATTAGTTATATTGTCTTTATTTTTCTTCAATATAAAAATTTTTTATATTCAAATTTATTAATTGATTATATTCGCTACATTATCCTTACAATGTCTTTATTCAGTGAAATTTTTTTTATTAATTATCAATAAATTAATTAAAAGAAATATTTTCATTAGTTATATTGTCTTTATTTTTTTCAAATGTAAAAATTTTTACATTCAAATTCATCAATTGATTATATTCACTACATTATCTATTATCTTTTTTACGCACTATTTTTCTAATTAAATATCAAAGTTATAATACAAAATAATGCTATATATTTATTTACAAAGTATTTTATTAATAACATGAAAAAATTAAAAAAATATAATTAATAAAGCCAATCATATTAACTACTTGAGAGATTTTGTGACAAAGAGAGTATTCAAATCACACAACAAATTGAAGTGAGAACTACCTCGCAATGTCCTTGTTTGACAAACAGCAGTTAGGGGTTAGCGTTAGCGGATTATACTAGCGGATTTGACCAGCGAATTTATTTAATTATTAACATTGGGTAGAAAAAATGACCGCCAAATTATTAAATCAAATGAATGGTTCATATTGTTCAGGTTTTAACTTTTTTTCTTTTAAGATTTTCTAATTTATCCTTAATTATATGATTATCCATTTAATTTTTCCGTTAATTCACCGTTAGTCTAATTCTAATATTAAAGTCTAATATAGAATTATAACTACACCATTAATCTAATTTTAATATTAAAGTCTTAATAGAACTTAACCACAAATCCTATTGTCGGAATCTCCTCAAACAATATTAGTATATATTTAATATTTTATGCCCTAATTTTTATTTGTTCTCCCTTATGTTCCGTATTTGGTTTCAACTATACCTATACAATTATTTTATTGACAATTATAATCAATCTTGACTATATTATCTTGCATTTGTAAACTTAGAATTACCTATTTAACCCGCACCGGCTTAGCTCAATGGTTTAGTGGATAGTATTTGGGAGAAGAGACCAAGGTTTGAACCTCGGCGGCGGCAGTGCGGGAATTATGTCCAAAGTGGGCAGATTCCTTGTGCGTATCAGCATTTACAACCTCCCACAATGCTCTGTCGGGTCGGAGTGTGGGGGGCCCTTGGGGTTGGAGACTCAATCTTTGGGAGAAGAATTACCTATTTAAATACGCAAATTCAACCTTCAATTATATATGCATGAACAATTTCAATATAATCCTGCCTTAATATACTTTAAAGTACTTATTTAAAAAAAAAAGGGCATTATCCCAATCGCGCAATGCGCGTAAAAATCTAGTATATATATATATATATATATATATATATATATATATATATATATATATATATATATATATATATATATATATGTATGTATGTATATGTGTGTATGTGTGTGTGTGTGTGTGTGTGTGTGTGTGTGTGTGTGTATATATATATATATATATATATATATATATATATATATATATATATGAAATTCTGTTATTAGTATTCATTTATTATATAAGCTTATGTATATTTAATAATTTAAAATGCATAATGAGTAAACACTTAATACAATTTATACTACCAACACTAATTACATTGTGTTCATAAATATTTATAAGATTAACAAAATATGTGCTCATAAATATTTATAACTTTTTTAAATACATACATACATATACTTATGCACTATATTAATTATACAAAATTTAAATATTCATTTTTTAATTTCGAAATGTAATTTTTGTAATTATAAATATATCAATATAAATTATAATTAATGAAATTATATTATAGAATTTGTCTATATACGTATTAATAAATATTATGTGTATATATAATGTATTATATAATCATATAAGGAAATGTGTTCGAGTTTAAACTTACTCATACAAAATTTAAAATTTATATTTTTTTTATTGATTTCTAAGTATAATTCTCTTAGTTATTATTCATATTTTTAGAATTATAATATATATGAAATACAATTAGAAGTAAATCAACTTAATTATGTGAATTTATCTATAAATTTATCTAAATATGTACATGATTAGAGATTATATTAACCATACAAAATTTTAATTTAATTTTGTATGCTATAAAAATAGATACTTGACCAGATATATAAAAGTCCAACTATTGTTAAAAATAAGTATTTCATTTATTTTTCTTATCCAATAAATTATTTATTATATGAATGGATGATCACAGTTTGGTTCGAACTTAACTGTACAACGTAGCAACCGAACCAAAACAATAGGGACAATTATTGTTACGATTCAGAATCGAAAAAATAAAATAATTGTTGAATTTAGATTATTTTAAAAATAAGAAATAAAATTAATTTTTTTTTTTTTTTTGAATTGGCCATTCAAACCGAAACTGGAACCTTCATAAAAGGTTCAAAATCCGGTTCTAAATCATAACCAAATTTATTCCTACTATTTTAGTTCGATTGTTACAGTGTCTGGTTAGGTTTGAATCGAACCGTACTCATCCTTACATATAAGCAATGATTTTTTTGAAAAAAGTAATAAATAAAATACTTATTTTAAGGGTAAAAATATTCATTTAACATAAAAAAAAAATCGTCATTTTTAATATAAATGAGGCGACAAATACGAATACATGAATAACTCATGAGGGAAAAATGTTATAAATATATAATTCAGATAAAAAAGTGTGATTTTCCCAAGTTAGAATTTAGGAAAGGAATTGGTTATTCCGTACCAGGAAATCAATACCCGCGCATACTCTTCAACATTTGCACATTCCCGCTTCTAGAGGACTAGAGCTGCATTCTTCCGGTTTTCTGACTATTTTATTCCCAAATCCAAGTTCCGATACCTGATTTCTTCGAATTTCAACTTCACTCCCGGCGCCGATAATGGGGGATGTGAAGCGGTGGTGCGTGACGTACACGAAGCACATCAAGCAGAAGCGCAAAGTCTATCAAGACGGTTTTCTAGAGCTTCACTCTTCAAGCCACAAGGCAAGTTATTTTCATATTCATCATTTCATTCATCTTTTTTTCATCTTCTTTCAGCGCGGAATTCAATCGCTTGCTCTGTAAAAGGAGTAAATGACTGCATCGTTTTTATTTTCTTTATCGAACTATTTTTTTTTTAATAAATAAATTTGCAAAAGAGTTCAAACAATTGATCTTCGGAGCTGAAGTTGAGTTTGAGCGGAAGTTATTGGATTCATGATTGGGAAACTATTCCTTAGATACTCCTTATATGTTTATTATTATTGTGCATTTGTATATACTTACATAGTATAATGTATGCATATAGGTAATTAAGTATGTATATACATGAATTAATGCACGTAATGTTCGGTCATAATTCATAAGAAACAGAATGCAATATTGCCTTTGTTATTGTTGTTTTATTTTTTTGAATTTAATATAATGATGATTGAGCAATTGCCCTTGAAAGTTGTTATTTATATCCACTAATAAACGGTTGCTTCGTGAAAAAGAAGAAAGCTGTACTTGAAATTTATTTTACTGTATATAGCGTTTGAGATATTTACAGTTTGTTATATTTTGGTTCTGCAAGCAGGTTATTCTGTATGATGATTGTGAGAAGGTTTTGGATAGTAAGTTTATGAAGATAGAAGGAGATGTTAAATCAGGCGAAACACTAGCATTTGATTCTTACCTTGTCGATATTGGTGATCTACATGGTGATAAAAAATCTATGGTAAATGAAAATTCTGAAGTGAAGGATAAAAATATTGATATGAAACCTAGGTCATTGCACAGCCGTAAAGTCAGGAATAGCACAGCTATTGGTACTTACCTTTATTACTCTCCTGTTAATCTCATTGTTTGGACCTTTAAGCATCATTCTTAGTAGTTCGGTTTACATCAGAGGATAGGAAGCCTAATTTTGGGGAGAAGAAAGCATTGCCAAATTGTCTAAGCCCATCACAAAAAGTAATCAGAGGTTTGTCCTTTTTTTAAGAAATATTTTTGGCATATGGAAGATTGTTGAATGAATTTTTGATGCTTTTACCATCATATGATCTATGGCAGATTGTTGAATGAATTTTTGATGCTTTTACCATCATATGATCTCTGTCACTACTCTCTGCCCGAGTTTATAATTGCACACACTTGATTTTACATCTTTCTCTCAGTTCACCTCTGTTTTTATTTTCTCCTAAGAATGAGGTTTAAACATGGTCTAAATTTCAGAGTTCAAGAAAAGTGAGGTGCGGAAGTATAGTACTTCCCCTAGTTGTCTTGATATGACAAAATCTTGTGAAGAAGGTAGGTTACAAAAACTAATCCTGCTTCACATAATTTAACAAATTCTTTGTTCTGCTGGTTGTATTCTTATGACTATCTGTTATTCCCTTCTAGTTGATTGCATCTTATTCTCTTCATTTCCCTTTTCTGTTCCCTTTTATAATAAGAATGGCAGGTCTTGTACACCACACAATTAACTCAAAAGGCTAAGAAATTCCATGATGGGTTTTTACGAGTTTTGACAAGTGGTTCACAATGCAAACAGGTCAGTTAATTTCCTCAATTTGTCTGTAGCTAACTGGCTAATACCTTCATTATTTTCAGTATCAGCTTGTCAATTTGCTTACAGATACTTAACATTCTCAGAGTCTAATGGCACACTAGTTTGGGTTATGAACTTAGTATGGAGTACTTGCTCACACACATTCACTATCCATTGCTACTTATGATTGATTTTCTGCCAGGCCATGCTCTATGATGAAGCCAAAAGACTCTTAGATAGCAAGTTTTTGAAAAGGAATGAAATTATTATGTCTGGCGAATCAATAACTTTTGATGGTTTCCTAGTGGAGATTGGAGAAATGGAAGGAAACCATAAGCCTCCTCTAGACTCAAAATTTCAAGGAAGAAATATTAATGGAGGAAAAATTGGAGTGATGCATGACCAAGTACATTCTCAGCATAGCACTCCTGTTGGTAGAATCCTTTTCTTCTACTCAGTTGCAGTATCATGAAGTGTCTTATCATTATGCTTGCTATTATGGTGCAATAGCAATGTGCATTTAAAATACAATTACTTCACTCTTAACATTTCTTGTCTTCTTCTCTTGCCATGGTTAGAATTCTTAGTGACACTCCAAGTGTTAGTTTCCTTAGTTTTCCCTGGTCCCAATTTACAGCTTTTCTTTGGATCTCAGACATGACTTTGTAGTTTGCATTGACTCAATATTATATGATCCTTATAATATAATTATGGGGAAAACAACAATGAAGCACTTAATCTATTCTTTCCATGTTGCTATATTCTTTAAATGCAGAATGGGATGTCATGTACACTTCTCAATTAAGTCAGAAACACAAGAAGTATAATAGTGGAGTTCTCAGACTCTCATCTTGTGGTTCCTATCAATCTCAGGTTAGCTGTATTTGAATCCACAATGCCCAAAATAGTACTTTGAAAGTCATCTTTACAGAGTGTGTGGTTTAACTGTTTAATTGCTGCTGTGCCTAAATCTGAAGAACCTCTCTAGCTGTTAACTCTGCATGTATCTGCCACAGTTTGGATAAAAAAAGTTTTAAATATATCCTTTTATTATTGGATCCTGTACATCTAAGTTTCTAATTTAACTGACTCCATATGCAGTGCAGGTCACTCTGCTCACAGAAGATGGAAACATGCTAGGCCGCAGGTTCCTCAAGTTATCAGAACATGTGAAAACTGGAGTTACATTGAATCTGCCAAATTATTTAGTTGAAGTTGGTGAAATTCACACAATCCCAGAAGGTATCTTTCTGCTATGCATGGTAAAATCTTCAGTTTCTATATGTAATCATGCAGTTTGGCAAAACAATTATGAAATAACATCTTCATTGACACTCTTAATAGTTATAGGCCTTAATAACATAGGGCTGTGTTACTTCGTTTTGTTATTATGCGAGTATGTAACAGTGTGCAGCTCTCCTTTTTTGTTTTTTTTTTTTGTTTTTTTTTTTTTGTTTTTGTTTTTGTTTTTGTTTTTGTTTGCTTGTTTTGTTTTGTTTTTTTTTTTTTGGGGTTTTTCATTTAAATGCACAGAAGGTCAAAGTGGTGCTTCTTCCCATAAAGATATAGTTTCAATCACAAAAGGATTCAGTGTAAACAATAGCAAGTTCAGTAGGAGTCTCTCCGCTAAGCCTCTTCTTGAAAGTAAGTCAGCAATCTTCCCACAGTAAGTATTATGGATTCTGTAAACATATTCTTTGTGTCATCTCAATTCCATAAAGCTCCTTGTGTGTTCATCTGAAGAGTGCATAAAATTTCTGCCTCCTGTAGTATACTTAAAATTTAAAATCTTACTTGTAATAATAAATTTATTTAGTGATATGATGTATCAAGACTATCAACACCCTTAAATTTAAAATATACTGTATGGAACATAAATGCTCTGTAATTTTGTCTAGAGACCATTTCAAAGTAGCATCTGTTATGACTATTGCCCCAAAAAAGTTTGTGAAGAGGCCTGTGTCTTTGCTTGCAATCTTGAATCCTTCTTCAGGCCTTGGTTGAGCCCTCATTTAATACATTCAAATCAACTTCAGGAGAAGCACAAAAGAAATCATCGTTGCCAGAGCAAGTGAATTTGAACACTAGAAGCTCCAGTCTCAACAATTCTACATTGGGCACAGAAGTTGCCAAGAAGTCAATACGTGCTGGTAAGCTGTCATCCTTTTATTCCTATATCACATCAGATGCCTCACCCTTCTGTAATGTGTACTCACTAAATATGTGGCTCTTTGCAGCTCATGAGATCTTGTCTATTCTAAAGAAACCCATTATTTCTGGTCGCGCTTTAAGGGAAAGTGCATCTACAGAGGAGATTGAAACTAAGCAATCATCAGATTGTGCTCCCCTTGATGTTAAATTTGGGCCGAAGAATGATTTCCACAAGACACTTTGCAAAGAAAGCTCAATAGAGCACATAGATGAAGAAACAATCACTGTAGATACCAACAGTGGCAGGCATACAGCTGTCGAATTAGTATTGCATGAGAGCTTAACTGGAACTCTAAGCAAGATTGATTCAGAATCTGTCTCCTTCAGAGGCAAGTTCTAGTTTTCACTTTTCAACTTGACATGCAACATGTCCAGAAAAGATTTTTTTTTAAAACAAAACATATGCCAGCTTTGGCTAGTGATTGCACGTGCTATAATTTGATTATACCTGTGCAGAAAATCCAACTGGAGAAACGCCTGCAGCTGCATATGAGCCACCCTCTAATCTATCCAAGGTAAAATCTAGAAACCTTCTGTGAACCTCTATCAAATTACCCTTTTCTCTTCTAATTCCTTCCTTTTCTTATTATTTCTTAATACAGCATCCCTCCCCTATCCCACATGAAACTTCAGTAGAAATAGGAATACAAGATGGAAAAGAAGAGGAAGCAAGTGGATGCTTGGACATGAAAAGAGAAGAAAGGTCCTTTAAATTTGCTCAGGAGGAACTGCAAAATTGTCAGGAGCCAAAAGAGTGTCACGTTAAATTGGTTTGCCACAACGAATCTCAGTTAAATGCCCCTGAGTCAGCTGGCCTTTGTGACACTGAAGACAGTTTTGAGCTCCCAAGTTTTGATCTTGGATTTTGAACAATACCTAGGACCAGGCATTCTTCTTCTGCTGCAGAACTTAATTGGTTTATCAGTATACACTTAAAGTAATAGTAGTTAGCAAGTAATTAGCAGCATATTTAAGAACAAAACTTCTCTGACATCAATATATTGATTTGACTAATTTTCAAATAAGGAAGCCCCATAGATTCAGGAAGCCATAACCATTCATAAAGCCTGCATGACTTTTTACAAATTAGCCTGCATCAGTTTTGGCTTTGTTCGACCTTCACTTTCTTAACCTTTACAGTGCATAATTCAATTGTTTCTGGCAAGGAGAAACATTCTATATTCTTACAATGTCCCAAATGTAGTACTCCCTATTTACGAGTACTTTACTGCATCTTTTGGCACTAAACCAAAATGTTACAATTTCATCCCAGATGAAAAGGCTCTTCTTTGACTTGATCAAGAACAAAACACAGTTATTTACAAGATACAATACAGTCCATATTCCTTATCAAGTAGATTGTTTGATTCCTTTGCTCTTTCACCTGTCATCCTGGTATCTGGATGGTACTCCTTTTTGTGATCTGTTGATGCTAAGCAATGCTTTGAGTAGATGTTTACTCTTTTTGGATAGGAGTTCCATATCTTGTGTAGTGTTTTTTGCTGGATTTATAGATGTGTGAACTGTTCTCCTCGGCTCTGATGGACACTGTTATTACACAAGAGCTTTCAGTTCTCTGTTTCTCTTGGCTTTTCTGATCAGTGGCTTGTGATCATAATATACTAAATAACTTTACCAAATCTTACTTACCCGTTGTTTATTGCAAGCAGTGGGAGAAGTTGATCTATTAGCATATGATCCAGAACGCTTGAGTGTAAAGCGAAGTGGAGAATGTGGTCGTTTCCCTGACATGAAGAATATCAAGTAATGTTAAATTTCAATCTATTATTGTTCTTCAAATAGATATCAATTTATATTTGTGGACTTACCCACTTCTTTGTTGGATGCAGCTCTTGTGAATGAAAAGGCAAGAGAATTTGGAAAAGTTTCTATTGATGATGGCTTTGATTGCCTTTTCCTGCAATATTACCAAATGTTTACAAACAAACTTCATTGGTGGCCCTTTTCCATCAACCTTATGCACACTTAAGCATTAATGAGACAAACACCAGCAGTCCAAAAACATATTTTTGTTATAGTTAATATGGCCTCCACTAAGGCTCGAACTCATGATCTCCCATTTGAAAAAATTACTTCATGCTGCTTGACCATAAGATCTTTGGCAATCCAAAAACATATTAAAGTGTGATTTTCTTGCTGTCATTTATGCTGTTATTGGCAAAATGAAATTTACCTAGGCAAGGGAGGTAGGGCCTTTGTTGTTGCTCCTAGAAAAGCTGATGTCAAACAGTGACCTGACAGTAAAAGCCAAACAAACACTTATATATATATACACTTACCAACACTGCCAAACTGATACATAAATGTTAAGGCAGGACCATAAGAGTTCATACCTTGCTTGTGCTGACTCTGGTGTATGTCATCTTGAAAATAGATTGAGGCTTTTTCAAAAGTAATGTTCTCATCTGACTTGCGTAAGGCACCCATTGTATCCCTAGCTGAACAAGGGGGGATAAAAAAAAAAAAAAGAGCAATACATTTTTTTAAAAAAAATTCCAAGAATTTTGATGAGAAAATTACTCGGAATGAATTTGTAAGTACAGAAGTTGAATTACATGGATTGACATAGCGTTTCCGATACTTTGGTGTAATCATAAACAACGATTGTTGCATAAGGCCGCTGCGGTTGATAAATTCTTGGTATGATCTTGATTTCTATTGTGCATGATTAAAAGGGTCAGCCATACATTTACTCTACAAACTATAAAAAAAAGACTCTTTTTCCCCCCTGTTTGGTTGTCATAATTTAGTCCAGCTTAAAGAAAATATATGCAGAGCTCTCATATCAAAATATCATGATGATTATCTTACTTTAAAAGGGTCTAACAAAGTGATACTATGTTTTAATCCAAGACTTATTAAAAAATGTACCTGTTCAATACAAGAGAATCTTAGTTTTGTATCAGAAAATTCATCAACTTTTTCATCCAAGAAAGTGTCCAGTTTTGATGCCACAGAACCCAAATGATCCACTGTGCTAATCACTGCTTTACTCACATAATCTTTCAGGCTATCCACCACTCTAAAGTCCAAGAATCAAACAAAACCATATATAAACCAACTTCAACTATATATAATATATGTAAACATCAATTAACTTACAGCTGCTTCTGATCATCTTTCCCATATGACACCTCAAAATACTCTGCTGCTGAGTACAACTGTTTCCTTAAACTCTTCAATTCCTAGGTACAAAAACAAAACCCAACACATTTCTGTCATCAACACAACACCAAACCCCAAATCACATTAACAGACAGACACACAAACCTTCAGACTTTGAGTGAAGTGTAAGCTGTGGTGCATAAAGATTTCATCAGAGTTGGAAGTTTGTGTAGGAGCATTTAATGGAAAAGAGGAAGGAGATTCACTTCCCATATTGAAGCCAAAGTTTTTGGTCTGAGAGAATCACGTGATTTGGGGTTTAAAGTTATAGGGTCATAAAAACAAATTTCAAGTTCAGATATATATACATACACTACACACTCAAGAAGGATATGATGATGGGCTTGTAAAGGTTTGGGTGGTAATAAAATGGCAGTGAATTTTGAGGGGAATATGGAAAGGGACAAAAGATGCAATAATGCAGAGAGGTGGGAGGGCAGGGCAGTGGGTGAGAATAATAGAGAGGATTTTGTTGGGTTGCTAGCTGCCTAGCTACAACAGTAGCACCAAAGAGCCAGTGGTTATGTTATGCTAAAAAATTAATTCAATCCTTGTAAGAAATTAAGGGTAAAAGCATTAAACATATTGTCCAAAGATGTCTGTAGCTTGCACGGGCTTAGCTCAATAGTTCAGTAGGCTGTATTTAGGAGAAGAGATCAATGTTCAAACTTCGACAGCAGCAATGTGAAAATTATGTTCAAAGTGGGTAGATCCCTTGTGCGCACCGTCATTTGGCACTGTTTGCTGAGCCATTGAATCGTGATTTATATCATTCTAAATGTTTTGTCGGACCGGAGTGTGAGAGGCCTTTGGGATTGAGAATTCAACCTTTTGCGAGAAGAATGATGCCTGTTTATTACTCCGTAACATTTAGTGAGAGTATCTATGTTGGAGTTGTTTGTTCCCCTTTCTGTTCATCAGCTTGCTTTAATTCACTATACTTCATGTCAGTATGTCATGCCTACTCTCTCTGTAAATTTACCTACTTTCTTGTATTGAGACATGTGAAATAAGAGGCTGTGTCCCTACAACATTGGTTTAGAGGATAAGGGAGTATACTTAAGACTTGCTTTTAGCGATAATGTGCAGTTTAAATTTGATTTTGAGTTTTTTATGTATAAAAGTATAAATTTGATGTTGGGATTTAGTGTTAGATTGATTTGATTTACTTCTTTATGGGTCTAAGGACGAGCTCATGGTAATAGCTCTGCAAAATCAAAAAACTTCGGTATTAAAAAAAGAAAAAAAAAATAATCTCGTAGCTTGAAAAGTTTGAAATTTTTCTGTTCATTTTTTTTTTTTTAATGAGTTCAGCTTGCTTTAATTTACTATCCTGCAAATCTGTATATTATGCCTACTTTCTGTGTACATATACCTACTTTTATTAAGACAAGTGAAATAAGGGATTGTTTAAACTTTTCTAACAATTTAAATGAGGAAAAATAATTACTGTTAAAAAAAAGGTTTGTGTGAATTAGAAATGTAATTCTTAGGAGGTGGAAGACTATTCCACAAGACCACAGCTGATTCTTTATTTTTTACAAGGCAACTAAGAAAATGTAAAATTTTATCCAATTATTTTTATCCTTTATTTTCAAATATATTGTTTACATGTGACAATGGTATATTGGAGCGAGATTTAAAAAATTATTTAAAAATTGTGACAAATCAAATACTTTAAATAACCTTTTAAAGCAAAATTATTCTCAACAAGCACATTGTTGATATATATTACTTTTCTTAGTTTCTAATTAAAATTTTAATCGGTGGTAAAATATCAAACTACCTCAAGAGTATATTGGCAAGTAAACTACTATCCTGTCTTGACTCTTCTATTTTTTTATTTTTTTTTTTGGTGAGTTTTGACTCGTAGGAGACGGGAGAAAATGAACAAAGATTACCAAACTCTAATGGAGCTGGCGCCGAAGGCGTCCACGATAAAGAGCCTTTCAAGACTTACTGGTGGATTTTCCAAATAGGATGTGCCCCACTCCCTATGCTGCCCAACATTCGCCAGATGGTCTTGACTCTTCTATTGAATTGAGTTTTTGTTATTAATTAAATTACAAATTTATGGAAAGATGAATTAAGTGATAATTAAACACCACAAAACATTAGTTTTTTTCAATATAATGGAGGGGTAAACCAAAAGATCGAACTTGCTATTGTTTACAGTGATCCTCCTAGACTGGGGGATCCCTTAGCTTCTTGGTCATTGCGAACTACTTCATCCACCCTCGGTGGAACTTCATGCCATTCGTTCCAATCATTAGACGTAACTTGCGCCAACTTTGTCAGGCCATCAACAACCGCGTTTTGTTCTCTATAAACATGTTTGTTAAGAAGTTGGATCAATGGTAAAATTAAGAAATAGTTATTTTCTTGATCGATTTATGATGATAAAGTGACATCTCTTGTCTATTATTGACAAGTTTGAAATTAAGGTGCAAGGCTCATAAAGTAGTAGGAAATTTTACATTTGAACGTGAATGGAGGGTAGGGTGAGAGACTTTTGCATTAATAGGGGTGGATGGAGTGTTTCTTTCATATCCATATATATAGAGTGGAATTTTGAATAGTCTAATTAATGTTTGGGATGGGGATACATCTTAAGAATAATGTATGCCAACCACTTATACTTAAAAGGAATAAGGTTCAAATATACCTTCAAACTGTGCACAATAACGCAATTAGGTCACTGAACTTAAAAAAACAACAATTAAGTTCATAAATTAACCAGTTTGACAAGTTAATAACAAGTCACCCAAAATTTAAAATATTTTTTAAAAAATTATTATTTAAAAATAATAAATTAAAATTAAAAAAAAAAAAAAGGTTTCCCCCGTCTCCACCGGAGACCAAGAAACTTTCTTCGTCTCCGGCCATGGAGACGAAGAAATTCTTCGTCTCCATGGCCGGAGACGGAGAGTCTCTTCGTCTTCGGCCATGGAGACGAAGAGTCTCTTCGTCTCTGGCCGGGGATGAAGAGTTTCTTCGTCTCCGGCGGAGATGGGAAACCTTTTTTTTTTTTTTAAATTTTAATTTTATTTTTAATTTTAAATTATTAATTTTAAATAATAATTTTTTTTTTAAAAAAATAAATTTTGGGTGATCTGTTACTAACCTGCAAAACCTATAAATTGACTTAATAGCATGAAATTGATTACTTTAAGGACCCAATTGTTATTTTTTTTTAGGTTTAGTGGTCTAATTGCATTGTTGTGTGTAGTTCAATGGTTATTTGACCCCTATTCCTACTTAATAATTATCAAAAAAATTAAAATTCCAAAGGAAAAGTGTTAGATAGGCTCTTACATTTCATACGAAAAGGTAATTATGCATTTGAATTTTAAAAAATAGTCATTATATACATCAACTTGTATCTTCAAAAATACATCAACTTGTCATTTTTATACATTTGAACCCAATAGTCGTTTATTCTAAAAAAAAAAATTCAATAATTTTCAATATAACAGCTTACGTGTCAAGTTACATATGCAAATTAACAATTAAATAACATTCAAATATTAAAAAGGGAAAATGTACAAATAGGCTATTGAATTATTTGGGGATATCAATTAAGTCATCAAACTCAAATAAGTTCCAAATTGATCCATGAACTTGAAAAAAAGTGCAATTAGTATTTTTAGCAGGTTACCAACAAGTTTTTGCCGATTAAGATATCATGTGTATATTTTAATTTTAATTTTTTTTATTATCATCCTACTAAGCATTTAACCCTTAAAAAAATAAAACTAAGCATTTGGCATTTTCTATATTGGAGTCTGTCCAGCTTATGTTACCCATTTCACAATTTTGAAAAGTAAGTTTATTCTGTTTTTGAGAAAGAATACTAGTTAAACAAGGCATTCATCCAGAGCTCAGGAATATCTCTCAATAGTTGTAGTACTACTTTCATATATGTTTTTGGTCAGAGAAAACTTCAGTTACGTGCATATAAACTTATCTAATATGTTATACTCTACAAGGAGATATTTCAAACAAAATTTGAAAACTGTAAAAGCTTACAAATGGAGTTCATGAGCAAAACATAAGCTGGACAGATTCCAAAACAGAAACATGAAAATGCTTAGTTTTTTTTTTTTTTTTTTTTAGGGTCAAATGCTTAGTAGGATAATAATAATAATAAAAAAAAATAAAAATATACACATGCCATCCTAAACAGCAAAACCTTGTTGGTAACTTGATAAATATACTAATTGTACTTTTTTTTTTCAAGTATGGATCAATTTGGAGCTTATTCGAGTTTGATGGCTTAATTATTATCACCCAAATAGTTCAATTGTTTATTTGTACTTTTTTCCTATTAAAAATAACAAAAATGAAATTAAAAAATACATTAAATTATTATTTTTTAAATTAAAAAGAATACATTTACTTTGCGTGAGTAACAAAAAAAATTATTTTATTTTATTTTTTAAGGCGGCTCTCTTTTTATTACTATCTAAAAAGTAATTAAAAATAAAACTAATCAAAAACAAAATAAAAAAAAAGTATTAAAACATAGCCGATTAGTAACTTTTTTTGTACTTTGTAAACTCTTAAGAAATGAAAGCTTGCAAGACACGTAAGCAAATAATAATAATAATAATAATAATAATAATAATAATAATAATAATAATAATAATAATAATAATAATAATGATAATAAATTTTCACAAGACAAGCCGCATCATTTTGCCCTCCTTTTTGGGGTGGGGACAACCTTAGATACCAACAAATCCATTTGAAAAAATGTTAATAGTTATATAACCTCTAATCTACAGCTCCAACTAGTAGCTAGTCCACAAGATTTCCTAGTAGAGGTGAATGAAATGATATTATTTTAAAGGTTAAGATATCTTAGCGGATAGTAAGTATGTCTTTTTGTTCTCAATCATAAGTAGATTAGTTGGTTTTGGAGTAGTGATAAGTCCAGATAAGTGTATTGTGAAAATTTTACTGAGTCATTACACTGTAATTTAGAGACGAGAGATTTTGGTCCTGTTTGGTAAAATGGCTGTTAGCTATTAGCTGATTGTGTTAATTAGAGGGTATAAATAGTTGATAGCATTAGCTTATTGTAAAAAAGTGTTTGGTAAATTAACTGTTAGTTGATAGCTGTTTAGTATAATTTTTTTTTCTCAAAAAGCTAATTAAAAAAGTTGCTTAGAGTAGCTTTTTGAATTTTAGCCTTTTGGAGTTGCAAAAAGCTAATTAACCAAACATTTATATTGATATTTTAACTAAATCAAATCATTAATAGTGGTCAAATAAGTTAAAATTGATCTATAGGCCAATTTTTTACCAAACAGGGCCTTTGTGTTTTGCATCCTATATATCCACAAAAATAAGAAACATAAATAAATAAATAAATAAATTGTGAATTCCATGTGCAACAAATATGATGTTCATGCGCGCCTCCAGCAAGTTATTGTAAATAATTGCATGCCTGTTTCACGGGATTGTGTTGTCTTTTGGACTGAGCTTCACTTTTCATTTTCTGGTGACCCCTCACCTCGTTTTAATGAAAATAAATAAATAAGAAATAATCTTAAGTGCGTCCTAACAAATTTCACTTCTGTGTTTAAATTTACATATAGCTCAGTATAAATGATCAAATGTTATTACTTAGCAGGGATATGTCTACTTTAAGCATAATTCTCACATTGTAACTGTTGAATTTTGAACATTAGACTCTTTTCTTAAATGTTGCCTACTAAACCGCGAGTTATAAGCCTATGCAAACTTATGTGATGTGATCTATGTAGATGAGATGAAAGTTATCTCTTTCAATTTAATAAGAGGTCTTAGATTTGAGCATTTGCTAATATAGCTACCTTAAAATTGGAAAAAAGAGAGTAATTTGACACTTTTTGAGATTAAAAAAAAAAATTGTAATTATGTTTGAATGAAATTCATGGGTTGTGGATACACATAATTATTTGAAACAGATTAGGCCAACCTGGATTCTCCACTCAAATATCTTTTTGAGTACAGACATAACTGCATAAGCCCACATGCATGGGAAAAAAGGGAAAATTTATTCCACTTTTAGTCCCACTCCATCAGCCTCGGCAAATTATGTTGTGCATTCGTATGCACCATGCATGATGCATACGAATGCAAAAATGACGTCATTTTGTATTAAAACGCGTGTCCTATTTAAAAAAAAAATCAGTTTCGATTCTTAGCAACAACATTATGTTATTCATTTTTAAGTTCATTTATTCTGGATTTTTAGTTATGAAATTCTGGATGTATAGTTATGTAATTCTGGATGTATTTAACAAATTATATAAATACATAAAAATAAAATAAAGGGAAAATGGCACTTCTTCCCCCTAAGTTATATACTTATAGCACTTTCTCCCCCTGAATTATTCAAGTGGCTATTTTTCCCCCTGAAATGTTAAATGGACATATTTACCTTTAAAATAAATATTTAAAATAAATATTTTATTTATTTTCCTTCTCCAACAAATTATGACAATAATTTGGTTCAAACCAAACAAACACTATAGCAACCAAACCGAAATATTCCAATTACAATTTAGAATCGAAACTCGATATTTAGAGTTTATTAAAATCGCGAATCGGAACGGACGATTCATGTTCCGAACTGAAAAAATAAAATACATTTATTGTTGAATTTAGACTATTTAAAATAAAAAATAAAATTTTAAAATAAAGACGGTTCAAAATCGCGAACCGGATCCAGAACCGCCGATTCACGGTTCAAGATCTAATTTTTTTATTCATAATTTTAATAAATTGAAATCCAAATATTAGGTTCTAGATCTGAATCATAACCGGAAACTTTTAATTCAATTGCTATAGTGTCCGGTTCAGTTTGATCTGAACCGTGGTCATCCTACGTATACGCGATAATTTGTTGGAAAAGTAAAATAAATAAAATGTTTACTTTAAGGGTAGAAATGTAAATTTAATATATCAGGGGGAAAAATCACCACTTTTAGAATAATTGAGGGGGCTAATGTGCTTACCTAAATAATTGAGGTGGGAAAATGGCTATAAGTATATAACTCAGGGGGGAAAAGTGCCATTTTCCCTAAAATAAATGATATAAAAGAAATTAAAAAAGTATACTATTCTAGTAGAATTTAATTTTGTTAAAATTATAGTTTAGGCAATTTAAATTTTCATTAATATATATTCAATATTAGTCTTGTTTTAATTTTCTTAATAAAATCTTTCAAATTATATAATTTATGTTTAATAATATAAAACTTATGTATAAATATTTAACAAAATATAAAAATACATAAAAATAAAATAAAGGATATAAAAGAATTTAACAAAAAATAAACATAATATGACCAGATGAGTTGAAATAAGGTTGGTAACATGTAATTATATTGTAATAATATGATCAGAGGAGTCAAAATAAAATTTGTAACTTGTAATTGTAATAATATGACCAGAGAGGTCGAAATAATAATTTTAACTTGTAATTGTAATAATATGACAATGGGAGTAAAAATAAGATTTGTAACATGTAATTGTAATAATATGACAAAAAGAGTAAGTTGAAATGATATTAGTAACATGTAATTGTAATAATATGAGAAGAGAAATTGAAATAAGATTTTTAACTTGTAATTATAATAATATGATCAGAGAAGTCGAAATAAGATTTGTAACTTGTAATTGTAATAATATGACAAAAGGGGTAGAAATAAAATTTTTAACTTGTAATTGTAATAAAATCTACTATACTAATAAGAGCCCAAGAGAGTTAGGCCTATAATGGGTAGAAAAAATGGCGGTCACATATTTTAATCAAATGAATGGCTCAGATTGATTAAAAAATTGATAAGATTTAAATTTTACACTAAAATTTCCTAAAATACCCACACACCGTTACTAATTCCGTTAAAATTTTAAGAATTGCCGTTAGTTCACCGTTAACTTACTCATTGATTTCAATAAAAAAAAAAAAAAGGTCTTAGGTTCGAACCTCATCCCAATCAAAGTTGGCATAATTAGTACTCTATTTTACTCTTATTAAATTATATAAATAATAATTTAGTAGCTACAACAAAAAATTATAGATATGCATTTCTTTAATTTAGAATTATGTGTCCACAATGCCTTTATTCAAAAAAGAATTATTCATTATCAATAAATTAAATAAGAGAAATAATTGTATTGGTTATATTGTCTTTATTTTTCTACAATATAAAAATTTTTTATATTCAAATTTATTAATTGATTATATTCGCTACATTGTCCTTACAATGTTTTAATTTAGTGAAAAAAATTATTCATTATCAATAAATTAATTAAGAGAAATATTTTCATTAGTTATATTGTCTTTATTTTTCTCAAATGTAAATATTTTTACATTCAAATTCATCAATTGATTATATTCACTATATTGTCTATTATCTTTTTTTGTGCACTATTTTTCTAATTAAATATCAAAGTTATAATACAAAATAATGCTATATATTTATTTACCAAGTATTTTATTAATACCTTGAAAAAATTAAAAAATATATAATTAATAAAGCCAACTATATTAACTACTTGAGAGATTTTGTGACAAAGAGAGTATTCAAATCACACAACAAATTGAAGTGAGAACTACCTTGCAATGTCCTTGTTTGACAATCAGCAGTTAGCGGATTTGACCAACGAATTTATTTAATTATTAACATTGGGTAGAAAAAATGACCGCCAAATTATTAAATCAAATGAATGGTTCAAATTGTTCAGGTTTTGATTTTTTTAAAAGTTTTTCTAATTTATCCTTAATAATATGATTATCCATTTAACTTTTCCGTTAGATACCGTTAATTCACCGTTAGTCTAATTCTAATATTAACGTCTAATATAGAATTATAATTATACCATTAATCTAATTCTAATATTAAAGTCTTAATAGAACTTAACCACAAATCCTAATGTCGAAATCTCCTCAAACAATATTAGTATATATTTAATATTTTACGCCCTAATTTTTATTTGTTCTCCCTTATGTCCCGTATTTGGTTTCAACCATACCTATACAATTATTTTGTTGACAATGATAATCAATCTTGACTATATTATCTTGCATTTGTAAACTTAGAATTACCTATTTAACCCGCACGGGCTTAGCTCAATGGTTTAGTGGGCAGTATTTGGGAGAAGAGACCAAGGTTTGAACCTCGGCGGCGGCAGTGCGGGAATTATGTCCAAAGTTGGCAGATTCCTTGTTCGCACCGGCATTTGGTCCTGTCTGCTGAACCATTGAGTCACCGTGATTTACAACTTCCCACAATGCTCTGTCGGGTCGGAGTGTGGGGGCCCTTGGGGTTGGGGACTCAACCTTTGGGAGAAGAATTACCTATTTAAATACGCAAATTCAATCTTCAATTATCTATGCATGAACAATTTCAATATAATCTTGCATTAATATACTTTAAAGTACTTATTTAAAAAAAAACATTGGGCATTATCCCAATCGTGCAATGCGCGTAAAAAACTAGTGACAAGATAAGTTGAAATAAGATTGGTAACATGTAATTGTTATAATATGACCAGATGAGTTGAAATAAAATTTGTAACTTGTAATTTTAATAATATAATCTGAAGAGTCAAAATCATATTTATAACTTGTAATTCTAATAATATGATCAGAGGAGTCAAAATAATATTTATAACTTATAAGACCATCTCTACCGGCGAAAAAGTGAGAGACTGAATTGCAAAAAATGCAATTCAAGTGTGGAGTTTGCAAACACCACAAATATATATATATATATATATATATATATATATATATATATATATATATATAACAAATAAAAAACTCATAAAAAAAAAAACAATATATAGTCACGGTCCTAGACTCCTAGGCAACTTATATTATAGACCGCGGTGCATAATCAATTATGCACCGCGGCCCATATACGGCGCCGTTTCGTTAAGTAAAGAAACGGTCCGCCGTTAGAGTTAACGAAGTCCGTTTGTTTGGTGTATTAAACATCAACTGACACTACAGTATATCCAAACCGACACTGCAGTTATATCAAAATAATACTGTAGTTATAGTGAAATGAAACTGTAGTGTATATAAACTGAAACTGAATAACATTTTACATATTTGAGTGTATATTGTACAATGAAGCTGTAATTATATCAAAATGATCATGTAGTTGTGTTTTAATAAAACTATAGTGTATATAAAATAAAATTAAATAACATTTTCACATATTTGAGTCTATAAATATCGAATGAAACTATAGTTATATCGAAATGAAACTGTAGTTGTGTTCAACTGAAACTGCAGTGTATACAAAATGACACTGAATAACAGAGTTACTTTTTGCAAAAGGGTGCGAAACGGCGAAAATAAACACTGTTAATTTTCATTTAAAAAAAAGACGCGCGGTGCATAATCGATTATGCACCGTGGTGCATAATATAATTTGGCCCTAGGCAACCCCATCACCTAGTACCGTGACCATTGCCTAGTACCATGACGGTACTAGGCAAAAATTCCTCACGGTAAGCAGCCCGTTGCTAGGTTTAATTTTACAAAATATTTATTTTAAAATTTTAAAAATACTATATTAGTCTTGTTTTAATTGTTTTAATAATTTCTTTTTCAAATTATATAATGTATGTTTAATAATATAAAACTTATGTATAAGTATTTAACAAAATACATAAATACATCTCTTCAAAAAAAAAAATACATAAATACATAAAAATAAAATAAAAGACTGAATTTTAATTTTGGTCCTAGTGTTATAGTGACTTTTCAATTTTAGTCCATCATAATTATTTTTGTCACATTACGTCCACTATTATTAAAAGTGTTCCAGTTTTAATCCATCTTAAGATTTTTCGAGGACTAAAATTGAAACACTTTTAATAATAGTGGACACAATGTGGCAAAAATAATTATGGTGGACTAAAATTGGAATGACCCCTTTTAACAGTAGGACTAAAAATGGAATTCACTCAAAATAAAAGATATAAAAGAATTTAACGAAAAAACAAACATAATATGACCAGAGGAATCGAAATAAGATTGATAATTTTTATTTGTAATAATATGACCAGAGGAGTCAAAATAATAATTTTACCTTGTAATTGTAATAATAAGACAAGAGGAGTAGAAACAAAATTTGTAACTTATAATTGTAATAATATGATAGGTGTAATTGAAATAAGATTGTTAACATATAATTGTTATAATATAACCAGATGAGTTTGAAATAAAATTTGTAACTTGTAATTTTAATAATATGATCCGAAGAGTCAAAATAAGAATGTGTATCGACTATTCTTGATGTAGGTGACCATAAAGCTTTAATACAGTGCAGTTCTGGTTCTAATCTTCTAGTCTAGCCTCATAAGCCTCAATCATTCTGAGACCATCAACCCCGTTCTCAATTCCTCTAGTAGAATTTAACAAAATTAAATTCCAAATTTAATTGTTAATTAATATATATTATTAGTCTTGTTTTAATCGTCTTAATAAAATATTTCTAATGATGTAATTTATATTTAATAATGTAAAATTTATGTAGAAGTATTTAACAAAATATATAAATACACAAAAATAAAATAAAGGATATAAAAAGAATTAAAAAACATAATATTTTATTAGTACAATAAACAACTATCATGTGAGAATCTTTTCTATATAGTTTGTCATGTGTAATTTGTTAGAGTTACGTTATTACATAATAATGAAGTTTATTCAATGCATATCTCTAAACAAAAATAAAAAAATAAAAAAATAAAAAAGAAATAAAGTGTCAGGAAAAGTGTTGAATTGTTGAACAGTACAGAAAAAGAAAGGCAGAATACTAGATCATCAGCAATTTGCGATAACGTTAATGGTGGTTGAGAATTCTTTTTCAAATCCTTGTCGCTATTGTTGCCATTATTAATCAATCAATTGATTAATTAATTAATGTGTTTTTTGGAATCTGTGGCAATAAAATAAATTAAACGTTGTTGGGCATATTATTATTAGCCACAGAATTCATGCCATGCTTCTAGCTGTAAGTATGTACAATGCACAGTAGTGTTTGGATTTTGAAAGTCACGCACTGCTTCTGTTCACCGCTATAACTCCAATGGCCGGTGAAAGGGAAACACACAAGTTATTGTAATTTAATGTTGCGTTTATTTTATTTAAAAGTTTAAACTTGATTTAGGGTGTGTTTCGTTAATAGGGTTAGATACAAGGAATCCGTCCTCTATTATAATAAAACATAATTCTTTTTGGTAAATAAAAATAGGAAAAAAGTTCCAGTCTAATGAAAACAAATGAGTTTTGGTGGCATTAAACACCAGTAAGAATGCCTGCTTTAAAAATGGTGACTTTTATTAACAGAAAATTGTTTTTTTATTTTTGTTCTCTATTTTCAATTTGTTGTTTTCTATTCTCTGTTTTCAGTTTTGAAAACTTGTTTACCCGTACTTGTTTTCTAATCTATGTTTTCAAAATTCATTCTCCACTTTATATATATATATATATATATAAATATATATATATATATATATATATATATATATATATATATATATATATATATATATATATATATATATAGAATTAGGTTCTTGTGCGGTTAGGGTGTCCATGTGCGGTTTAATCTGGGCCATTCATCTTGCTTAAATCAACGTCCAGGATTACTAAAATTTAAAAAAAAAAATACGGTAGCAATTTTGTAATTTTTGCATCTAGGTCAAAATTAAGGTGAGCGGATCTGTGATTAATGTGCGTGAGTTTTGTATATAAGATGCGTGAGTTTTGTGCGTAAGGTGCGTGAGTTTTGTGCTTAATGTGCGTGGGGTTGTGCTTGTTAGAGTCTTAATATATTTATGTGGCTATACTTAGTCATGCTTGTACATAGCCTATAGTTTAGGAGTCTTTTAGGAGTTCTCTTGTATTAGGACTCTCATTGTAACAGATTCATTCAATCATTCAAGCCCCATGTGTCTTCCTAGGGTATCCTTCGTCCTTTAGAGGTTACAGATGCATGAACCTTAGCACATGAAAAACCTTTATCTGTAGGCATGTCCGTTTTGATGAAATTGTGTTTCCTTTTGCCATAAATACAGGTGTTCAGGAAGTCGTGCACCAAGCCAGTGCACCATGGGCGTCTGGTCCTATTATTACACAGGCTGATCCTACCACAGTGCACAAAGCACCCTTGGATGTTGTTCATCCCCCCTTGGCCATTGAAGGGCCACCTGCTGCGCCCAAGCGAGGCCGGCGTCCTAGGGTGAAGAACCCTCCACAACACACTCAACCACAAGAACATAGCCATGTCATGCGGCTACGACACATGACTAGGGGGACGAATGAGCAGTTCCAGGCTCTTACGGCGTCTGTGGATCCAACATGCTACTCACAGGCCGTGGGACACCTACAGTGGCGCGAGGCAATGGACCAAGAGTTCAACGCCCTAATCCACAACGAGACTTGGCAACTCGTACCGGCTCAACCATGTACAAATGAATGTCATTGGGTGTAAATGGGTATACCGTACAAAGCGCAAGGCAGACGGAACCATCGAGCGCTATAAGGCGCGCTTGGTAGCGAAGAGTTTCAATCAAGTCGCAGGGGAGGACTTTTTTGATACTTACAGTCCTGTGGTCAAACCGACTACAGTACGCATACTTTTGTCCTTTGCGGTCTCTCGCAACTGGACTCTTCGGCAGTTCGATGTCCATAACGCCTTTTTAAATGGGCGCCTGGCTGAAATCGTATACATGCGGCAGCCACTTGGCTATGAAGATCCCCTTCACCCGGATCATGTCTGCCACCTGCAACGATCTCTTTATGATTTGAAACAGGCACCCCGGGCCTAGTTCAAACGGCTATATGATTTTCTAATCTCTACAGGGTTTGCGTCGTCAAAGACTGATATATCTTTGTTTCACTACACTGCTAGAACATCTCGGGTTTTTCTACTAGTTTATGTGGACGATATCATACTCATGGGTGACGACGCCACACTCATCGACACAGTTCTACACCGCCTGAGCACCACATTCAAAATTTGAGATCTCGGTGTACCGAGCTTCTTCTTGGGTATTGAAACCATTCCCATAGATGGCGGGCTTCTACTGTCTCAACGCTGCTATATGGGTGACCTCCTGAAGCGTGCTGGTATGACCAATTGTAAGCCATTAGCCACTCCTGCTGCACTGACTCAACCTGTGACGCCATCGACTGAGGTTTTCGACAATCCCACACAGAACCGCCGCCTAGTTGGGGCTCTTCAGTACCTGACAATAACCCGTCTGGATCTCTCCTTCGCCGTCAACCGCCTATGTCAGTTCATGCATACACCGACTGCTGATCACTGGGCTCTCCTGAAACGTGTCCTATGGTATGTCAAGGGCACGATGAGTCATGGTCTCCGCCTGACTGCCTCATCGTCAGCTAATGTCCACGCCTACTCAGATTCAGATTGGGCAGGCTGTCCGGTAGATCGCAAGTCCACCAGCGGGTATGCAGTCTTTCTGGGGACCAACTTGATTTCTTGGGTCTCACACAAACAGCGGACAGTTGCACGCTCATCAACCGCCAGAATACAAGGGTTTCGCCGATGCTGCTGCGGAAGTCACGTGGGTTGCCTCTCTTCTACGTGAGCTTGGTCTGCACTTCAGGGTCCCACCCACGCTATGGTGTGATAATCTCGGGGCCACCTATCCGTGTGCCAATCCGGTGTTCCATGCCCGCACAAAACACGTAGAAATCGACTTCCACTTTGTTCGGGACAAGGTAGCCTCTGGCGAATTCATAGTCAACTTTGTGTCCACCAAAGATCAGCTTGCGGATATCTTCACGAAGCCGCTGCCGGCACCACGCTTTGCGGCTCTTTGGGACAAGCTCAATGTTGTTTCTCATCCACCTTGTGCTTGAGGGGGAGTGTTAGAGTCTTAATATATTTATGTGGCTATACTTAGTCATGCTTGTACATAGCCTATAGTTTAGGAGTCTTTTAGGATTTCTCTTGTATTAGGGCTCTCATTGTAAAAGATTCATTCAATCAATCAATTCCCGTTACTTCATCTTTCTTAACGTGAGTAGTTGTTAAAACTTAAAGTGTGGACTTTTGTGTTTAAGGCGCGTGAGATTTGTTCTTAATGTGAGTGGAGTTTGTGCTTAATGTGCGTAGGGTTTGTGCTTAATGTGTGTGAGGTTAGTGATTAATGTCAGTAGTTGTTTAAACTTAAAGTCTGTGAGTTAATACTTAAAGTGCGTGGGGTATGTGCTTAATGTGCGTGAGATTGTGCTTAATGTGCGTGAGTTTTGTACTTAATGTGCGTGAGTTTGTGGTTAATGTCAATAGTTGTTGAAACTTAAAGTCTGTGAGTTAATATTTAAAGTGCGTGGGTTTTGTGCTTAATGTGCTTGAGGTTGTGCTTAATGTGTATGGGTTTTGTACTTAATGTGCGTGAGGTTGTGCTTAAGATCTAACACTTAAAGGTGCATGTTTCTATCACTTAAGGTGCGTCATTGTTTCTATCACTTAAGGTGCGCCATTTTTAGCTTATGCTTCTTTCTTCCAGACACGCGTTTTTTTTTATTATAATTTTTATTGATTTGAGTCGTTGATAAATTTGATCAACGGCTCAGATCTAATCGCACAACCGCACGGAAAGCTATACCCGCACCTGAACCCTTCCCTACAAGGACGGAACCAGAAAACTTGAGTTGGGGGGGGGGGGGGGGATATAGTAGAGAAAATTTACAATGTTAGTCGACATTATAATTAATTGCACCATATTATTATATATACCATACATTATTGTGATTATTATTGATAATGATTTCTAATTATACTATGCGTAATAAAGTATGAAATACATAATTATATGATACGATCGACACAGATGTCGATCATTACTTTAGAATTTTTTTCACATAACACAAAATATAATAATAACAATAACAACAACATTTATTTAAATATAGATTGTCACTTAACATCAAATAAAAAGTTTTGTCAATTATTTTGTCACTGTTGTAAAAACTAATTATGGACATTATTCTAGCATTAATGATTTGATTTGTAACAGCTTGATATTTATGGTATGATTCTAGAATAGCTGTTATATATATGATGTAATACTGTACAGAGAACTTCAATGCAATAAGAATCCTTTTCTCTGTTCTTCATTGTCTGCTTACTGTTCTTATTATTCTTCGTTCTTCGTGACTTAAAGGCTTTCAAACCTGCAATACAACACGTTATCAACACGCTCAACCCCGGTGAACGGTAATCCTATAAACCTTTTGTCTTGCTATTTTATGGATGCTTCAAAATCACATGTATTTATGATTTTATGTATTTTTGTTTTTTTTTTATGTCTAAAATCGCACATATGTTTTATGCATCTGTAAATATGTGGTTTTTGACATATGATTATCTTACTGGTAGTATACATATATGCATCAATAGTATGTTTAGACATTGTGAACTTATCAGATTTTCTGTTAATATGTATATGCATTTCTTGTGAATAATATTGATGAAATTCATAGATACATTTTTTTTAGACATATACACATAGTGTTCATGGATCTTTTACAAAAACTGGAAACAGTAGATAGACTCAAACAATTTTTTTTGTTCCGAAATTTTTTTCAGATTATATACAAATTTATGAAACTTTTATCCTTATTTTCAAAAATTTATTTATTCCGAAAAAAAAAAAAAATCTCAGCCGGCAAATAGAGACGGAGAATTTTTTTTAAACACCCCTTTTCCATATTTTTTAACAAAAAGTGTATATATGATAAACAAATTTCATGATTTTTTTTTTTTAAAAAGGGGGTGTATATTTTCCAGAAATTTGTACATGCCTGTATGCTTATGTATTTTTCAGATTATATAAGCTCTGTATATGCGTTTAGCATCGCCGATCTACATATCAAAATTCATATTCCGCCAACCAAAATCAAAATCGAAATAAAATATATGTTTTTCGAACTTCGAACTCGATCTCGTGAGACCGGAGATGGAATCGGCAACGATCGATGCTGATCGGCAAATCATCGATGGCGGCGACGTTGGTCGACGGTGGCGGCGGCGCTAGGCAGGTCTGCGATGATCGGCGCTACTGCATTCTTTTTCCCTGCGATCATAACAGGCCATTATGCTATGTTTTAATTGCTTCTATAATATGATCTCTTTGGGCCATTATGCTATGTCCTTTTTATTTTTTTTTCTTTGGGCCAACATTCTTTGATTCCTTATCAATTTTTTTTTTTGGCTAATGATTTGATATTCTCTACATGAGCCTATGTTATGTTATGTTTTGGACCCATATTTCTTGATCAATATCTCCCAATTATATTGTTGGCTATTTTGGAATAATAAAATATTCCTAATAATCTTTGTAGATTATGACTGCCCTAACCAAGCGTGAATTTACCAAATTGGCCCTAGACGGGAGCAACTATTTGACTTGGGCTTTGGATGTTGAGATTTATCTCACATCAACTGAGCTACAAGATACTATTATTGCTAATTCCACAAGTGATGCGGCCCAGAAGGCCAAAGCACTAATCTTCCTCCGTCACCATCTTAATCATGATCTTAAGAATGAATATCTTACCAAAAAGGACCCCTACATTTTATAGAAATTCCTCAAGGACCGCTTTGATCAACAAATATCACTTGTCCTCCCCCAGGCACAATATGACTGGCTGAATTTGAGGTTCCAAGACTATTAGTCTGTCACCGAATATAATTCAGTATTACATAAAATTGTGTCACAGCTCAAGCTTTGTAAGCATGAAGTTTCTGACAAAGACTTGATCGAAAAGACTTTGTCCACCTTTCATGCTAGTAACCTTGTACTCCAGCAGCAGTACAGGGCCAAAAACTATACCCAGCATGCTGAGCTGATCTCTGCCCTCCTAGTAGCTGAAAAGCATAACCAGTTGTTAATGCGAAACCATAATGCACGCCCTGTTGGCTCTGCACCAGTGCCTGAAGCACACAATGTTGCCCAGTCGAGCAACACTAGGGGGGCCGAGGTAGAGGACGAGGAAGAGGTCGTGGAAGGGGTCCGAGTCGTGGAGGAAGAAATGGAGGCAACAAGAATCATAACTCCCGCAACAAACATAGGCAGCCCAAACATCAAGGACAACCAATCTCATCAAACAATCATTCCGGGCAGCAGCAAGCCTGCTATAGATGTGGGTGCACAGGACACTGGTCTCGTACATTTCGCACCCCGAAGCATTTGGTAGAGGCATATCAGCAAATGATGAAGAGGGACAAAACACAACCTAAAGATGAGTCCCACCATGTTGCGTTACCAGAAGCAAACACACTTGTTAATGCTGACGATGATGACCTCATGAAGTATGAGCTTGAAGATTTTAGAGATCAAGAATGATTCTTTTTCTTTTCCATAATTCTTGTTTTATGTAATAATCGTGGTTTGCCCACGACAGTTTCTTTCGTACTTTTTCAGTGGTTGTGTGCTTTTTGAACGAGTACTCTATGTTCTTTAAATAAATCTTATGATGAATAAAATATCCATCCCTTCTTTTCCCAATTACTCGTTTCTCTATAGAGATATGGGGGATGTTTCGGCTTTATGCTTGGTCAATAGTGCAACCACGCACACTGTTTTGACAGACAGAAGATTTTTCCAAACACTCAAAGAACACGAAGGCAAACTCTCAACAATAGCAAATGATAACATTCCTATTGTGGGCTCTGGAAGAGCTTCACTTATTCTTCCTAACGGAACGAAGTTAATAATTGAAACCGCCCTCCTATATCCTTAATAAAAAAGAACTTTACTTAGTTTCAAGGATATTCGGTCAAACGGGCTTCACATAGAAACTAAAACAAAAAACAATACAGAATTCCTTGTCTTGACCAAAACGGTCAATAACCAGAAAAAGGAAATTGAAGAACTTCCTTCCTTTTCTTCAGGCCTGTATTATTGTTATATCAGGCCCCAAATTTCCTACGTTTCACATGCGGTGAAATTTAAAGATACACATTCTTTCGGTCTATGGCATGACCGCTTAGGTCACCCTGGGCAAACAATGATAAGCCGGATACTCTCTAATTCGACTGGACATAACCTTCTTAGGACAAACATTCTTTCTACAAAAGATTACACTTGTGTTCCCTGTGCAAAGGGAAAACTTGTTGTTTGGCCCTCGTGTCCTAAGATTGGTTTTGAGTCACCTATCTTCCTGCAAAGGTTACATGGTGATATTTGTGGACCAATTCATCCTTCATCCGGACCAATTCGATATTTCATGGTTCTTATTGATGCTTCCACCCGATGGACACATGCGTGCTTGTTGTCCACTCGAAATATGGCATCCGCAAAATTTATGAGCCAAATCATTAGGTTGAATGCCCAATTCCCCGATTATCCTGGAAAAAACATACGAATAGATAATGCTGGTGAATTCACCTCGTCAGTTTTTGACGATTATTGTATGGCCATAGGGATTAAGGTGGAACATCATGTACCATATGTCCACACCCAGAATGGTTTAGCTGAATCCCTTATCAAAAGAATTAAGCTAATAGCTAGACCATTACTGCAACGATCCAGTCTACCAGTCACTTGTTGGGGACACGCAGTATTGCATGCTGCTAAATTGATACAAATTCGGCCAACTGCATATCATGATTATTCCCCTATACAACTTGTACGTGGTAATGAGCCAGACATTTCTCATTTGCGTGTCTTTGGTTGTGCGGTTTACGTACCTATACCACCTCCACATCGTACTTCAATGGGCCCACATCGTAGGTTAGGTATTTACATTGGGTATGAATCCCCATCTATAATTAAATACCTTGAGCCCATGACAGCAGATCAGTTTACTGCAAGATTTGCTGACTGCATGTTTGATGAAGATCATTTCCCGGCATTAGCGGGAGAGAAAAACCCAGCTTTGGAAAAATATCAGAAAATTTCATGGGATGAAAAAGATCTTCAATACCTTGACCCACGTACTAATCAAACTGAACTTGAAGTTTAGAAAATAATAAATTTGCAAAAACTAGCAAATAATCTGCCAGATGCGTTTACTGATTATAAAGGAGTAACTAGGTCCTATATTCCTGCAGAAAATGCTCCACCAAGAATAATTGTCCCCAAAGGACCAAATACTAACACCGACACTATCCAACGCCAAAAGCGTGGAAGACCAGTTGGTGCAAAAGATGTAAATCCGCGGAAAAATAAAAACAATAAACAATCACAGTTACTCCAAAATTGTCCTGAAGACGAAATACCCAGTGTAAATGCACGTGCTACAAATAAATCTAACACTGGGAATACGGAACACCTTCACCAAGATATGATAGAAAATGAGAAAGACTTGGTTGAAGTAAATATAGAATCTGCCATAAACTTTTTCGAAACAGGAGAAAATCTTAATAGAAATGTAACAGTCGTCGACGACCAATTCGCCTCTACAATTGCTCTTCACATTTCTTTCAATAATTTGAATCCAGAACCAAAAACTATAGTAGAGTGCCAGAAGCGCTCCGATTGGTTGAAATGGAAAAAAGAAATTGAGGCTGAGCTCAACTCGCTAAATAAAACAAAAGTGTTTAGTCCTTCTGTACTTACCCCTAAAGGCGTGATCCCAGTAGGATCCAAATGAGTATTTGTACGAAAGAGGAATGAACAAAATGAGGTGGTCAGATACAAAGCGAGACTGGTAGCTCAAGGGTTCTCACAGAGACCTGGAATAGATTTTGAACAAATTTACTCTCCTGTCTTAGATGGCACATCGTTCCGTTATCTAATATCGCTGGCAGTAAAAATGAATTTAGAAATGCAGTTAATGGATGTCGTGACCGCATATTTATATGGGTCATTAGATACTGACATATATATGAAAATACCTGAGGGCATCCAAAATCCTTTATGTAAAGGAAAAACAAATCAAAATATGTTCAGCGTAAAATTACAAAAGTCATTATATGGCTTAAAACAATCAGGAAGAATGTGGTTTTATAGATTGAGTGAATTCCTCTTAAAACAAAGATATAAGAATAATGATATCAGTCCTTGCATTTTCACTAAGAAATCATCTGATGGATTTTGTATTATATCCATTTATGTAGATGATATAAACATCATAGGGACATGCAAAGATGTCAAGAGGGCATGCTTATGTTTAAAGGAGGAATTCGAAATGAAAGACTTGGGAAAAACCAAGTTTTGTCTCGGCCTGCAGATCGAGCACCTCCCTGAAGGAATATTCATACACCAATCTAAATACACAAACAAATTATTGGAGAGATTCTACATGAATAAGTCACATCCACTTAGTACTCCAATGGCAGTCCGATCACTTGAAGTTGATAAGGACCCGTACAGACCTAAAGAGGATAATGAGGATATTCTAGGACCAGAAGTTCCCTACTTAAGTGCCATTGGAGCACTTTTATATCTTGCCAACAACACTAGACCTGATATTGCTTTTTTAGTAAACATGCTAGTTCGTTTTAGTGCTGCTCCAACCAGAAGGCATTGGAATGGCATAAAACATATCCTTAGATATTTACAAGGTACAAAGGATCTTGGGCTTCTATTTAAAAGAAACCAAGACACCACATTAGTGGGATATGCGGATGCTGGTTTTATGTCTGATCTGCATAATGCTAGATCTCAGACTGGATTTGTATTCCTATCTGGAGGTACAGCTATCTCATGGAAATCAGTTAAACAGACACTAGTAGCTACCTCATCTAACCACTCTGAAATCATTGCTCTATACGAGGCCTCAAAAGAATCTGTATGGTTGAGGTCACTAATACATAATATTCAAGACTCGTGTGGAATAATGAGTATTAGAAAGACCCCCACTGTCCTTTATGAGGACAATGCAGCATGTGTTGCACAAATGAGTAACGGATATGTTAAAGGTAATCTCACTAAACATATTGCACCAAAGTTCTTTTATCCACATGAGCTCCAGAAGAGTGGTGACATACAAGTTCAAAAGGTTCAATCAAGTGAAAATCTAGCAGATTTATTTAATAAGTCCTTACCTACTTCTACCTTTGAGAAATATGTTTACAAAATCGGTATGCGTAGGTTAGAAAGGTTGTCGTCTTCAGGGGGAGCAACAACATCTCGGTGCACATAAATTATCGGTCTAGAAGACCAACAACTCTTGCGAATCCTGAAGATTAAACCCAGAAGGTTATAGTTGTACTCTTTTTCCCTTAACTAAGTTATTTTTTCCCACTGGGTTTTTCTTAGTGTAAGGTTTTTAATGAGGCAACTAATGCAACACATGATTTTCCATACATCATGTACTCTTTTCTCGACTAGGTTTTTCTAGCGAGTTTTTAACGAGGCATGATTATGGCAAATAATGTCCAAGGGGGAGTGTTGTAAAATCTAATTATGGACATTATTCTAGCATTAATGATTTGATTTGTAACAGCTTGATATTTATGGTATGATTCTAGAATAGCTATTATATATATGATGTAATACTGTACAGAGAACTTCAATGCAATAAGAATCCTTTTCTCTGTGCTTCATTGTCTGCTTACTGTTCTTATTATTCTTCGTTCTTCGTGACTTAAAGGCTTTCAAACCTGCAATACAACAGTCACCAAATTTTTTTATAATTAACATACATTTTACTGGTTAACTGAATATTTCAAAATTTGAGAGATAAAGACAAAAATCAAGATGAATTAAATAATCAATATTAATTTCTGTCAATTTCAAAACTAATCATTTAAACTAGTAAATGTACATTTTAAAAATGTAAATAAATAATTAAAACACACAATAAATCACTAATTAATTAATCAACATATATAACTAATAAAACCAAAGCATATATCTCAAATTTGGAATTTTTTTTGAATTAAAATGTATACTTGATGCCATTCATTATTAAAATCTTGATAAAAGAAATAAGATAATAAAGAAAAATTGTCACTTTAATTATTTGATTTATTTATTTTTATTTAATGAATTTGAACTTTAATATATATATTTTGAGTTTATTTAATATAAACATAATAGATTTTTTTATTAAAAAAAAATTAAACGGGGGCCAAAAGTGTATTTTATCCCTACTATTTCAATATATACATACATATTTACAAGAAAATTTAGGGTGAAGGTAGGGATGGGGTGGGGGTAGGGCCCCGGGGGCCAAGGCACCCCTACAGCCTAAGGTGCTTTCGTCCCTGCTTCCCTATATATATATATATATATATATATATATATATATATATATATATATATATATATATATATATATATATATATATATATATATATATATATATATACACACACACACACACACACGTACATTCATTAATTGCAACAGTTGTGACAATATGTAATTACAAAACATTACAAATAAAATTGAGTACATCAATTAAGCAAAGGGAAGGAGAAAATTTTAGAATTAGATGCTACATGCACCTTGTCTTCCTTGAACTACATTCATCTTTAGAGCAGACAGTGAACAAGCCCCATTTTCAGCCAATGGTTTTCTTCTTCCAAAAGGCTGAACCCCAACCCTAACAGCCAATGGTTTTCTTGAACTGAAGAACTCTTGAGACTTCTTGCAATGAGCAATTGCTGCCTGGATAGAGCTCTCAATCTCTGAGGTGTCACTGTTGCTTCTCTTGAGGAAGTTGAGCTCATAGCAGCCATTAGAGATGAATGCAATGGATGAAGAGGAGGAAGAAGATGAAGTACCAGATGAAAAGGATGAAGAGGAAGACAGACACTTTGTGGGGGAATGGCTTTTCATTGCTGCTGAGAATGTCCTCCTCGGATTGCTCAGAGTGTCCTCAACCCCCCATCTCTCACACCATTCTTGATCACACTGGCTATGGTGGGATGTGGTCATTTCCCAATGTATGGCAATGAGGGTCTCATGGCCACTTTCCTGCACATCCACATTTATTAAGCAAAAATAACCAAGCAGCAAATCAATTAAAAAGTAAATAACCAGACAGATAATCAAAGAACCAAAGTATACAATGAGCACATCAATTAAAAAGCAAAGAACCAAGCAGATAATCAAATAACCAAAATATACAATGAGCACATAAATTAAAAAGCAAATAATCAAAGAACCAAAATATACAATGAAAACATCAATTAAAAAGCAAAGAACCAAACACATCATTAGAGTAATCTCCAAATTCTTTCCTTCAACTTCAATGAAAACACTTAAAATATACACCTAAAAAGCAAAGAACCAAGCAGATAATCAACATCATATCCAGCACATCCACACCAATTAATACAATGAATAAGCAATGAAAAGTAGGCTATTGTTAACACTGGAAAAGAAGACACTTTGCTGGTGCACGTTTCTTTGATCAATTTCATGTTATCAAAGTTCAAGCCTTCAGCATAATTGAACATGCAACAAAGAGACTTCTAGGGGTTGTTTACTTCTTTAGGAACTAACTGCACAAGGAATCACTAAACTAATTGCACAAGGGATCACTAAACTAAATTGCTACAATGTTCATACCGTCAAATGTAAGGGCTCCAAATATTTTCAAATGAACATCATAAATAAAATATAATGAAATGGTATTTTTTGAGATGAAGCTAAACTATTTGAACAGAATTTACATACAATAATTGCATACAAAAATATACACCTAAAATTCTTCAGATTTATTCTGTAAGGGCTCTACAAATATACACCTAAAATTTCACATCATAAATAAAATATATTGAAATGTTTTTCTTTGATATCCTTACCCTGGAATGAGGTGATGGGTACGATCCAACTGATGACTTTGGTGACTCCATCTTTGGAATGAACTCATTGACGGTACACAAGATCGGATCGGAGCGAGGCTGAGTAGGGAGTGTCTCCGCGTATGGTACAGAGCTGTTGTGAAAGAGCCGAAGGATACGCTGTTGAAGAAGATGAGAGAGTCGCCGAGTACAGAATACCGTTTCCCACTCAACCCTGGTCTCTGTAATGGTCCTGGGAATTTACAGTAAAGAGCTGTTGGGAAAAATCCCACAACCTGTGACAAATAAAATCACAGGACCGACAAGAGCGCAAATACGAGATGGTACAAAACAACCAAAATAAATAACAGACACAAGGGACACAAGATTTACGTGGAAAACCCCAAAAACACAGGGAAAAACCACGGACCACCACCAACACAACATTCCACTATAACAAATCTTGGGTACAAAGTTGCTGGCTACCACCCGAGCCAAACACCCTAAAAATCATCAAATACAACAACTCTAAGCCAAATACAATATATCACGTTCACAGGCCTAAAAGGGATACCAACTCGTACTCAAAATATTCAACTACCACGAACAAGGTGAAAAGAATACAAATATTACGAGCTTACCCAAAACGATGATGTCTGGAACAAACACTGACCTCTACAAATATTTGATGAAGAAAAGTACCCCAAAGATCTCCGGCAAACTCACGGCAAATCCATCAAACGTGCGAGTAAACCTGCCGACACACGCCGCCGCCGTGCCACCAAACAAGCTAGGCAAACCCACGACAAAGTAGCACAAAAAGAAGAAGAAATAGATGTTGCTCCTTCAACTGCTGCATACGGCCGTGAAAAGGAAGAAGAAGAAAAATGGATTTTTCTTCTCTCTATGCCTACTGCTTGTGCCGAAAAGAAATGGAATAAATGTGTAATGTAGAAGCTTATAGAAGTGTGCGGTGATGGCAGTAAACAAATGAGTTCATCCCCCTTTTATAATGTTTACTGCCGACATGGGGAAATGAGGGAAGGAAGGATATCTTTGCTTTTCAACTTCCACCCAAAAACTCTTCTCTCCAACTTCCACCCTTCAACTTCTACCTAATAACCCATTCTCCAACCTAAACAATTGTCTGCAAACTTTTCCATCAAGCTAACAAATATTGCAGTGGAATAGGCTTGGTCCAAAATGAGCTATTTACCACATAGGAGGGAAGCCCCAACCCAACAAATCTCCCCCTCCCGACTATGTGGAGGATATCGCCGTCCCGGCGATACAGCAACAAACCTCAAGTGACCTAACTTCCATTGGTCCACACACATCAGAATGTATCAACTCTGATGCACATTCCTTTGTTGCCACATTCACTTAACCACCAGAAATAGAGCCTTGCAAAGAGTACAAGTTAGAAGACTTGTTACCTCGTGCAACAACCAGTGAGCCTTTGGCAATTTTCCACTGTCCATCACCAAAGAAATAGCAGAAACCATCATCATCAAGATTTCCAGTAGAAATAAGATTCAGTCTGATACCCGGTGCTTGCTTTACATTTTTAAGTACCGGTGTGCCATTGCTGGTCTCAAGACAAACTGTACCGGTACCAATCACCTTCACCTGACCATCATCACCCATTCTTAGCTCTCCAAAATCACCTGGAGTATATGAAGCAAAGAATTCCTTCCTTGGTGTAACATGGTAGACTGCACCTGAATCCACAATCCAAGTTATCTCATGGCAAGCAACATTGTTGGCATTCTCATCGCAGACGACAAGTAAATCTCTTCCAACTATTGCAACTTGGTTCCTGGTGACATCATCATCATCTTGCTCCTTGTCTCTTTTCAAGTTGAAGCAAAATTTCTTGATATGTCCTTTCTTACCACAATAATGACATTCAACATCTCTACCCTTCTGACCCTTTTGCCTGTTTTTCACCCTATTTTCTGTAACCAAAATCTCTGATTGAGAAATGGAGGTTTCTTGAGATCTTCTTCTTGCTTCTTCATTCAAGATACCACTCTTGACATACTCCATGGTCACAACGCCGTTGGGAGCAGAATTTGTCAAAGAAACCTGAAATGTTTCCCAAGAATCAGGTAGAGTGTTAAGTAACCAAAGACCAAGTACCTCATCCTCAAATGTGATGCCCATGCTTGACAACTGATCAAGAACACCCTGGAAATCATTAACATGATCATTGATCAACGTACCTTCCCTGTATCTTAGATTCATCAACTGCTTCAACAAAAACAACTTGTTATTGCCTGTCTTGGAAGCATACAGGGCCTCAAGCTTATCCCACAGGCTCCTGGCATTCGTCTCATTAATAACATGGTTCAGAACATTGTCTTCGACCCATTGTCGAATATAACCACAAACTTGTTGCTTATCAAAGTCCCACTCCTCGTCTGACATATTTGCTGGCTTTGCACTTGCAAACACATGTAGATATAATTTCTTCACAAACAGGAGATCCTTCATCTTGGCCTTCCAAATGTGAAAATTTCTACCGTTCAACCGCACCATATTAATCGTATTTGCCTCCATGTCAAATGTACCCGATCAACAACCAGGGCTCTGATACCACTTTGTTGGGAAAAATCCCACCACCTGTGACAAATAAAATCACAGGACCGACAAGAGCGCAAATACGAGATGGTACAAAACAACCAAAATAAATAACAGACACAAGGGACACAAGATTTACGTGGAAAATCCCAAAACCACGGGGAAAAACCACAGACCACCACCAACACAATATTCCACTATAACAAATCTTGGGTACAAAGTTGCTGGCTACCACCCGAGCCAAACACCCTAAAAATCATCAAATACAACAACTCTAGGCCAAATACAATATATCACGTTCACAGGCTTAAAAGGGATACCAACTCGTACTCAAAATATTCAATCACCACGAACAAGGTGAAAAGAAAATACAAATATTACGAGCTTACCCAAAACGATGATGCCTGGAACAAACACTGACCTCTACAAATATTTGATGAAGAAAAGTACCCCAAAGATCTCCGGCAAACTCACGGCAAATCCATCAAACGTGCGACAAAACCTGCCGACACACGCCGCCGCCGTGCCACCAAACAAGCTAGGCAAACCCACGACAAAGTAGCACAAAAAGAAGAAGAAATAGATGTTGCTCCTTCAACTGCTGCATACGGCCGTGAAAAGGAAGAAGAAGAAAAATGGATTTTTCTTCTCTCTATGCCTACTGCTTGTGCCGAAAGGAAATGGAATAAATGTGTAATGTAGAAGCTTATAGAAGTGTGTGGTGATGGCAGTAAACAAATGAGTTCATCCCCCTTTTATAATGTTTACTGCCGACATGGGGAAAGGAGGGAAGGAAGGATATCTTTGCTTTTCAACTTCCACCCAAAAACTCTTCTCTCCAACTTCCACCCTTCAACTTCTACCCAATAACCCATTCTCCAACCCAAACAATTGTTAGCAAACTTTTCCATCAAGCTAACAAATATTGCAGTGGAATAGGCTTGGTCCAAAATGAGCTATTTACCACATAGGAGGGAAGCCCCAACCCCACAAGAACAAAGGAAAATGCAGACATAAGAGGGGGTAGGGAAGAAGAAACTGCAGAGGGATAGGGAAGGGAGATACGATAGAGAAAGAATAAGAGAGTTTCCAATATCAAGATTCACATACCTCCCTATAATCTATGCCTGCTAATTAAATCTAAGGATCTAAGATTCCTAACAACCCATAACCAACAAAACAGAAAGCAGTAAAATATCTTCCTTATTCCGCCTCTTGCTTTTTACTTCCATTTCCTTGGGGTGTTACAATACCTTCCACTATAACAGATCCTTGTCTCCAAGGATCACACAATGAAAATTGAATGCACAAGTTAACAGCATGCATATACATTAGCAAGGTGGCATCACTTCGTGAATTAAGGTGACATCACTTTGTGAATAACGTCTGGGCGGCTCAGATCTTCTCGCAAGGGCAATTTTAATTTTTGGAATAACTGTAGCAATATCTATTCCCTCAAGACTTGAAGTGCAGCCTCTAACCAATCCAAAGAATGTGCCACAGGTTAAATACTCCTCCCCACAGATTCAAATCTCCTCCATTTCACCTCTTTCAACACAGTAGCAGGAGGGATCGGAGCAGCTATTCACACCACTTGATAAACATTATTTTTGTTGTTATTTTAAATAATTTTTTATAGTTAAGTAGCAAATAATTGATTAATTTTATCTAATTTTATTTATTATTGTTATTGTTATTAGTAGCTTTGTTAATATTATTCAATTTTAGGTTGTTTTAATTATTAATTTTTTTTATTATTTGAATTCTATCAGTTTAATAATTCCTTGGTCCTAATTTAATTTAATAATAATAATAATAATAATAATAATAATAATAATAATAATAATAATAATAGTCTTATTAGTATAATAGGAGTTTTAATAAACATAGACTAATTATAATTGATTTCTAATTTATTTAAGTTAAAGAATATTCACTTTTGAGTCTCGGTCGAAGCTCTTTGTGCGGCGATTCAATCGAAGTCGTCAAAAACACTGCGAGAGAAGAGGTCCTTCATCGGCTATGACCAGAGATTCAGAACAAAAATTACGGTGGAGTTCAGTTAAGGAAGCAGTATAAATGGGAGGCTTTTGTGAAGAAGAAGAATCATCAATTGGCCCCGGACCAATTCCGGAGTTGGTGAGAGGAGAGTTCTGATCGGTAACACCAAATTATTTTCCGGCGGACTTCTAATTCGGTGGCGACGGAAACTGTTCCCTTTAGCGATCAAGTCCTTGGGCGAAGTAGAGAATTAATTTGGCTACAAGTAAATTGGGCGCAATAGCAGGCTTTACATGGCATAAGCTCACTATTTTTTTAAGCTATTCGTAACATCATCTGTATTCATTGTTAATTTGTTTTGTTTTTCCTTCTCTTTAATTCACAGTACTTTTAATTGTTGATTTTAATTATTGATCTTAAAATGCAATTCTTAGTTTTTCAATTCTCATTTTGTAAAGTCAATTGCTATGTGGACATTAATTGAGCATAGTGACAAATTGCTTAGCTTTATTAAATTGCTTTTAATGGTTGCTTTCCTAAGATTTATCATATTTGCAAATTGATTTTAGTGTCAAATTGTTACTAAGTTTTATTGTTGATATTAAAATGCTTCTCTGAAATTTCATCATTCTGTTACATATCAAGTTGCCTGCGAAGTCCTTTTCGTTTCTTGGTTTTTGGATTATTTTTCCTTAAGTTTCCTACATAGTCTTGATTTAATTTTCCCGCAATTATATTGAAACTTCCTTTAGACTCTTTAAGATTATTCCTTCCAATTATTTTCAAGTTTATTAAATTGCATTATTAAATTGCATTGTATTAATTTCATGTGTGATAGACCCTTGCTATTGCACACTATTACTACAGTGACTCGTGCACTTGCGAGGACATATATTAAAATTGTCCATAACCACTCATAGACTCAAGCTCAACATTAGAACACAAACTGAACCTAAAGAAGAATGAACTGATTGTGTAAGTCATAGGACCAATAAGAACAAGGCCATGTATATCTCTAGCTATGGTCCTCTTCGGCCTTGACACGTTCTGCACCATTCCACCGGGATCAAAAGGGAATTCACTGCACCCTTGCATTCTAGAATCGAAGTGATGGGAGGGAGCGCAGTGCTGAAGCAAAGCTTGCCCGGAGCTTCGATGAGAACCGCAGAATAAGCAAGTCAATTCTGGGTTCACTATGTTATTTTCAGCACGTGGATATAGAAGGCGTGGTGCATGAATTGGGTTATCATGGACACCACAATACGCAATTACCCGATCTGAGCACCCTACCAAAGGAACTTCTCAAAGGCAATGACGATCTGGAAGCATGAAGCTGAATGATTCTTGTGCCTTTATATTATTATCCATTGGCACATTATCTCCCATAACTATACACTGAGAACCAATCTGTATACCACTTGAAAGGGAGGAATCATATACGGGGGATTCCTCCCCAAAAGAGACTCCTGGTTCTTGTAATAGCCCTGTATCACGCAGTGCTCAACCATCATCAAGAATAGCCTGATATTGTCTCTTGGTAATCAAGTCAACTAAAGAAAATGGAGGATCGCCACCCTCAGATCTCTTGAGTTGGAAAAAAGGATTCAGAGTTCAAGTGGCTTGCAATTGCTTTCTCAACGTTTGGATTCGTCGCGTCTGAATCGCCGGCAAAGATCGCCGCTCCTGAATCGTCGGCGAAGATCGTCACTCCTGGATTACCGGCAAAATCCCCTAAATCTTCATTCGGAACCAGGGGAGCCGATGGGTGGAGTCCAATCGCCTACAATATCTCATCTCTCTAGCTGGATATCCTAGACTCCATCTGGGCCATGATTCTCTCCACCAAATTAATCTTCCATAGCCGGAAATGGCTTATCAATTTTGGCGCTTGCTAGACTTCTAATGAGCTTCCATGGTGAAGGGATATAGACTTGATGGTTGAAGGAAGATAGGGCTCTGATACCACTTGTAATGGTCCTGGGAATTTACAGTAAAGAGCAAAGGAAAATGCAGAACCCCTTAGGATTATTCCTAGTATGTGGATGACCATGCATAGGTTTCATTATACATTTTCTCCCCTTTTCCCAATGTGTTAATGTGGATTGCATGTCAGAAACTGTCTTCATGCGATAGCCTCCGGGCTATGAAGACCCTGTTCACCCTGATTATGTGTGTCACCTCTAGCGATCTGTGGAGAGCTCAAGATGGAATTCTTACGTACATGTGAGGGGGTAGGGATGAAGAAACTGCAAAGGAATAAGGAAGGAAGAGAAAACAGAGAAAGTAGAATAGAGTTTTCAATATCAAGATTTACATACCTCCATACAATCTATTCCTGCTATTTAAATCTAAGGATCTAAGACTCCGAATAACCCATAACCAACAAAACAGAAAGTAGCAAAATATATTTCTTCTTCCACTTCTTGCTTTTACTTCCATTTTCTTGGGGTGTTACAGTCTCGCCGTCGCCGAGTAAGGTCAACCAGTCGCCCACTATGCTGAAGGATGAATGATTAATGGGAGTTTGAGGGGAATTGAAACTGTGAGATGGTGGATTGGTAGTGTTGAAACATAGAGACAGTACGTGATAGAGGGTTGAAGAAGAAAAGTGAGGAATAAAGAGAATAAAAGCTATGCCAGGAATCGATTCCTTTAAATTTACCGTTCACGCCATGTGTTTCCAAAACAGATAACATATTTTCATTTTGTTTCTGATTCTCTATTTTTTTTTTTTAGAATTATTCTCTACTTTGAAAATAAGAAATAGCATTAGTAAACGGGTTCTTGTTTCCAAATTTTCAAAATTTTTGAAAATTTCCTGTTAGTATATTGTTTGTTTATAATCCAAATTTTGGTCTCCAATGTTTTAGCATTAATTACCTTCAATAGTAGAGTTCAGGTACAACTATAAAACACGTCAGTTGATATCAAATACAAACACTAGAAATTAAAGATATTATCATATTACTGTTGGAAAATAGCTTAAAATGGCATAAAATGGCATATTAAGTGGCTATTTTGTGGTACAATTATCAGTGGGGTCCACTTCCGATTTGGGCTGGGTCAAAGTGGGTTCGGGTTCTTCGTGGTGAGACGAAGAGATTGATATATTGTACGCTCAAAACGGATAATGGGTGAATGAGATATTGATTCTCAAAGTAGACCCATTTGAGTTGGAAAATGAAGGGAAAATGTGAGCTTTTGTCCCACATTGGTTTGGGAAGAGAATTTGCCCCACTATTTATACATGAGCTCTTTTTAAGCTTATTGAATTGTATAACATAGAAGCTCTCTCTCGCGCGTAGGGGGGTGCAAATCAAATCCCAAAAATGAGATCGAAAAAGCTTGGATCAAGCCTAATCTCGTGTGCGCAATTTTCCTATCCAATTTAGCCACGAAATAATCCGAAAGTTAGTTGGTGAAATGGTTTCACTAATTCGAGGTGAAACAGTGAGAAATGGATTCACTGTAATGCAACTTTCGTGGTGTGAAATGAAACAATGTTTCTTGTTTCGTGTGAAATTTCATGAAACAATTGTTTCGTGGGCCACTTGGGCCACCACGAAACTTGATCATATGTTTCGTGTAGTAGGCCGAAAGTAGTGGTTTCGGCCTGATGGCCGAAACTACTACTTAGGCAGAAAGTTTGGCCTGAAGCTCTTGTTTGTGACTGTTGGGATTTAATTCAGCTGTTATGGGATTAATTCTTTGAGTTAATTTCAATTTTAATTTTTGAATTAACACCCATGTTAATGGTTGCCGTTACAAGAGTTGTAGGGATGCCCTTAAATGCCATAATAAAGGTTATTGACTCCTCATTCCCTATATAAGAAGTGGTAGAGTGCAGCAGAATTTTTCTAAGGAAAAAGTAACAACAACACACAAGGAAAATTTTTTTCCAAGCCTCAAAATACTTCTGCTTCTACTCCATTCTTGAAGCTGTGGTTTGCCCGTGCTCTTGTTCGCCAGGTTCGTTCGTTTGGGTGCTCAAACGTCGAACCGTTGTACGTTTTATCCTGGGAAGCCTAGGCCACAACGCTCCTAGCACTTTTGGGAGGTGGCAAATAAGGTTTTAAGGAAAGAAAGGCACTCGCCTAACTCGTACATTTCCTTCTTCTTCTCATTCTTTCTTGTTTTAGGATTATGCTCTAGGCAAAAATCCGTTCTTTCTTGTTGATTTGGAGTTATAATCTGAGGATTATAAGTTCCTTTTGGTTGATATATATTGTTATATCTTTCTCGTAGATATATACGTATATATAACCTTTGGATCCGTTTTATATATATTTGTGTGTATATATATATTTCGGATATATATATCCAATAATATTTTATATATATTTCGTGTGTATATGTATAAATATTATTTTAAGGGATATTAAATCGATTGTGGTTCATTATCTCCAACAATTACAAATTTCAAACATCATGGCACCTCTTTAAATTCTTGCCCGTGACATCTCTCCTTTGAAAACAAGCAGTGCTATCAAAGCTTGATACGTGCGGAAATTCTAGAAAGAAGAGGCAGTGAATCAATCAAAGTGTAAATAGTGTGTTTTCGATGATCCAGATTCAAGAGGTATGCATGGTAATGGTTTCTTCTTTTCTGTTATTTTTTTCATTCGTATAAACATAGAATACTGTGAAAATTCTTAATGATTGAGAGTATTAGTAGATGTTCATGGTCCTAATGTGCTTTATAATCAAGACAAGAAAAATGATCTAACCTCTAAGTTGGAATCCCAAGAAGAAGATGAAGACTTTGTTGAGGTGCAATTTCAATCAAACTTATTAGTGTTTGTTTGTTTTTTTTTTTTCTATTTTTTTACATTTTGGTAATTCTTATTGTTTTGTATTTCTATTTGTCATTACTGCAGGAATTTTATTCTTGAGAAAAGGCTGAAGCGGTGAAAGTACATACCTGCTTTGTGTTTAAATTAGAACAAAGGGCTTCCCTTAATACTTTAAGATAGTATTCACATTATCTGTATAAAGTAGATTGTATGAGTTGAACCTTTAATCAAATTATAATTTCAAAAGGATATTATAATTGGTAATATCCTTAAGTTGTAAAACGTAATTTAAATATGACTATATGAGCACATATGAATAAAATGCTTTGAGATTAAATAATGACAATGAATGATAATTGTGACAATAATGAATGATAATTGTGATTACAGTTTATTGCAAGTGCATATATCAACTAGAAAATTGTGTGTTCAAAACTAAAAAAATTTTAGCCTTCCAAGAAAATATGCAAAGCCACATCTATTTAAAAATGTTGATTCAATTTTTATACTTCTGATCTTAGAGCTCAAATTGCACTTTCAAATATTATAAAAATGTTGATTCAATTTTTATACTTATGTTTCACTAAAAGATGAATTCTAAAAATAAGAGTTAATATTTCTCAAAAAAAAAAAAGGAGTTAATAGACAAAATGGTACTCCGACAATTAGCTAATACTCGATTTTGTCCCGAAGAATTGAACGTACTCAATTTAGTCCTTTTAGTTTTCAATTCACACCCAATATAATCCCCCGTTACAATTGCCGTCAAACGACCGTTATTTTGAGGGCATAACAGTCATTTTGTTGAACCAAACCCCGTTCTTCCTCTAGTCTCTATCAGTCGCCACTCCACTCCAGCTTGAAGTGTATGAACACAAAACCACCATTGCTAGGGTTCTCTAAGTGCAATCGCAAACTGTATAAGTGAATTGACTCAATCAATGCATAATTTGGACTCGAAGCACAAAGATTAGCAGAACGATTAGCTAGGGTTGGCCGATTTTGCTTCGAGAATGGGCTATAGCAAAAGGCTTGGAAGCGGTAAAATCCCTATTAATGGTATGTGATTCTTGACATTGCTTTTTGATTGTTCCACTTTTTTATGACCAAAAGTCAGTTTAAATTCCTTTATTGATTGCTTTAATGTATATATAATAGTCGAATGGCAGTGTAGGGTCCATGGTTTGTAGTTTCCTTTATTGATTGTTCTAGGGTCCATGGTATGTAGTTTCCTTTAGTTGAATTCTGGTGGTAATGGTAGGGATCATATCTTCGTTTAATACCTTGAACTGCTGCTATATAAACACCGCCATGTGCCTTTATTATTGGTGCTAGGGACTATCTATATTTAATTGTTGTTGGGGATGAGAACCATGTATATTTAATTGTTGTTGGGGATGAGACCATGTATATTTAAACACTGCCACTTCGAATGCTATATAAACACTACCACTGCTATATGAAGCTTTGTTACTGTCAGTTTGTTTATTTATTTTTTGTTGTTTAAATACTGAAATCAGGAGAAGAAAATGAAGTGTTTACAGTTAAGATTAGACATGGGGGAAAGTTAAGTCATTGTGAACCTACTAGCTATGTGGGAGGGTACACAGATTACTTTAACAATGTTGAAGTATATGAATGGAGTTTTATGACTGTTAAGGATCTACTAAATGAATTAGGGTATAACATTGAGGATTGCAGTATACATGCATTGGTTGGGGATAAGTTGACTAATAAGGTCATTTTAGATTTAGAGGTTTGGGATTTAATAGATTTTGCAGATAAGGCTAGAGAAGTTGAGTTATGGGTTGGTTTGGGTGAATTGGATGCAGTAAGTGAAGATGAGGTTAGTAAGGATGTGTTGTATGATTGTAATATTGATTACAATGAAGAAGGTGATGACATTGAATTTGCCAAATCAATTGATCCAACTGTGGAGTATGATGGTGTATTAGCAAGTTCTAAAGGTGTGGCTAAAGAACAAGTTGCCACAGAAGAAGGGGTTCAATATTCTGATGAAGGATCACCATATGCTAGTGATGAAGAAGGTGTACCAAAGAAATGGCCACATATGGAATGCCCTGAATTTAGTATTTGATTAAAGTTTGCTTCTAAAGTTGATTTTAAATAGGCCATACTACATTATGCTTTTAAGGCTGTGAATGATTTAAAATTCTCCAAAAATGATAAGGTTAGGTATGTGGTGAACTGCAAACAAGCTGAATGCCCATGGACAATCACTCTTAGGCTATACCCAAATTCTAATACTTGGAGGGTTACAACCTTTAATGATTCCCACGTTGAGTGTCCTTGGGTAAAAGAAAACAAAGTGGTAAAGTCAAGTGTGTTGGCAAAAAGGTGGAAGAATGAAGTAAAAGGCATTCTACATAGACAACAAAGAAGTTTAGGGACAAAATTTGAAGTGATGAACATTTTACTGTAACTAAGAGGCAAGCATTAAAGGCCATGAAGCTTGCTAGGGATGCAATTAAAGGGGACCTTGAATATTATTTGAACAAGTTTTGGGGCTACTACCTTGAGATACAAAGAAGTAACCGAAACACAACTTCTATAGTCAAATTGACTAATGTGGTTGAAGAAGAAGGAAAGAAGAGGTTTCAGAGGTGGTATGTATGTTGGGATGCATACAAAGAGGGTTTTAAGCATTGTAGGAAGATTATAGGAGTTGATGGCTGCCATCTTAGGGCCAAGTATGGGGGACAGTTGCTCACTGCCAAAATATTAGACCCTAATGATGGAATTTTTCCCATTGCTTATGCAATTGTTGAGGGAGAAAATAAATACTCTTGGGTTTGGTTCTTGCAATTACTTAAACATGACTTGAGTATTACTGAAGTTGGTGAGGATTACTTGACTTTTGTTTTTGACAAACAAAAAGTCTTAATTCCTACATTTCAAGTGGTTTTCCCAAATTGCAGTCATAGATTTTGTGTTAGACACTTGTGTGCAAATATAAAGTTGGCTGGTTTTCAAGGAAAAGCTATTAAAGATACAGCGTGGAGTGCTACTAGGGCTACAACTGTCAATTAGTTTACTACAACAATGAGAAACCTAAAAAAAAGGGATATTGTTGCATTTGAATGGCTAACAGACAAACACCCTACTGAGTGGTCAAGATCACACTTCAATGAGCATGCTTTGTGTGATATGCTGGTGAATAATGTATCTGAATGCTTTAATGCAATGATATTAGATGCAAGGAACAATCCTCTACTAAACTGTCTTGAGACATTGAGGGAAATTGTAATGAAAGTATTGTTTGAGAAAAGTGAAGAAGCAAGTGGAAAGGCCCAATTTACCCCAATATATTTAGAAAGTTAGCTGCCATTGAGAAATGTGCTAGAGGATATATGCCTATTCAGTGTGACTTGATGTTATTTGAAGTGAATGGGATGTATACAGATGAACATGAGAAAGTAGATTTGGGAAGGAGAATGTGTTCTCGCAGGAAGTGGGATCTCACTGGAATTCCCTACAAACATGTTGTTGCTGCCATATGGATGAAAAAACATAGCCCCATTGAATATGTGAATGTGTGTTACACAAAGAAAACATACTTGGCAGTGTATGGAAGATGCATTAATCCTATGGCCGGTCCCAATGATGGCCTGCAACAGAAAGAGTGGCACCGCTACCACCTCTATACATTGTCAGGGCTAGAAGGCCAAAAAAACTAAGAAAGAAGGGAGCAGATGAGCTTAAACAAAAAAAAAAAAAAAAGAAAAAAAAAGTCAACAGTTGCAAATAGATTTACAGTAGATGTGGTCCATCTTTCAAGGACATATATCAGTTTGCATTGCACCAAGTGTAGGCAAAAAGACCATAACAGTAGAGAGTTTCCTTTGAATGGCAATTAGGTAATGCTCACCTCCATACTATGACTATATAATTATTGTTATCCATCATCGCATGCTATCTAATTATTGATATCCATCATCACCGCCTGCAACAACTCAGCCTATTCCAGAAGATCACCCTACAAATGAGGTGCTTGTAGCTTGGGTTTTTGTTACAGATTGTTTAAAACTCTGAGATTGTAGTTATTTGATATGCTTGTTACAGGTTGATGTAGGAGATGAGGTGTGGCATAACCTAAATGTGTCATTTTTTCCAGAAAATCCAGCACATGAGGTACTTTTAATCCAACATTCTAACTAGTTTTAAACTTTAATGTGCTTGTAGTGGTTTAATGTGCTTGTTGCAGGTTCAAGTAGGACATGAGGTGGTGAATAATCAAGAACTGCCAATGATACAACCTCCCCCCTACTTCTAAAAAATAGAAGACTCGTGAGTTAAGAAAGCAAGTGAAGACAAAGGCCTCAAAGAAAATACAGAACAAGGTCTACCATTGGTTTAAGTCCAAATTTAAAGGAAATTTCAGTGAACCAATTGAACTTGAATGAAATGTGGTTAAACTAAACTGTTGTGATGGTTTGTTTTGGTATTTTGTTGCCAATGGTGGGAATGGTTTGTTTTTTGTATTGTTAGTTCCAATTTTTTTTAAAAGTCTTTCAATCATAATATAAAAACATTATTGCTGCAGATTTCATTGGTTCAAAGATGTATGGAATCATAAATTTGCATATCAAATCTGTGGTTGTACTTTTGTCTTCTGGGTGATAGGGATTATAGTATAACTAAAATTTGTTAAAAAAATAAAGAAAATAAAACAAAATTATTTTGACTCTAACCTTAGTGGATGTTTTCCTACTATCATTTTGAATTTTTAGTAGGACAAAGGACCAAAATGCATTCAAGCATCACTATTAATAAGAGAAAGAAACACATAAGAAACTTAGAGTGAGAAATATGAGTAGTTTAGCAATCACAATAATGCAATTTAAAATGATTAAGTGATATTTTCCTTGATAAGTAATATTTGTCAAGGTATCATGTAAATATACTTGATATTGGAAAGTGGTTGCTGTAATTTGGGGCAAACAAATAATACCCGGAGTATTCAGGTTGTCGAACCACAGAGAGGTGGGGTACTAATCACTAGCTACTAGGTTACTCATATGAAACTAGTCCGAACAAAACTTGAAGGTTGATTGATTGCATAAAATAACAAGCAGAATAAAATAAGTAGCAAGGTTTTGTAGACAATAGAGCAAAATAGGATTCTTGGGGTCACAATGTTTAATCACCTAGTGCCAATTAACGTTTGTAATATTTGGTTTGGAATTAAGATTTGTATGGGAATGCAAAGTGGAATCGAATTACTCCCGTAATCTCTATTCCTAGTGAATTTCCACTCCCATGGCTTAAACACCCAATAAGATCAAAGATCAGCATTCAATTATTCCTAATTACTACCATCTCCCGATGAGCAATAATCTAGAATAAACTTCCCCTAATAAGTTCCCCTTTCCCAAGGACCAACCATTAGGTGCAATCGTGTGTGCCCTAATTTATGCTCCAACTCCCATTGGTGACACAAACATGACTGTGAAGCTAGTAATTTAGGCCTTTAACTACCAACAACAACAGATTAAAACAAGATTACAACACAAATCATAAAACCAAACATAAATATATTAAGAAATTAACGAACTAGGCACATAGGTTTATAAACAAATTCACCCAAAAATCCTTAAAGAATTTAGCCGAGCATGGCTAAATTATACATAGCAAATATGAATAAAGGATTACAAATCATCAAAAGAGTACAAGAATTAACCAAGCGATTCTCCCAAATCTCCTTGGCTTCCTCCTTGCTTCCAAAGACAACTTGAGCCTCTTGATTTCTCTATTTCTTGTCTACAAAGAACTCTAAAAATCTCTCGGTAATCTCCTAGGGTTGAGGAAGGAGGGATTTTATAGTGGGTACAAAGTTGAGATGAAATAGGAATCTTGTACAAAATTGGACTCAAATTATAATTCCTATATTTAAATAAAGAAATTGCCGTATTTAATTTAAAATTGAAGTTGGAATTGGAATTCAAAATTGAAGTTGAATTGGGATTTGGAATTGAAGTTGAATTGCTGAAGCCAACGCCCTTTTTAATTCCTTTGATTTCAGCGCCTTCGGAAGAATTGTTGCGGCTCTCGTTCGACGCGTCGAATTGAGGCTCGACGCGTCGAGCCTCTTTGGCTCAATTTTCTGATGCTACTGGAAATTTTCGACGCGTCGAGTCCTCTGGGGCCCGAACTTGTCCAAAATTGCTCCAAACTCATCCTTGAACTTCCCTTGCTCATAGAATTGACCTACAATGGTTCAAAACACTAACAAACACCGTAAAACATTCAAAACAAGTGTGAACCATAATTAAATGATAATAGCAATGAAAACATGTATTAAATAAGCAAAATTAAAGAACTTAAATACTAAGATGATTCAAAATAACTATAAAAACAAGCAAAGATGTGATAACATCACCCCCTCACACTTAAGCTTTTGCTTGTCCTCAAGCAAAATCAAGGAATAAAATCACAAGTTAAAACATACAAATTACTCATGCTCTCTCTTGCACAACCTTTCAAACCACCAACCAACTTGCTACAAAACAACAAGCTTCAAGAATCAAATTAGTTTGGCACATAAGAGACCCATTTCCAAGCCAATAACCAAGCACCAAGAATTTAAAGTATGTGAGGATCAAGTGTGAACAAATACTCAGTTGAGATTATGCAAGACACGGCTCATGAATGAGATTCCATAGGCTTGCCCTTCATACTCCCCTAGATCAAATCTAAGAATTCATGCTAAGATCAAATAGGACTTTATTAAGCTTGTAATGGGGCTACGGGTGACAGCTAACAAAGAAGTGGTATGGAAAAATTAATCAAAAAGAGAGAATGTCACAATTTATCTAAACTTTTCAAAATTTGGAAGAGATGAGATAATCATAATTCCAAGGAGCAAATTTCTTTTAAGAACTTAGCAACTCTTTGGTAAAGTGGGGATCCAAACTCAAAAACTTTCAATCTTTTTTTTTTTCTCATTCTTTTCTTTGTCTTTGGACTTCTTTTGGATATAGCAAGATAATTTTAATCCAAACTTTCATGACCTCCACACTTGAAGATTTGTAACACTAGCTGCTTTTTTTTCGTAGCACAACTCCATAAAACTCTTCTTACGGAAAAGATAAAGATAAAAGTTTCATTCTCTCAAGGGTGGAAGGGAAATATTTGGCCACGGGCTAAGGGTTATAATAATGGGGTAAATCAAAGAAAAACAATCACAAAGAGGGGATAAGTGCTTAGCACTTATTTGAACAAACAAAAGGCACAGTGGGGACACGAAGGATAAAAATATATATAGGGACGGGTTTAAAGGCTATGGCTAAACAAAAATGGCCTAAATCACTTCAAAACATGCAAAACTTAGACATCACTTAGGGAGTAATGAGGCAAGTTCTAGCAAAACACCCATGACCGGAATCTCACATAAGCCTTCACTAGCGATGCAAAACACAAGATCAAGAATTTATCCAATTATTAAGTGGTTAACAAAGCTATTGGCAAGGGAATAGATCAAATATGTGTTACACCTCAAATCATCCATCACAAATTGAGATGCAGCAAGCACCACTAAAACAAACCACAAACCAACAAGAGAGAATAATTGTAACTGCATGCTAAGACAAGTAACTTATTCACCAAAAATAGCATATGAGTCATCCAGGCAAAAGCAAAAATTTTAAAAATTTAGAAATATCCCCAAATTAATGATTCCTCCGCCTCACACTTAAAACTTTGCATCGTCCCTGATGCAACATAAAAGAAAAGTAGAATAAGAGAAAAGAGAAAACTAATAATCACGAACTAGAAAGCAATAAAACTAAATAAAACGAATCTAGAAAGCAATAAAATTAAACTAGAAAGCAATAAATATGAAATAAATAAAAGATAACATGGGGTGCCTCCCATGAAGCGCTAAGTTTAACGTCGCTAGCTCGACCTAACCTCGTTATGGAGTGCTCATCCTGGTTGATCCGCGAGTTTGATCTCATCACCCCATAGACTCTTCAAATGCAAATACTCATCATGTGTCACCTTGAGAGTAGGGTCGATGTGCAAAATTGACTTGCATTCAATGATTTTTGGCTCATCAAGAACATTAAATTCCACCTTTTCCTCCCCAAAGTCAAAAATCATGGACCCTTTCCTTGCATCAATCATTGCTCCAATAGTGGCTAGGAAGGGTCTCCCCAAAATGAGTGGAACGTCTAGGTTCCTTCGGACATCTATCACAATAAAATCACAAGGCACAAAATACTTGTCCACGCGAACTGGGACATCTTCAAGAATTCCAATAGGCTTTACGATGGATCTATCCGCCATTTCTAAGGTGAATTGGATTGGTTTTGGTTCTCCCAACCCTAACCCTTGACAAAGAGTAAGAGGCATAACACTCACACTGGCTCCTAAATCACAAAGGGATCCCTTTAAAGGTCGGCCTCCAATCACACAAGGAATTGTGAACTTCCCCGGATCTCTATGCTTAGGTATATTCCTCCCAATTCCCGGGGTCAACGCTTGATACTCTTGTGCCACAGCTACCATCTCTCGTTCCCCATATTTCTTTTTCTTAGCTAGAATCTCTTTCAAAAATTTTCCATAAGAGGGAACTTGTGAAAGCAAATCAAGTAAGGGAACTGAAACTTTCAAACTCTCAACAATCTCCAAAAACTTTTTCCACCTACTTTCTTTTGTTGTTTCAAGATTTTGAGGAAAAGGCAATGGGGGTACATACCTTCTCACAGGTTTCTCTACTTCCTTTTGAACTTGTGGATTATTTTGCACAGCAATTGGCTCATCTCCTATACCATCAAGTATCTCTTCAATCTTCTCCTCAACTGTCTTTTTAGGAATTGATGCTTTGATTGGAAGAGGTGGCTCTTCAAGTACTTTGCCACTCCTTGTAACAATTGCATTTACATGCTCCCTTGGATTTTCAGGCATAGCTGGCAACTTCCCTGTGACTTTAGTACTTGATATAGAAGGTTGATTTGCTAATTGCTTTTCAACCATATTTTGGCGAGCATCCATTTTATCCATCCTTTCTGTAATCTCTAACTGACCTTTAATCAATTTTTCCAACAAAACTTCCGTATTCGATTGTGGTGGGGCCTCTAAAACGGGAAATTTAGATTGAACTTGAGTACCTTGAAAACCCAGAGGACCTCTATTAACAAAGTGTTGAGGGTTGGCAGCTCCCATTGGGTTGCTCCATGAAAAGTCGGGATGGTTCCTTGAATTATTATGATGGTAGGTCCCTTGAGGTTGGAAAGACTGTTGATGAGGCCTATTATATCCCAACATATTAACTTGCTCCATAGAGATTTGGGAATTTAACTCGTCGATACAATCCCCTGACTTGTGTCCACCACCACAAAGTTCACACATCAAAACTCGTCCAAGAGTAGGAGGGTTAGAAACATGACTCACATTGTGATTTTGGATGGTGATTTGGGCAAGTTTTTGAACCATGGAGACCACATTATCCAACTTTGTTGAAAAATCGGCTAATTGCCCCGCATCATGAATTCCTCCTACAAGCTTTTGTGGGGACCTCTCCGTGTACCAAGTAGATCCATTCATAGCAATTTTCTCCAATAGTTCCTCGGCTTGTGTGGGCTCTAGAATCGTGAACGAACCACCCGAAGAAGCATCCACCAAAATCCTAGAATTATCAAGCAATCCTTCATAGAAAGACATCATCAAATCCCAACTTTGAAATCCATGGTGTGGACATTGCCTCTTCAATTCCTTAAATCTCTCCCATGACTCCGTGAGGGACTCAGTTGCCAGTTGCTTAAAGTTTTGAATTGCCCTTCTCATCCTTTGAGTTTTGGAGATAGGATAGAACTTCTTCAAAAATTCTCCATGTAATTTGTCCCAAGTGTCAAAATGGTTATCTGGATGCGAGGATAACCAATCTTCAGCCCTGTCCTTCAGTGTAAAGGGAAAAAGCCTAAGTCTGACAGCATCTTGAGTGACTCCATTTATCTTGAAAGTGCCACAAAGTCGTAGGAACTTGGTGGCGTGAGCATTGGGATCTTCCGTGGGCATCCCTCCAAATCGATCTGCCGCAGCCATGCTGAGTATGGCCGGATTGATCGCAAAGTTATTGGCCTCCACATTTGGAATATTGATGCTACCATGCTCCTCAACATCCGGAGCAAGATAGTCAGACATTGATCTCCCTTCAGCTTGGTTTTCTTGTACCTGTGTCATCCTAGTTTGTTTCCTAAGAAACTTGGCTCTTTTCTCAATCTCAAGATTCAAAGGTAATAATCCTTCTTTCCCAAGAGATCGTGTATGCATAAAAAGCCAAGTTCTTAGATTCAAAGCAAAATCACACTCAAGAACAAGGAACTTGTTATGGATTAGCAAATAAAATAAATAAATAAATAAATAAATAAATAAATGGACTAGACTCCTAAAGTAAGACTTTCACTAATGTCAGTACGTAACGCCACCTCCCCGGCAACGGCGCCAATTTGGTTGCTGTAATTTGGGGCAAACAAATAATACCCGGAGTATTCAGGTTGTCGAACCACAGAGAGGTGGGGTACTAATCACTAGCTACTAGGTTACTCATATGAAACTAGTCCGAACAAAACTTGAATGTTGATTGATTGCATAAAATAACAAGCAGAATAAAATAAGTAGCAAGGTTTTGTAGACAATAGAGCAAAATAGGATTCTTGGGGTCACAATGTTTAATCACCTAGTGCCAATTAACGTTTGTAATATTTGGTTTGGAATTAAGATTTGTATGGGAATGCAAAGTGGAATCGAATTACTCCCGTAATCTCTATTCCTAGTGAATTTCCACTCCCATGGCTTAAACACCCAATAAGATCAAAGATCAGCATTCAATTATTCCTAATTACTACCATCTCCCGATGAGCAATAATCTAGAATAAACTTCCCCTAATAAGTTCCTCTTTCCCAAGGACCAACCATTAGGTGCAATCGTGTGTGCCCTAATTTATGCCCCAACTCCCATTGGTGACACAAACATGACTGTGAAGCTAGTAATTTAAGCCTTTAACTACCAACAACAACATATTAAAATAAGATTGCAACACAAATCATAAAACCAAACATAAATATATTAAGAAATTAACGAACTAGGCACATAGGTTTATAAACAAATTCACCCAAAAATCCTTATAGAATTTAGCCGAGCATGGCTAAATTATACATAGCAAATATGAATAAAGGATTACAAATCATCAAAAGAGTACAAGAATTAACCAAGCGATTCTCCCAAATCTCCTTGGCTTCCTCCTTGCTTCCAAAGACAACTTGAGCCTCTTGATTTCTCTCTTTCTTGTCTACAAAGAACTCTAAAAATCTCTCGGTAATCTCCTAGGGTTGAGGAAGGAGGGATTTTATAGTGGGTACAAAGTTGAGATGAAATAGGAATCTTGTACAAAATTGGACTCAAATTATAATTCCTATATTTAAATAAAGAAATTGTCGTATTTAATTTAAAATTGAAGTTGGAATTGGAATTCAAAATTGAAGTTGAATTGGGATTTGGAATTGAAGTTGAATTGCTGAAGCCAACGCCCTTTTTAATTCCTTTGATTTCAGCGCCATCGGAAGAATTGTTGCGGCTCTCGTTCGACGCGTCGAATTGAGGCTCGACGCGTCGAGCCTCTTTGGCTCAATTTTCTGATGCTACTGGAAATTTTCAGGCTCGACGCGTCGAGTCCTCTGGGGCCCGAACTTGTCCAAAATTGCTCCAAACTCATCCTTGAACTTCCCTTGCTCATAGAATTGACCTACAATGGTTCAAAAACACTAACAAACACCGTAAAACATTCAAAACAAGTGTGAACCATAATTAAATGATAATAGCAAGGAAAACATGTATTAAATAAGCAAAATTAAAGAACTTAAATACTAAGATGATTCAAAATAACTATAAAAACAAGCAAAGATGTGATAACATCAGAAAGTCAAAATTAGATATTTATTTGAAGGAGCCAAAACTTTAATATGCATACTATCAGGATTCAGTTCTAATAATAAATTAGGCAAATTTTATTAAAATATTTATAAATATATACTTATATTTTCTATATTTATATATTTTGCTCATTTTCGTATTTTGTACTTTTAATATTTTATTGTTCAACCCTATTTTTTTATATTCTATGGATTATAATGGAATTAAACTTTAGAGCAATAATAGTAAATTTATAACAATTGCATAACTTCAATTATAATAATAGATACAATCAAATCAAGTGATTGTTTCATTCCAACACAAATCGGATACAATCAAATCAAGTCATTATTTCATCCCAACGCAAATCAAGTTTATGCAAGATTAAGACGGATATAATGAAGTGTTAATTCAAAAGTGTCACATTCGATTTCTAAATCTAGTTTCTGGCCTTGAATATCAAAGAAGCTGACTATTAATCCTCCATATTCAATAACCATGTTGTTTTCCATCCCCTCCCAAAAATACATTGGCTCCATTGGGTTCTACTAGGGGTGGAAATAAGCCGAGCCGAGCCGAGCTTTGGAAAATTAAGCCTGGGCCTGTTACGAAAATCTAAAGCATGGGCCTGGGCCTAAGCCTATATGTAGGCTTTTTGTTAGGCTCAAGCCTGAGCCTGCAATTAGCCTGGCCTGGCCTGAAGCCTTTTTAAAAGCCTGTTTAATATTTAGGTCATTAAAAATGCTTCAAAGTATGTCCTACCTTAGCCTATTAAAGCCTACATGTTAAGACTTTTTAAAAACTTTAATATATCTAAATAATATATACTTGGGGCTATATTGTAAATATACAAATATTAGGTATAAAATAGAATATATATATATATATATATATATATATATATATATATATATATATATATATATATATATATAGGCCAGGCCTGTAGGCCTGAAGGCCGAGCTTGGTATATATAGGCCTGGCCTGTTTAGTTTAATAGGCTTTGAAATTGGCTCAAGCCTAGCCTTTTTACTAAACGAGTTAGGCCTAACTAGGCTTTAATTAGGCCAGGACATAGGCCCCTACAAGGGGCTTGGCCTATTCTCACCCCTAGGTTCTACAAACAAATGGAGAGACGCATTATTTTGTAGAAAGCGAGTTTTATCACTGGTTAAAAAATTTTCTAAAATGTAAAATTGTACATTCCAGGGGTTATCACAAAATGTAATGGGTTTTTTTTTTTTTTTTTCCAATCAGCCTCCGGTTGCATCACAACCTTGTTTAAGAACCCTCAAAACTCTTTTCAACCATGATCTAATGGGTAAATTGCTAAGTCTACATCCCCATCTAAGTTCACATAGGTGACCCTCTAATTAGCCTAAGGCCACAAACATGTGGGAACATTTCATCCGGTGCTGCCTCATTAGAACAACGACACTCCTCGTTAACAAGAGTGGTGTACCAATCATCTACAACAATGCGACCCATTACGATATCTTCGTCCATTCCTGCTCCATGACGTCTGATTACCACTAGGAAAGTATCATCCTCTTCGTTAGAGTCGGGTTTTTTTTCTTGCTCATTAGAATTATCAATATGTTGTTGGTGCTAATATTTTGTTGGATCTATGCAAAACACTATGCTTACTTCCTATTAGGTCTTTCATTTCCGATTAGGTCCTATCAATCACGTGACCTTAGCTCTGATACCAGTTGTTCAATCTTATAATGCACTATGCATACTTCCTAGTAGCTCTGATACCAATTGTTGGATAGATGCTTTTAGATTGGTCTTTAAAAGTGTTTTAATATTTTATTGATGATAATCGAAGTGTTAAGACTATTGGAAAGTCAGAATTGGATATTTATTTGAAAGAGCCAAAACTTTAATATACATAATCTGGATTCAGTTCTAATAATAAATTAGACTAATTTTATTAAAATATTTATAAATATATACTTATATTTTCTATATTTATATATTTTGCTCATTATCGTATTTTGTACATTTAATATTTTATTGTTCAACCATATTTCTTTATATTCTATGGATTATAATGGAATTAAACTTTAGTAATAATAGTAAATTTATAATAATTGCATAACTTCAATTATAATAATAAATACAATCAAATCAAGTGATTGTTTCATTCCAACACAAATCGGATACAATCAAATGTCATTATTTCACCCCAACACAAATTAAGTTTATGCAAGATTAAGACGGATATAATGAAATGCTAATTCAAAAGTGTCACATTTGATTTCTAAATCTAGTTTCTGGCCTTGAATATCAAAGAAGCTGACTATTAATCTGCCATATTCAATAACCATATTGTTTTCCATCCCATCCCAAAAATACATTGGCTCCATTGGGTTCTACAAAAAAAATGTAGGGACGCATTATTTTGTAGAATGCGAGCTTTATCACTAGTTAAAAAATATTCTAAAATGTAAAATTCTTTGTTTAGGAACCCTCAAAACTCTTCTCACCCATGATCTAATGGGTCAATTGCTACGTCTACATCCTCATCTAAGTTCATATAGGTGTCCCTCTAATTAGCCCAAGGCCACAAAACATGTGGGAACATTTCATCCGGTGCTGCATCATTAGAACAACGGCGTTCCTCATTAGCAAGAGTGGTGTACCCATCATATACAACAATGCGACCCATTACGATATCTTCGTCCATTCTTGCTCCATGACGTCTTATTACCACTGGGATAGTATCATCTTCTTTGTCAAATTCCATTTTTTTTTCTTGCTCATTAGAATTATCAATATGTTGTTGGTGCCAATATTTCGTTGGATCTATGCACAACGCTGTGCTTACTTCCTATTAGGTCATCCATTTCCGATTAGGTCCTAACAATCCCGTGACCTTAGCTCTGATACCAGTTGTTCAATCTTATAATGCACTATGCTTACTTCCTAGTAGCTCTGATACCCATTGTTGGACAGACGCTTTTAGAGCAATAATAAATTAGGCTAATAATATTTTATGTTAAGACTATTGGAAAGTCATAATTGGATATTTATTTGAAGGAGTCAAAACTTTAATATGCATACTATAAGGATTCAGTTCTAATAATAAATTAGGCTAATTTTATTAAAATATTTATAAATACATACTTATATTTTCTATATTTATATATTTTGCTCATTTTCGTATTTTGTACTTTTTTTATGTTTTATTGTTCAACCATATTTCTTTTTATTCAATCGATTATAATGGAATTCAACTTTAGAGCAATAATAGTAAATTTTGTTAAAAAGATTTGATGCCCATTGGCCCGTTAGCTTCTAACCGGTGGATTTGCAAGAACAAAAATAAAAGTACACTATGGAAATAGCTAGAGAATATGAAGACCCCAAGAGAAGGAATCAGCCATTGTATTATGAAGAATCAAACTTTTATAGTACAAAGTGATGTCTGTTACAAATCAATACATAATGACTAATCAATATCACTAAATGGGAATAATGTCCATAAATAATATGTTTTGTAACACTCCCCCCTTGGACATTATTTAACCATATTCATGCCTCGTTAAAAACTCACTAGAAAAACCCGGTGGGAAAAACCTAAGTGAGAAAATAGTACACGACATATGGGTAATGCATGTGTTGCTTCGGTTGCCTCATTAAAAACCTTACATTGAGAAAACCCTGTGGGAAAAAACTCAGTAAGGGAAAAAGAGTACAACCGTAAACCTTCTGGGTTTAGGTATAAATCATAATAATATATCTTGATCTTCTGGATCAAAGTGAATGAATTAATCTTCTGGACTAACAATTTCATTATATTTAAAGTGTTGTTGCTCCCCCTGAAGACACCAGTCTTCCTAATCTACGCATACCAATTTTATATACATACTTTTCAAAAGTAGATGTAGGTAAGGACTTAGTGAATAAATCTGCTAGATTTTCACTTGATTGGATCTTTTGGACTCGTATTTCACCACTCTTCTGGAGTTCATGTGGATAAAAGAATTTTGGTGCAATATGTTTGGTGAGATTACCTTTAACATATCAATTACTCATTTGTGCAACACATGATGCATTGTCCTCATACAGGACAGTGGGGATCTTTCCATTATTCATTATTCCACACGAGTCTTGAATATTATGTATTAATGACCTCAATCGTACACATTCTTTGGAGGTCTCGTATAAAGCAATAATCTCAGAGTGGTTTGACGAGGTAGCAACTAATGTTTGTTTAACTAAATTCCATGAGATAGCAGTACCTCCTAAAATGGAGTACTACCATTGGAGTACTAAGTGGATGAGACTTATCCATGTAGAATTTCTCCAATAACTTGTCTGTGTATTTGAATTAGTGTATGCATATCCCTTCAGGGAGGTGCTCGATCTGCAGGCCGAGACAGAACTTGGTTTTTCCCAAGTCTTTCATTTCGAATTCCTCCTTTAAGCACAAGCATGCCCTCTTGACATCCTTGTTTGTCCCTATGATGTTTATATCATCTACATAGATGGATATAATACAGAAACCATCAGTTGATTTCTTTGTAAAGATGCAAGGACTAATACCTTTATTTTCATATCCTTGTTTTAAGAGGAATTCACTCAATCGACAATACCACATTCTTCCTTATTGTTTTAAGCCATACAATGACTTTTGTAGTTTTACGCTGAACATATTTTTATTTGTATTTCCTTTACATAAAGGATTTTGGATGCCCTCAGGCACTTTCATATATATGTCAGCGTCTAGTGACCCATATAAATATGCGGTCACGACATCCATTAACTGCATTTCTAAATTCATTTTTATTGCCAGCGATATTAGATAACGGAACGATGTGCCATCTAAGACAGGAGAGTAAGTTTGTTCAAAATCTATTCCAGGTCTCTGTGAGAACCCTTGAGCTACCAGTCTCGTTTTGTATCTGACCACCTCATTTTTTTCATTCCTCTTCCGTACAAAATAGCCATTTGGATCCTACTAGGATCACGCCTTTAGGGGTAAGTACAGGAGGACTAAACACTTTTCTTTTATTTAGCGAGTTGAGCTCAGCCTCAATTGCTTCTTTCCATTTCAACCAATCGGAGCGCTTCTGGCACTCCATTATAGTTTTTGGTTCTGGATCCAGATTATTGAAAGAAATGTGAAGAGCAATTGTAGAGGCGAATTGGTCGTCGACGACTGTTACATTTCTATTAAGATTTTCTCCTGTTTTGAAAAAGTTTATGGCAGATTCTATATTTACTTCAACCAAGTCTTTCTCATTTTCTATCATATCTTGGTGAAGGTGTTCCGTATTCCCAGTGTTAGATTTATTTGTAGCATGTGCATTTACACTGGGTATTTCGTCTTCAGGACGATTTTGGAGTAACTGTGGTTGTTTACTGTTTTTAGTTTTCCGCGGATTTAAATCTTTTGTACCAACTGGTCTTCCACGCTTCTGGCGTTGGGTAGTGTCGGTGTTAGTATTTGGTCCTTTGGGGACAATTATTCTTGATGGAGCATTTTCTGCAGGAATATAGGACCTAGTTACTCTTTTATAATCAGTAAATGCATCTGGCAGATTATTTGCTAGTTTTTGCAAATTTATTATTTTCTGAACTTCAAGTTCAGTTTGATTAGTACGTGGGTAAAGATATTGAAGATCTTTTTCATCCCATGAAATTTCGTGGCATTTTTTCAAAGTTAGGTTATTCTCTCCCCCTAATGCCGGGAAATGATCTTCATCAAAAATGCAGTCAGCAAACTGGGCAGTAAACTGATCTGCTGCCATAGGCTCGAGGTATTTAATGATAGAAGGGGATTCATACCCAACATAAATACCTAATCGACGCTGCGGGCCCATAGAAGAACGATGCGGAGGTGGCATAGGTACGTAAACCGCACAGCCAAAGACACGCAAATGAGAAATGTCTGGCTCATTACCACGTACAAGTTGTAGAGGGGAATAATCGTGATATGCAGTTGGCCGGAGTTGAATTAGATTTGCAGCATGCAACACTGCATGTCCCCAACAATTTACTGGTAGACTAGACCGTTGCAGTAATGGTCTAGCTATTAGTTTAATTCTTTTGATAAGAGATTCAGCTAAACCATTCTGGGTGTGGACGTATGGTACAGGATGTTCCACCTTAATTCCCATGGCCATACAATAATCGTCAAAAGCTGACGAAGTGAACTCACCAGCATTATCCATTCTTATGTTCTTAATAGGATAATTGGGGAATTGGGCATTCAACCTAATGATTTGGCTCATGAATTTTGCGAATGCCATATTTCGAGTGGAAAACAAGCACACATGTGTCCATCTGGTGGAAGCATCAATAAGGACCATAAAATATCGAAATGGTCCGGATGAAGGATTAATTGGTCCACAAATGTCACCCTGTAGCCTCTGCAGGAAGACAAGTGACTCAAAATCAATCTTAGGACGCGAGGGAAGAACAATAAGTTTTCCCTGTGCACATGGAACACATGTGTAATCTTTTGTAGAAAGAATGTTTGTCCTAAGAAGGTTATGTCCAGTTGAATTTGAAAGAATCCGGCCTATCATAGTTTGCCCAGGGTGACCTAAGCAGTCATGCCATAGACTGAAAGAATGTGTATCTTTAAATTTCACTGCGATTGCAACGCAGGAGTGCTGGGGCCTGATATAGGAATAATACAGGCCTGAAGAAAATGAAGGAAGTTCTTCAATTTCCTTTTTCTGGTTATTGACCGTTTTGGTCAAAACAAGGAATTCGGTATTGTTTTTAGTTTTAGCTTCTATGTGTAAACCGTTGGACCGAATATCCCTGAAACTGAGCAAAGTTCTTTTTGATTGAGGATATAGGAGGGCTGAATCAATTATCAACTTTGTTCCGTTAGGAAGAATAAGTGAAGCTCTGCCGGAGCCCACAATAGGAATATCATCATTCGCTATAGTTGAAAGGTTGCCTTTGTGTTCTTTGAACTTTTGGAAAAATCTTCGATCTGTCAGAATAGTGTGCGTAGTCACACAATCAACCAAGCACAGGGTTGATTCGTCTCCCATATCTCTAAAGAAAAAGAATGGGTATCAAGATAATGTGTAAGAAGGATCCATTGAATTTATTCAAATAGAACAAAAGTGTTCAAAAAAAAAAAGGATCCATTATTCATATAGGACAAAAGAGTTCAAATATAAACATGCACGCAGGCATGAAGTAAAAAGGATGTCCATAAGGGAAAGAGAGTAAAGAATAGGAGTATCACTCCTGATCTCCATAATCAGCTAGTTCATCGCCTAGCAAGTCATCATTCCCTAAGATGAGGGCATTTGCTTCAGGCAAAGATGATTGCCCAGAATCTTTCTTCTTTTGTCTTTCTTCCTGCTGGAGCATCTTTTGGTAAGCCTCAACCAGATGCTTAGGAGTCATGCATGTCCTAGACCAATGTCTTTTGCAACCACATTTATATCATGGCTGCGACTGATCGGAGTTATGTTGTGACTTGCTTAGTCTATTTCTTTGAGTTTGCTTGTTCTGAGGACGGGAGTCACTACAACTAGCTCCCCCTCTGCCACCTCACTTTGGTCCCCTGCCACGACCTTTCTCCCTTCCCCGGCTTCGACCCCGCCGATTGTTGCTCTGCTGGGCAACAGTGTGTGCTTCAAGCACAGGTGCAGCGCCAGTTGGACACACAATGTGATTATGCATCAATAACTGGCTATGCTTTTCAGCCACCAGTAAAGCTGTAATGAGCTCTGGATGCGTATCATACTTTGTATTCCTGTACTGCTTCTGGAGCACAAGGTCATTTGGATGGAACGTGGATAGAGTTTTTTCAATCAGATCCTCGTCCGTAATTGTTTGCTTACAGAGCTTCAATTGTGACACAATTTTGTGTAGGGCGGAGTTGTATTCAGTCACAGACTTAAAGTCTTGAAATCGGAGGTTAAGCCAATCATGTTGGGCCTGGGGGTGGACCAATGACGTCTGTTGGTCAAAGCGTTCCTTAAGAGACTTCCAGAGGACATAGGGGTCTTTTTCTGTTAAGTATTCATTCTTGAGATCGTGGTTAAGATGGTGGCGGGGGAAAATGAGCGCTTTTGCCTTCTGGGCTGCAGTGCTTGTAGATGTCTCTTTAATGGTGTCCAGCAGTTCTGTAGATTGGAGATATATCTCAACATCAAGCGCCCAAGTGAGGAAATTGCTTCCATCGAGGGCGAGTTCAGCGAATTCTCTTTTTGCGAGAGCAGCCATTTCTACCGAAAATATTTAAATGAGGACCATGGAAATAGAATGTGAGACCTATTTAAATAAATTAAGGCCCAAAGGAATATATCACAAGAAATGGTCCAACAAAATAGAACTTGAATGAGTATAAGAAAATAGCCCATTAAAAATGGTCCATATAAATGATGGTGATCCAAAATAAAACAATGGCCCAAAAAGAATATCAATAGTAGTAGATTGATAAAGGAAAATTATGCTATGCGCACGTGCGCACCTTGCATGACCTTGCAAGGTGCGCACGTCTCTAAAACAACATCGTTTTCAGGGAAAACGACGCTGTCCTAACTAAAAAAAAAAAAAAAAAATTGTTCAAAAGGCCGTTAACGGCGTTAACAGCGTATTCGTTATGAAATTATGAATGTACAGTTATGACATTATGAATGTACAGTTATAGAATTATGAATGTACAGTTATGGAATTATGAACTTACAATTATGAACATAGAGCTTCGAAAATTATGAATGTACAGTATGAAATTATGAATGTACAGTTATGGAATTATGAATGTACAATTATGGAATTATGAATGTGCAGTTATGGAATTATGAATGTACAGTTATGGAACTATGAATGTACAGTTATGAAATTATGAACACAGAACTCTGACATTATGAACTTACAATTATGAACATAGAGCTTCGAAAATTATGAATTTACAGTTATTGAATTATGAATGTACAGTTACGGAATTATGAATGTACAGTTATGGAATTATGAATGTACAGTATTATGAACACAGAGCTGTGAATATATGCTCCGATAACGAAGCGGTCTAAAATTTAAAAAAAAAAAAAAAAAAAAGGAAGATAACGGTGCCACTGACGACACCGTTACCGTGCCCATGATGCACGCTGGGCACGAGTCCACAGCATAACGATTGATTGATAAAGGGGAAAAAGCCTAAGTCAAAGCCATCCTAAGAAATAACACTTTTGGCGTTAATTTATTTAGGAATAAAAGCTTATTAAAACGCTGCTAGCGTTTATTAGGCTGAAAATGAGGCATTTATTTTATGCCAACTGTTTCGATTAAACCGAAGGGGAAAACGAAGAGGCCTCCAACCGTCGATCGCCATCACCGCAGCCACCATCTTCGCGAGCTACCGACAGTCGCCACTACCGCGTGAGGAAGCCGGCCATCACCGCCTCCTCCTGCCGCTGGTCGTCTTCGCCGCATCAACGGTATCACCTCGCCGCCGTGCACCGATCGTCATCTCCGATCGTAGATCGCACCGCAGAACAGGTAAGGGTTATATATAAAAAAAAATGCATTTTGTTTTGTTTTTTTTTTTAAATAATTTTGGATTCAAAGATTCGAAGGAAAGAAAAACAATGTAAACAATCTTTGTATTTCGAAAAAAAAAAAAACAAAAAAACAAAAAAAAAAGGTTGTTTCGAACTAGCCGTAAAAGAAAGTTCACTTCAGTTTTTTTTCAAAACTTAATACATTTTTTTTGAGAAAAAAACTGAGAAAATTTTGTTATTTCCGAAACTTTGTTTTTTGTTTTAAAAAAAATTGTTTTTGGTTTTGAAAAAAAAAACAGTAAACAAAACTGTATTATATATAGACATATTGAAAAAAAGATAATATTATACTGGAAATGCATATATATATATATATATATATATATATATATATATATATATATATATATATATATATATATATATATATATATATATATAAATATAAATCAGATAAGATCACAGTATCAAAATATACTATTTATGCATATATGTGCATTACCTAGTAAAAGTATAATCATATTCCCAAAATTCACATATTCACATATATGAGTTAAAAGGTAAGCATATTTCAAAGTTCATATATTGATAGATGCATAAAACAGATATGTTATTAGATGCATACATAGAGATAAAAACATTTTTGAATTTATCGTCCATATGAAATCCTCACATAGTAATGAATATCATAGTGAGAAATAAGCAGTACATATATTCATTTACAGATAGTGAAGCAAAGCACGGATATGATAGTTTTTAGCAACTATGGGAAAAAGAATACTGTTCACCGAAGAAAATTGGGAGCGTGCAGATAACGTGTTAAAAGATTTGATGCCCGTTAGCCCGTTAGCTTTTAACCGGTGGATTTGTAGGAACAAAAATAAAAGTACACTATGGAAGTAGCTAGAGAGAATATGAAGACCCCAAGAGAAGGAATCAGCCATTGTAATATGAAGAATCAAGCTTTTATAGTACAAAGTGATGTCTGTTACAAATCAATACATAATGACTAATCAATATCACTAAATGGGAATAATGTCCATAAATAATATATTTTGTAACAAATTTATAATAATTGCATAACTTCACTTATAATAATAGATACAATCAAATCAAGTCATTGTTTCATTCCAACACAAATCGGATACAATCAAATCAAGTCATTGTTTCATCCCAACACAAATCAAGTTTATGCAAGATTAAGACAGATAGAATGAAGTGCTAATTCAAAAGTGGCACATTCGATTCCTAAATCTAGTCCTGGCCTTGAATATCAAAGAAGCTGACTATTAATCCGCCTTATTCAATAACCTTGTTGTTTTCCATCCCCTCCCAAAAGTACATTAGCACCATTGGGTTCTACAAACAAATGGAGGGACGCATTATTTTGTAGAAAACGAGCTTTATCACTGGTTAAAAAATTTTCTAAAATGTAAAATTGTATATTCCAGGGGTTATCACAAAATGTAATGGGTATTTTTTTTTTCCCATCAGCCTCCGGTTGCATCACAACCTTGTTTAGAAACCTTCAAAACTCTTCTCACCCATGATCTAATGGGTCAATTTCTACCTCTACATCCCAATCTAAGTGCACATAAGTGGCCCTTTAGTTAGACCAAGGCCACAAAACATGTGGGAACATTTCATATGGTCCTGCCTCATTAGAACAACGACACTCCTCGTTAGCAAGAGTGATGTACCCATCATCTACAACAATGCGACACATTATGGTATTTTCGTTCATTCCTGCTCCATTATATATGATTACCACTGGGATAGTATCCTCTTGTTCGTCAGAGTCAGTTTTTTTTCTTGCTTATTAGAATTATCAATATGTTGTTGGTGCCAATATTTTTTTGTATCTCAGCACTGCACTGTGCTTACTTCTTATTTGGTCATCCATTTCCGATTAGGTCCTAACAATCCCGTGACCTTAGCTCTGATACCAATTGTTCAATCTTATAATGCACTATGCTTACTTCCTTCCTAGTAGCTCTGATACTAATTGTTGGATAGACGCTTTTAGATTGGTGTTTAAAAGTGTTTTAAATTTTATTGATGATAGTCGAAGTGTTAAGACTATTGGAAAGTCAGAATTGGATATTTATTTAGAGGAGCCAAAACTTGAATATGCATACTATTAGGACTCAGTTCTAATAATAAACTAGTATAGTACCCGTGCGATGCACGGATAATAATATATATTCAATAATTACATTATTTATCAAATTTAAATAATGTAATTAAATAAATAAATACTCAAAATATTATATAATATTCTAACAATATCTTATTATAATAAAGTATGTATAGTACTTAATATCAAATTTTGCTTTATAATGACTTAGTGTTGGTTATGTGTATTGTTTAAGGTGTTCAAGATAATATATTTCTTTAGTAAATGCAGCTCATGCGTGTTGCTTCCATGGTGGACCAGCTGGGTCACCTTCCATGGTGGATCATGGTCCAAAACGACATCGTTTTATATCAAATGTCAATTAGTACATCATATTTTATAACATTATCATAGACTATGTTCATAATGTTTGTTCTATACGTCCATAAATCAAACTTTAGTGTCCATAAACATAAAACTAAATATACATTATATGCATTTTCATTCATCTATAGTTTGTTCATAATATTCATTCTGTATGTTCATAAAAATAAAGCTTAATGTTCATAGACAATATACTATGAACGCATCATGTTTAGTAATATTCATTGTGTGCTATACTCATAATATTTGTTATAGATGTCTATAAACATAAACATTAAAGTTCATGAACATTAAACTAAATATACATCATATGTATTTACATTCACTCTATAGTAGGTTCATAATGTAATAGGAACCAGCACACATGGAATCCAATAAGGGTCTATAGTGGGCTCATCACAAGGCCAAAAAGTACATCCTTAAAGCATCATTGGTGGAAAAAATCAAGGAATTCCAATAATAATTCCATTCGATAGAGGAAAGTATTATAGTGGCCCGTTTCAAGTGATGTCACGGATCGAAGACAATGTTTATAAGATTCGAGGTCGAATCATTTTTCAAGAAGGGGAGGATGATGCGGCCCAACATAATGAAGATCCATTAAGATTACAAATTGGGCCAATCACAAGATCCGAGGCCCAAATCAGCTTTATTATTTGTGGTCATCATTTATTTTAAATTGTTTAGAATTAAAGAGAAAACACTAGTTGTATTTAGAAAGGATTCCTTAAATCCTTTTCTAAATAAAACTCTATTTACTTGTTTTCTAGATTAGGTTTAGGACTCTTTTTCCCATTGTATTTAGATTACAATGCTGCCCTATACCTATAAATAGGGCACATCCATATCAGTTTTGAGGAGGCTTTAATTCAATAAAATTCTTAAGTCTTTCTTTACACTTGTGTAAGAAACCTTATGGCTAATTGTGGACTCAATTAGTGGCTAGTCGTGGACTCGACTAGCAAATTGATTCGTGGACTCGAATCAATCTTACTTTCTTCAACCTTAGATTTAGGTTCGTGGACTCGTTCTTGAATCGAAGGAAACTAGATCCGACTCTAGTTGATTGAAGATTGCAATATCAAGGTACTTGAAGCTACATGGGATTCTTCCAAGTCTTTGAGGATTCGAGACAAAGGGTTTCTTGTGAGGTCTAAGGTATTTTGATCCATCTCTATCTTTACTTGTGAGAGCATTCTTGGGATAATATTCCATCTTTATGTGAACCTTGGACTAGATTCATATCATAATGTTAATAAAAACCAAGTTTAATGTATATAAATATTACTATAGACGCATCATGTTTAATAACATTCATCACGTACTATGTCAATAATATTTAGAAAAAATTTCACTTTTAGTCCCTTGGCAATAATACATGAATCACATTTGGTCCGTGACTATTAAAATTTTTTAATTAGGTGCATGGCTATATAATTTGTATCACATTTGGTCTTGTCGTCCAATTTCCCAACTAACTATTGTCGGAAGTGCTGCATTTGCTTCTTCCGGAATGACTACTTATGGAAGGAGCACTGCATGCATTTACTTATTCCGGAAGGAGCACTTCCGACAATAGTTGGCCGAAAAAATACATAGACATGCACCTAATTAGAAAATTTTAATAGTCAAGGACTAAATGCGATTCATGTATAATAGTCAGTGGACTAAATGTGAAATTTATTCTAATATTTATTCTATATGTCTATAAACATAAGTTGTAATGTCCAAAAATCCTAAACTAAATGCACATCATCATATGCATTTCTATTCATTTTATAGTAGGTTCATAATGTTATTTCTATATGTTAATAAAAACAAAGCTTAATGAGTTAATGTATATAAATATTACAATAAAGTAATGACTTTATGTACCTATAGATTTATTTAAAAATTAAAAATAAAATATATCAATATGTATGTCATTCAAAATATCTTAATTAGAGCTGTTTAATGATACATTTTTTATACATAAGTTGTATTTTAACAAAAAGAAAAAAGAGAAAAACATAAACTCAAGTTAAAATTAACATAAAATTACCATATGAAAAAAAAAAAGTGTAATTAATTTTAATTTTAAATGATATTTTTGTTCAAATAATTAATATTACAAAAATGCTCCTAAATTTTGGGGGAAAACCTTTCCAGACACTTCTATTATTATTATTATTATTATTATTATTATTATTATTATTATTATTATTATTATTATTATTATTATTATTATTATTATTATTATTATATATATATATATATATATATAAAAGGCTAATTTCATTAAAATATTAAATACATATATGCTTATATTTTCTATATTTATATATTTTGCCCATTTTCGTATCTTGTATTTTTTTTATGTTTTATTGTTCAACTTTATTTCTTTAGATTTTATCAATTATAATGAGATTAAACTTTAGAGCAATAATAATTAATTTATAATAATTGCGTCACCTCAATTATAATAATGTATACAATCAAATCAAGTCATTGTGCTATTCGAATCAAGGTTGCAAAGTGTTCCTCGCCTAACACCTAGGCACCCGTATTTTTTTTTAATTTAAAAAAAATTAAATTCATTTAAGACTTGGTAATTATAAACTATTTAATACTTTAATAGTTAGTACTAAAATATTATAACATCTAGAATTGTAAATTGTATAAAAATTTAAAGAATCAAAACACAACACAAATTATTAATATTAGAGTACCTGATTTTAATTTTTAATTACATTTGTTGGATTTGTCACCAATTTGAACCATTTTGGGCTATTTTAAAATTATTGATTAATTATTAAATTAACAATTTTGAAATTATGTATTTATTATGATTTATGAAGTTTCTCTTTTCTCAAAAGTTTGAATTCCCAATTCAGAACCCTCACACTTCAATCAAACAGAGTGTTTAGGAGTCAATGACTCAGTAGATATGTTCAAATGCTACTGTATATCTATTTACGGGATCTGTCCATTTTAAACATTTTTTGAAGGGGTCCATTTTGAACATAATTTCACACTGCTGTTACAAATTTTGGTCTCTTTTATCAAATACTCTCTCTATTGAACTAGTGAGCTAACCTCGTACGTGCATTTATGAAGTTTCTCTATGGATGGAAGATGGACGTGTAATATTAGCGGTAAAAAGTTGGATTCGATCTCCTTATCCACACTTTCCTTTCATCATCTCCAGCAAAGCCACGCTTTCGCAGTTGAGCTCGCTCGCTCGCTCTCATTGAAGCTCAGCTCAGCTCAATGACAATGGCTGCTGCTTCTTCTTCTTCATCTATAATCCCAACCCTGTCCTCCTCACCCTCCACCTTATCCCTGCTTCATTCTCCCTCTCCTTCATTCGTCGTCTTCAAGGCCGTCCCCGGCGCCTCAAGGCCACTGCTGCGCCACAAAAAATGGAACAAGCATTCCGAGGTGGTCGTCAAGGCCGAAACATTGGAGTTCTCCGGATCGTTATTTGAAGGCGGGATTGGAGAAGACGACGAGCCGCCATCGATTCCCGGCTGGGGTATTTCCAATATTGAAGATAAAGAGGAGCCCCAGTGTCCTCCGGGGCTGAGGCAGTATGAAACCATGGCGGTTCTGCGCCCTGACCTGTCGGAAGATGAGCGCCTAACTCTCGTCTCCAAATATGAAGAGGTATTCAACTTAATCCTGCCCTTTCTTGCTCAATCCATTTTTTTTCTAGTGTAAATTGTATAATATATATATGCTCAATATATCAAGTGTGTATGTGTCAAAGATTGAAACCTTTGTATATACATGATGACATAACCCAGAGCTCATAATCATAATTTATTCAAAGATTAAAAGGAAAGTTTCAGGTTTTGTTGAAAAAAAAAAAAGAGGGGTGAAAGGGGACCCTTTACCATTTTATGGTAATGTAGGATATTGAAAATTTCAGTACATAAATACATCAAAGAATTCATTTCATTGGGTCATAATGTATGAGATTTATGATCAATACATGAGAGCATAAAAACATGGGGGGTGTGGATCCTTAACCAAACGTCAATGGTTCGATCTTTGGCTTTGAATATGGAACAACCTTAAATCTCAACCTTGTGGTTACCAAATCAACACCTTCACCAACTTGGTTAAGGTTGCCCCTTATTTATTGGACATTTGATAGGGGATTTGAGATTGATACATGAGGGCATATGGCATAAAGCAAGCTAAAAGTATGTAAACATACCTTTATGAAATAATTGGAACAATATACACCAGGAAACTAAATGAACTTTTCCCTATAGAGCTCTCCAATGAGTTGAGGAGACCTAGCACTCTTTGCCTGTCTTATGGGCCTTCCATTCAGTATCACACCTCTTATATTTAGAGTTCAAGTCTACTTTAGAATACCATAACTTTCTGGCCTTAAAAAATATCTCAATATTGCCCAATAAATAATTATAATCGAAATGAATATAATATACAATGAATGACAGCTCACATGAACATTCCAACACATAACACCAATAAGACAGTGTAGTAAGTAAGCATTACAGTTCAGAAATAAGGACAAGGGGCTTATGAATTACGATTAAAGTCTTCATGTTGCTCCATCATTTGTGATTCTCATTGAGAGATAGTGGCTTATGTCTGGGGCTTTCACCGTTTCTTACACTGAGATAAGTGCATTTTTGGAATGTACAGAAGCCAATACAGGTAAAAGCAAGATGTTTGTTTGATAATTTCTGCTAATCTAGCATTCTTTATAGCTTATCATCGTATGACAAGTGTTTTGGCTTTCAAGTCGATCTCAGTTTCTTATTTTTACTTATTCCCTGGCCCCCTATGTGCATAAGACATCAACTGCTGCTTCTGCTTAACGTTTCTAAGCTTGCGTTTAGTATGGCATTACGGAAGCTTGACTCGAAGTAGTTGAAACTATGAGGAAAAAAAAATCAGAACTAATTAAAACAATAAGCAATTTTCTATTTTCATTTTCTTTACTTTTGTTTGCACGGTGATTGCTGAGCATATAATATATCAATCTATGAGCTTAGGCTAGGCTTTTAGTTGAGATGGAGCATATGCTTCTATTGTGATATCTATCTTGGAGTTACGCTTTTGCACCAAATTGAATAATAGAAAGGTAATGATAATACACATTTGCTTGTGATGGGAGCTGAGGTTTAAATATTTTAAGCATCAGAGCTCTGCACTAGAAAGTAGAAACCTTAATAACTTTTAAGGACATTGACATAAATGATGCCACTAAAATAGTTAAATCACTGTTAATACTAAATACTTGAAACTTTGAGCTCTGCATTTGAATTTCTATTTTTCTTTCCTAGAGGGATCTAAAACAGTAAAACCAGCAATTTGTTTAAGCCATACTAACAGCAATAGTGAATTCCTTAATAGTGGTAAGATTGTATCTTGTAAAAAATTTTCAATTTTGACTCGGTGAATCCCTCTTTAGTTTATCCCACGTACTTCTCTGATTGTATCGAGTCCTGGGATCGTTTTAACTAAAACTGCAAGATCCAACATTTGTGAAACCTGGTACTGCAATTGAGGTTTCGACCATGGCTAGCTAACTCTAAGTGCTCTTCTATCTGAGTTTTTTTTATTTTCTTGGCAGTTGCTTGTTGCTGGTGGCGGGATGTATGTGGAGGTGTTTAACCGAGGGGTTATTCCTCTCGCTTACAACATCAAGAAGAAAAACAAAGCCGGAGAGACCAACACCTACATGGATGGGATTTATCTCCTATTCACCTATTTTACCAAGCCGGAGTCCATAGCAGCCCTTGAAGCCACAATGAATACCGACGATGATGTCATCCGTTCATCCAGTTTCAAGTTGAGGAAAAGGAAGTTTTGATTTGCTTGCTTGCTTACATCATCCAGGAAGCTGTTCTTTTAAGATTTAGCCATGTTTTTGAGGTAATTTGGAAATAAGGACAAAAAAAATGCAGGTATATTTGTTTCTACTGACAATCTGACATGTACAATGCAATTTCATGTTATGAAGCTGTGCATAGGATTTTAGTATGAGAATCTGATTAATCCCCAGATTCTGCACTAATCCTTAAACAATTATTCTTCAACTCAAATTTGATCATGAAAAATTTTTCCACTGTCAGTTTGTGCCAATACTTTTTATGCTTGCCCACTTCCCAGATATGCCTATGTAATTGCTCATTCCCCAGATATGCCTACTGCCTATACAATTACTTTTTTTTAAAAAAAATTATAATTACATTACTTTATACCAATGATATCCAATTTCTTTGGACATATTACAACTAACTATAGATACAAACACTCTGACCAAGTTAACAATTATATATACATATTATGCTTTAGAAATTTTGAGTGTATACAAATGCGGGAAAGTTTGCAGCCGTTATTGGATGGTGCATTTTGGGTTAAACCCGTCTTGTGATCCTAGCTAACAAAGGACTATAAAGAAGTGAAGCAGCATAGATTGCCTATAATGATCGGTTCAAACAAAGGGTGTGTGTAGTTCGCACATGGGAATCGGAATTGGAATGAGAATCAAATACTTGTTAATGATAATGTGTTTTGTTAAAAGTATTTTGCATATTTGATAGTATGGTGGAATTGGAATTATTACCAATATTGATGTTTGGTTGTGTATGATCCTATAATGGGAATAAAAGTTTTAAAAATACAGAAAAACAAAAACTCAAGGCAATTGATCTTAATATAATAACATCCAAAGCATCCATATTAACAAAAATCTAAGAGTACTAATCCAAACTTATAAATTAGATTACCAATAAGATGGAATGATGCCATTTTTAATTAGAGAATAAAATTTTTAATTGAATGGATAATCAAATCTCATAGTTGTGTTTTAAAAAGTTGTCAATCAATCACTAATTATAATTTTAATTCGCATTTCTAGTATGTAAACTCATGAACCAAACGCACCCTAAATGCGTATCCAATACTTAATTATAGAAGATATGAATATTCTTATTCTGTCCTTTTGATCATATCTTTAGACAATCTCATACATGGTGGTGGGGTTTGATTGATCCCACTTTGAGAGAAAGGGAAATGAGGAGAATCTTCATAATCCACACCCAACAAGAAGATCTTATCCAGGGCAATAGGGCATTTAATTTTCAGGAGTGCCTATAATGAAAAAAAAATAAAATAAAAATTGAAAAAAGGTTAAAATGTTTGATGACATGATCTACAGAGGGGAAGAAAAGTCAGACTTAGAAAAGATTAAGGTGGATTTGCATAACTAGGTTTAGATATTTCTTAACAATGATTTGTCAGTCCACCTTAATATAATCTCAGTGGCCAGTGGCCACTGCGTCATTTCCGAACCCAAAATCCCATTTTTTGTTTTGGAAAAATTAAGGAGAAATATTTTGAATAAAATATTAGGGTAAATGGTCGTCATAGCCAATAATTCGAAAACTTAATTAGTATGATTTGGGTGGCCTTGTATAATATTATGTTAGGTCATTTGGTAGACTAGTAACATGTCGTAGAGTAGGCTCTCATGTTGCATCACGCTTGGTGCACATAGTTAATTGTTGGTTGGCAGTCTGAAAAATGAGAATCAGAATTAGAGGTGGTCAAATCTCAGATCTGAACTGGTCTCATACTGGGTTCGAATCGGGTCTGAGCTTAAGTTAGCACTGATCAGGACTGACTCTTTCAAGTTTTTTTTTTTTATTGTGACGCTCAACTAGAAGGTAAATAGTTGATCAGGTGGCTTAACTTTGATCCATTAGTCTCAACTAGTTAGTTAACAAGGTTGAAGTCCTGAACTATTCTTCCGTGAATTTGCTTGGTCAAAGTATTTATGAGATCCCTATACCATAGTGTTTTGTTCAATTTAGTCTTTGTACTCAAACATTTACTATTTGAGATTGAGTGACATTCATCTTAAATTATAGTCATTCCGTATTAAAATTAGGGATGACAACGGGACGGGGCCCGGCAGGGAATTAAAAATAGTCCCCATCCCCGCCCCCGCGGGGAATTAGGCGAAGACGAGGATTCCCCGTCCCCAGTTGACTCCTTGTCAAAATTTTAAATTATTGTAATTTTTAATTTTAAAAATTAAACTTTTAACTTTAAAAAATTAATATATATATATATATATATATATATATATATATATATATATATATATATATATATATATATTTATTTATTTATTTATTTATTTATATTTATATTTATATTTATATTTATTATTACTATTATTATTTTTAATTTTTAATTAAAATAATTAATCGGGGACGGGGCGGGGTGGGGTATCCCCATCCCCATTTCCGTCCCCGCCGGGGAATTTCAAAAATTTCCCGTCCCCATTTTCAATTCCCGAAATTTTTCCCCATCCATGTTCCCATCCCCAACGGAGACAGGAATCCCCAATGGTAACGATACATATTACCATCCCTAATTAAAATCATTATATTATACTCCTACACCATACAATACGATTTATATTCACTGTCTATATGAATTGTTAAATAAAAAGTATTATATTAAATGTGTTTTTTGTTTCCAAACAATATAATAATTCGGAAAAGTTGAAGAGAGACTGTTGTGCGACAAACATAAGGCATATAATGTCTGTTGGATGGGCCATCGATCAGTACTAAATTGCTATTACTTTACTCATCGGATATGTTTATCTCTCAATTTATAAATTAAAGACCACTTGAGCTGAGTGTGATAATATCCTGGAAATCATCTTCTTTAATTTGTGGATGACAGGCAGAATAAATTCTGTACTTCATACATTATATTATGCACAATAAACAATCCCACCTCTTGCTAACCGTTAATCGTGCCAACATTTCAAAACTTTTAATTATAATTAGTCCAAACTAAAAATCTTATTAATATTTTTTTTTAATGTCGAGTTTAGTTATAGATTTGAACTAATGTATGTTGGCTGATATGATTCAAACTTCTCTCGCTTGAGTTAATGTTTTTTTGCTAATTTAACCAACAATTTAAATGGGAAAATGACGCTTTTCTCGTTTTCTAAGTATTTGGGTATAGTGAACTTAATTTCTCAATTATAGATATTTTGAGTTTTGATCCTCCAGTTATAAGCGTAGTGGCTTTTTCCCCCTCTTCAAAATGGAGTCACTAGAGATTGCTAATTTCAATCTCAAAATCTAATTTCTTGGGACTAATTAAACTTGTAAATTCACCTTATTAGTTGTCTATTTCCTCCAATAGATGGATTACAGTGACAAAATCCCTAATTTTTTTTCAAAATCTATAACTTTAACAAAATAACTTGAATGCATATGTTTTTCCTCGATGTGGAGAGAAGGGAAAGATGGGAAATTGAATATATGAAGGATGAAAAAACTAAGGTAAATTTACAAGTTTAGCCTTGAAAAATTAAGTTTTTAGGTTGTAATTAGTTGCCACTAGCAATTTTGTTTTTATGGAGAGAAAAAGCCACAAAACTAATAATTGGGGGACTAAAAATAATCGTAGGATTTGTGAGCAGTCTCTTGTTTTAGGAAGCAAAGCGGTGGAGGACATAAAGTGCTACTAGTGGAGGACAAAAAGTGTCATCCTTATAATGGTAGGATTTAATATAATATACTATATTGTTATAATTGGAGGACAAAAAGTGTCATTTTTTCGAAAATATAAATATTTTTTTATACTATTAGAAAAAGGAAAATATACATGATGAAGTTTTTCTATTGAAAGAGTTGATAGTTACATACATGCATAGAAGGTTTTTTTTTTTTTTTTTTTTAAAGGTGATATAGCAAGTATTGTTAACAGTCTTAGCAACAACTGTTCTGAAATTGCTTTTTATTTTTTATTTTTCTTTAATATTTGTGTATAAATGATAATAGTAAAAGTAAGATAAAGTCACACTAAAATTCAAAGATGGTAGGAAAAAATATATTACTTTAGTAAGTGTTAGGAAGATAATTGTTAAGATTAGGCTATGCTTAATAAAATAATGGAGTGTAATTAAGTTAAGGCTGTGGGGGTTGGAGCTGTAGTGGGAAGCTATGAGCTTGTCCCATCACTGCAACAACTAATCATGAAATGGTTGATCAGATCAGATCACTTTTTTGATCTCAAAAAGCACTCTCATTTCTAGCAGTCTCTACACTAATTGAAAAGAGTTTTATGGTAGTTAGTTAATGGCCAAATAAAGGACCTGCAAATTAAAGGCAAGTAGATGTTATGAATTATATTGACTGAAGGTGAGTTAGGCTTTCATCTATGACAAGAAATAAAGTCTAAAAGTGTCTCAAGACATAGCTTGGTTGGTTAAGTAATTCAAAGAGAGTTAATAATTCTGTTTTGTTGAGAATTGCAAGGTGTCAAAAGGTATAGCTTATCCTCTCAGCACTTGTCAGCAGTGTTGCAAAAATCGCGTCTAGGCGGTCGGCTTCCTAGGCGCCCGTCTAGGCGTTTTAGGCGGCCGCCTAGGCGCCCTAGGCGGTCCCCAAGCGCCTAGAGGGCGCCTAGCGATTTTTTCAACATTGCCTGCGAGCCATGTTTTCAAAGGAATTCAATTGCACAGCATGCTCTTTAAGCCGACATGTTCTGATATCAATTGTCAAGATTAAACGCTTACCATTATACCAAAAACTATAGCTAGTAGCGAAGATATAATATTATTTCCTAGCTTAATTAACAGTGAGGGCCACGTTGGAATGATTGAATATATGCTGGACTTGACTCTCTGAGCCTCAGCCAATAATTTGTTTAAAGAATAAAGCTAAAAAGTGGATGATTGCCACTTATTATTCTTAAAAAATGGAAGTGGGAGTGACAACAAAGGAGGGTGGGGGTGGCTATAGTGGGAAGCTATGAAAGGGTTGATCACTTTGTTGGATCTCAAAAGCACTACTACCATTTCCAGCAGTCTTCTACACATGATTATTATTATCTTTATCAATGATCATGTCTTCCTAAATTTCATCAAATCTTGATTCCTAAAACAACACAACACAACCCTTTTTTTTTTTCTCCTCTTCCCCTATATTACCCACCATCTCTCTGCACAATCCTCTCCTCAACTGCCCTTTTCTCAATTTGATCATCAACTAAAACATCTGTTTTCTGCTCTTCTTTACCAATTAAGTCTTTGAGGTTGATATCATGGGGATGCCTGAAAGCAGTACTGCCAGTAGCCCACCTCACTTGTACCCTCAAACACTTCAACTCAAACTCTACCAAGCTTTCATTTTCTCAATCCCAATACTGTTCTCCATCATACTGTTTCTCTTGTTTTACTTGTTCTATCTCAAGAGAAGGATTTCCAATGCCTCACCCACTCTCCCAACAAGATCAACTAATCATCCTTCTCTGCACACTCCCATGGTATACTAATTTCTTCTTCTTCTTCTTCAATTTCATATTTCTTGCCTAGTAGGTACTACAGATTGAAGAGTCGAGTCGAGTCTAGCATACTGTTATTGAAACGTAACTCTAATTGCTTGAAGATGATTATATTGTCTTCCATTTTTGCAGAGTGGAGGAGGTTTAAAAGGGGTGATCCAGAAGGTCAAGCTTCCAGTAATAGTGTTTGGTGAAGATTCTGCTATGAAGGAATCGCAGTAAGATCAAACACTTACCTTAATTATTTGCTGCTAAACTTTTACTGCATAATCAAGAAAATAGCAAAATTAGCCCACGTAGCTCAGTCTTGTTCCTAGGTGGTAGTTTGTGGACAAGTATACAAAGTTGAGTCCCCGTACTGGAAATAACACCTAATATGGTGGGTTCTTTGTGGGCACCGGCCAAATTCTCTCACATGAACTGTTAAGTTACTGCAATTTAATTACCCATTTCACTATCAAGTTGGATCGAAATGGGGAGCCCTAGGCAGAGAGAATTTCACCTTTTGTGGGCAAGAAAATAACAAAATTATTAAATTTGCAGGTGTTGTTGTTGCATTTGCTTGGGAGAATTCGAGGAGAAAGAGGAGTTGCACCAGCTTCCACCATGCACGCACATATTTCACACTCAGTGTATAACCCACTGGCTGCGTTCAAACTCCACTTGCCCAATGTGCAGAAGCCCCGTCGTGGTCGTCACGACGGCGCCCAACTACCCGCCGCCGGCTTCCCCTCCGGCGGCATCCAGTATTCCCGACATCAGCAACGACCAGAATAATGCCACACGACATCCTCGTACCAACGACGACGACCAAAACGAGGAACATAGAACGACGGACGACGGATTGTTGTGTAGATCCGATTGTGGCAGCAGAGAAGAGGAAGTGGTGATCACCATTAATCTGCAGGGCTCATCATCATCATCATCATCATCAAACAGCTTGTAACTAGCTAGTAGAACTTAGATAGATAGTGCTTCCAACAAGAAAGAGAAAGTCAAACCAAACTTGTCATGATATGCCATAGGAATCACAAATGAAACCTGCAATCGCAACAATTGTGTCACGTTGCACTTTTTTTGGATGACATACCCAGAATTTCCACAGTCTAACATAGTGACTAATCCCTAACTGAATTGTAGGCACCTCTTTTGGGTGTGACGTCCCACTTTAACAACTCATTAACTACTCTACCAATTCCATTTAATTTGGATCATATCATGCCTACCAGCACCATCTACTTTTGTACATACAACTGTTTTATTAGGGTGAATAAAGAGTACAAGTCAAGTGAAGTTAGACTAAAGGAGTAGTTAGGTGATTGGTGATGGTAGATTGAAGCTAAGGGTTCCTGTCTTGTATATATGCTCATTTTGATCTAAAACATGAGAAATGTGACATTTATAGTGGAAGGCGGCTATCAATCAAAATATCAAATGATAGCTTTTGTATGAGAAAAATTGACGTGTCATTAATAGATTATGAACTTAACTGATATTATTGATGTAAAACAATCAGCTTTAAATAGCATACAAGGGAGAGAAGATAGTGAGGAGTTGACAGGTTGTTGTAACAACCAGTCTAACAATGCTACATAAAAGGGATGCAACTAGATTTAATTATATACAAAATATGTCAGCCACAAATATCCTTAACACGCCCCCGTAAGATGGGGGAGATCGGAAACTCCAATCTTGGAACGGAACCGAAGAAACAGCGAACGGCCCAACGGCTTTGTAAGAAAATCAGCAAGCTGAGCCGACGAAGAAATATGTCGAACCACCAACGAACCATTAGCAACCAAGTCCCGAACAAAGAAATAGTCGAGCGCGAGGTGCTTCATGCGTGAATGGAACACTGGGTTCTTACACATATACGTAGCGCTGAGGTTGTCACATAGTAGAACCGGAGGCCCCAACAGCTGCAATCGAAGCTCATGCAACAGGTTCTTAACCCACAAAACTTCTGCAGCAGCATTCGCCAAGGCTCGATATTCGGCTTCTGTAGACGAGCGCGAAACTGATTTTTGACGAGTGGATTTCCAAGAGACGAGATTGGTCCCAAGATACAATAGATAAGCGGTAGTGGACCGCCCACTGGCAGTGCAGCCACCCCAATCAACATCCGTATACACACTTAGTGAGAGAGGCTGCCCGGCACGGAGGTACAACCCATGGTACACCGTACCCTTCAGGTAGCGTAACAACCGTTTCGCAGCTTGCCAGTGCACCTCCGTAGGCATATGCATGAACTGTAAGACCGGTTAACTGCATAGGACACATCAGGTCTAGTGATGACCAGGTACTGCAACAAGCCAAGAAGACGCCGATACTGAGTTACATCCACCGTAGCAGTACTAGATTGCGCAGGGAGTAACTTGTCTGATGTTGCAAGTGGTGTTGAAACAGCTTTTGCACCATCCATATAAAAACGAACCAGTATGTCTGTGATATATTGACTCTGAGACAGGAACATGCCAGTGGGTGTTGAAACAACCTCAACACCTAGAAAGTGATGCAAGGGACCAAGGTCCTTAAGGGCAAAGCGAGCTGCCAAAGTTTCAACAAATTGATCAAGCCATGCAACATTGTTTCCTGTTAGTATAATATCATCGACATACACCAGGAAATAAACAATAATATCATTAGCAGAATAAACAAACAAAGATGCATCTGCCTGTGACTTCAAAAACCCACAACGCAACAAGAACTGGGAAAGTTCCAAGTACCAAGCCCTGGGAGCCTGTTTAAGACCATATAAGGCTTTGGTCAGTTTGCATACATGAGCTGGAAAGGACGGATCAACAAATCCGGGAGGCTGCTCCATAAAAACCTCCTCATGCAATGTTCCATTAAGGAACGCATTATTGATATCTAGCTGGCGCAGACCCCAGCTATTACTCAAAGCAATGGTCAGAACGATATGGACCGTGACCGGTTTCATAATCGGGCTATATGTCTCAAAATAATCTCGACCAGCAGTCTGCAAGAATCCTTAGAGACAAGCCGCGCTTTAAAACGATCAACCGACCCATCCGATTTGCGCTTAACACGGAAGACCCATTTGCAGCAAATCGGAACAGCCGCTCCGCGGGGAACCAGTTGCCACGTGTTGTTACGTTGCAGCGCTTCAAACTCCTCATCCATTGCTTTCCTCCACCGAGCATCTTTAAGAGCCTGGGCGACAGTAGAAGGTTCTAAAGCAGGAGGCAATGGATGGGAAGTGGTGTGGTTAATGACATAATCGGAATACCTAGGATTAGGACGACGCTCCCGAGTGGAACGACGAACATTATTCAATGGTTGAGACGATTCTGAGACAGTGGGAGACGATGAATTGGACGCAGCCGACGGCGATGGTGTTGGAACTGGAGTTGGAATCGGAGTTGGAACTAGACTTGGAATCGGAGTTGGAACTGGAGTTGGAACTGGACTTTGAACTGGAGTTGGAACTGGTGTTGGAACGGGTGTTGGAACTGGTGTTGGAACACCCACGGGTTGTACCTGTGTAGACAAAGGAGACGATTTGCACAAAATATGACGTGAGTCTAAAGCATTAGAAGCAGAAGGTAAGCTGGTAGATGACTTCTGCAAATCGTTATAAGGAAGCACATAGGGCACAAATCTAACATGCCTAAATACATAACTACGATTCGAACCAAAATCTAGACATTTATAACCAGATTGGGTGTTCGAGTAGCCAAGGAAAATACATGGACGTGACTTTGGTTGTAGTTTCTTGGTGTTATAGGGACACAACCAGGGAAAACACAGGCAACCAAAGGGTTGTAACTTGGCATAATTAGGCAATTGTTGGAACAAGACATAAAATGGGGATTGATTACCTAAAATTGGAGTAGGGAGTCGGTTAATAAGATATACGGCTGTCTGAAAGGCGTAGGTCCAGTATGAGGATGGCAAAGACGCGGAGTGAAGAAGAGACATGCTAGTTTCCACGACATGCCTGTGTCGTCGCTCTGCGACACCATTGTGCTCTGGAGTGTGTGGCGGGGTGGTGAAATGAGAGATACCGTGAGTATTAAAAAACGGCCTAAGTCTCATGAACTCGCCCCCATTATCTGAGTAAACAGAAATAATTGACAGGTTAAAATATTTTTCCACTAGCTGTTTGAACTGAATGAATATTGTAAACACATCCGATTTACGTTTCATGGGGTACAGCCAAATGTATTTTGAGAAGTGGTCTACAAAAATGACATAATAGCGAAATTCATCAATAGGGTTCTCAGTAGGTCCTCACACATCAGTATAAACAAGTTGCAAAGGTTTAGTGCTAACAAGTGTATTTTTAGAAAAAGGCAGTTTATGACTTTTATGAACATTGCAGGAGGAACAGTAAAATTTTCGCAGAGATGACATGGAGACTGGAACATTACAGCGTTGCAACACCTTATTCGACGGGTGGCCAAGTTGTTGGTGCCACTGAAACAAACAAGCCAACTGCGTAGCATGAACTGTTGGGTGAGAGGCAACTGGTCCAAAATAGACATCATTAATGTTCACTCCCCATAGCAGCGGAATCCCCGTTCGAAGTTCCTTGACCAGAAAATGAGAATCAAAGAATTCAACAGACACACGATTAGTCTTGCATAATTGGGAAATAGAAACTAAATTAGTGTGTAACTGTGGGACACGCAAGACATTATCTAGAGTGAGAACATTAGAAGGAGCGGGAATGACAGATTGGCCAATATGGGATATATGTAAGGAATTACCGTCACCCAGACGCATTTCATCCGATCCACTATACTCGGCGAAAGTCTGCAGAGGAGCGAGACTTGGTGTCACATGGTGCGACGCCCCACTATCAAACATCCAGGGAGGAGAAGCCCTAGTCATTAAATTGGCTGTAGGAGATACATAGGATTGCACAGGAGGAACATCATGCTCCTTTAAAAATCGGGCTAGCTTGCGACACACCCTTGTTTCATGACCCGTAAGATAACAAAACTTACAGACGATACCTGAGCGATTGTGTTCCCCTTGTTGCCAATTGGAGCCATAATGATTGTTATTGTTGCGGGCCCTCCGGTTGGTGTTGGACTGGTGGTTGCGCCGCGGAGGTGACGAGGTGCGTTGACTCGTTGAGTAACATTAGTAGTAAAAAAGGACTGACGCAAAGCATCTGCGTTTGTCAATTGGCGTTCATGGTCAGTCAGCACATCTGCCAACTCGCCAAAAGAAAGAGGCTTCTCACGAACGCGGATGGCCGATGTGATAGAACTGTAATTCTCGCCTAGCTGAGTCAATACGTAGACGATTAGATCTTCGTCAGGTACGGGACACTGAGCCAACGCTAAATCATCAGCTATGGCTCGCATGTCATTGAGATAAGTGGTAATGGACCGAGACCCTCGCGGATTCCTCGTGAGTTTAGCCTTGAGGGATATGATACGTCCTCGTGAGGCATTGGCGTAACTAGCAACAAGACGTTGCCACGCATCATGGGCTGTCGTAGCCGAGGAGATAAGGGGCTGTATGGTGTCAGTACAGCTCCCAAGTAGAGCACTGACAATAACTTGGTCTTGACGATACCAAGCTAAATGAGCCGGGTTGATAGAAGTTTGAGCAGGATCAGTGAATTTGGCTGGTTCCTTGGTTGTACCATCAACATAGCCAAAGAGATTAAACCCAACAAGTGTGGCATGAATTTGACGCCGCCACACCGGAAAATTCACGGTTGTGAGTTTAATTGGGAAGTGTGTTGGGGCATTTAATTTGATTATTATGGTTGTAGTAGCGGAAGCCATTTGGAAGGGGGAGGAGAAAAAAAAAACTTTGTAGGAGAAATTAGGCTCTGATACCATAATAGATTATGAACTTAACTGATATTATTGATGTAAAACAATCAGCTTTAAATAGCATACAAGGGAGAGAAGATAGTGAGTAGTTAGCAGGTTGTTGTAACAACCAGTCTAACAATGCTACATAAAAGGAATGCAACTAGATTTAATTATATACAAAATATGTCAGCCACAGATATCCTTAACGGTCATTACTTCATGAGTTAGGTAGAGAGTCAGTAACGTGACAAATTAAACCTAACAAAATATATAGTGACTCACTCATTACAGGTAATGACAATGTCGCAAACCTATATGATATGTTGAGAAGTTAACATGGAATGTTTGGTCCAAGGGGATCGATGTTAAAAGACGAAGAAGTGTTAAGCCATGATATTGACGTGTATATTATCGCAAGTTACGTTCAAGAACCTCTTTGACTTGATCATCTTGTCTAGATTAACCTTTAGAGCTAGGCTAGCTCTTTGTTGCATCATGGTATTGGGCTTAGTTGCTATATTCTGGCAATCTAGCTATTGGACTCAATTAGTTATTAGATCTTGGACTAACTATTGAATTTGACAAATCTAACAAAAAAGTTATTAGTAGCTTGCTCATCGATTAAAAGCAATGATGGTTTGATCTTGCGTTCTAGATATATGAAGCTTTGTTCTTAGATTGCAGAAATAATGATAGTTATAGTGTTGATATTGGATTGATGAATTCAAGAAGATGACTTTGGAGCAGATCAGAGGGTTTAGAAGATTATTTATTTTGGAAGCTGGAGAAGATAAGGGATGGTACCTGGCCTGAGCACTATATTATCAAATTGCATTCATTTCATCAACTCTCATTATGTATTTGCTTGCATGAGATCCTTCTGATTATATATTTCATAATGGGTCAGAAATAAACATTATTTTTAATTTAAATTTTTAGTAAGAACCGATTTATTCTTCTTGTGATGGATTTGTATAATATTTCAATCGTAGTACATTGTTGATGCGTGCATATTCATTTTGTTTACTGATTAGCTTCGATAACTTTGTGAATATTATGAGTTTCTAACAAATAATATTTGGATTCATTTTGTATGTAGATCCCTGATTTTGAGATTTGCATGAAGTTTTTTGCTTCCCTATTCTATAATAATAATAATAATAATAATAATAATAATAATAATAAGAAGAAGAAGAAGAAGAAGAAGAAGTTACCTTCTAGCGTCCTTAACTTCCGTAATTACAAGGAGAAGAAGAAGAAGAAGAAGAAGAAGAAGAAGAAGAAGAAGAAGAAGAAGTTACCTTCTAGCGTCCTTAACTTCCGTAATTACCATCCGTCATCCTCCGAGTTGTGAAAAGTTACCTTTTAACGTCCTTCCGTTACTTCCTTCCGTCTCGGCCGTCAAAATGGAGGGTAATATTGTCATTTGACTTATACGAAAAGAGTTAATACCAACCAAGGTCCCTCGAGTTTTGTGGTTTGGCCATCTTTAGGTGGAAATTAGAAGCAGAGACGTGGGGAATCTATACTACGTCCATAATTAAAAGGAATTTATTAAGCTTAATGTTAATAAACATACACATATTACGTCCATAATTAAAAGGAAATTAAACGTACACATATTACACTCATATTAAGGAAATTGTTTTTAACTTTCCATAATATAGATTTTATCTAATCAATTAAGGAAATTAATGGTACACATTACAAACATAGTTAAATAAAATTAAATATGAGTTCTACTACATAGACTCCCAAATTCTACTCTCTCATTTATACTCCCTAAGTGGCAAACCAGGATTAGTTATTTTCATCATGTGGGTCCACTGAAAAGTGTCTATATCAAAAGCATGTGAGAGGGAGTACAAGTTGAGAGTTTAAAATGGGAGTGCACCAAGTATTTTTCATTAAATATACACATATTACGGATACAATTAAAAGAAATTAAACATACACATACTACGTCCATAATTAAACGAAATTAAACATACACATTATTTTATTAAGAATAATATATACTCCTTAATTACCATAGTTATTCACATATTACGCTCATATTACCAACCTATATTTAACACTTTAATCTTACTATGGTAATTAAACATAGAGATTCCCTTCATTTGATAATAATAAATGGCACTTTTTCCCCCTAAGTTATATACTTATAACACTTTTCCCCCCTTAATTATTTAGGTAAGCACATTAGCCCCCTCAATTATTCTAAAAGTGGTGGTTTTTCCCCCTAATATATTAAATTGACATTTCTACCCTTAAAGTAAACATTTTATTTATTTTACTTCTCCAACAAATTATTGCGTATACGTAGGGATCACCACGGTTCGGTTCGAACTGAACCAGACGCTATAGCAATCGAATTAAAAGTTTCCGATTATGATTCAGATCGAGAACCCAATATTTGGATTTCAATTTATTAAAATTATGAATCAAAAAAATTGGATCCTAAACCGTGAATCGGCGGTTCCGAATCCGGTTCGCGCTTTTGAACCGTCTTTATTTTAAAATTTTATTTTTTATTTTAAAATAGTCTAACTTCAACAATAAATGTATTTTATTTTTTTCAGTTCGGAACATGAACCGTCCGTTCCAGTTCGCGATTTTGATAAACTCTAAATATCGAGTTTCGATTCTAAATTGTAATTGAAATATTTCGATTTGGTTGCTATAGTGTTTGTTTGGTTTGAACCAAATTATGATCATAATTTGTTGGAGATGAAAAATAAATGAAATATTTATTTTAAGGGTAAATATGTCCATTTAACATTTTAGGGGGGAAAACAGCCACTTGAATAATTAAGGGGGGAAAAGTGCTATAAGTATATAACTCAGGGGGAAAAAGTGTCATTCTCCCCTATATTTTTATTATTTAAAATAATATCAATTAGCCATGCTCTTCCTTTTATTTTTTGTTTAGACTTTTCTTAATATAATTTTTATATTAAGTAATCAATTTCAACACTAATATACAAATCTTATAATTTCAAATAAATGTACACTTTCAAATATTATAATGGTTTATAATTTCATCATTAATTTTATTATTTAAATATATAATAAAAATATTTATCTGTGCATCGCACGGGTAATTATAATGATTGAAATAATTCTTCTCTTGCAAAGGTTAAATCCTCAATCTAAAGGGCTCTCCACACCCCAGCTCGATAAAGCATTTGAGAGAATGTAAATTACAATGACTCAAGGCTCAGTATATGGGGACAAATGGCAGTGTGCACAAGAGATCTATCTGCCCACTTTGAACATAATCCCTATACTGCCGCCGCCGAGATTCAAACCTTGATTTCTTTTCTTAAATACTGTCTGAACCATTGAGCGATTAAAATAATTCTGAGAATAGGTAATAAAAAGATGAGCAACTAAAAAGAAGGGCACCAAGGTGGTGCCACTGTTACCTCCAATCAGTTGATACCTTAACAGAGTTTACAGTTCAAGTCAGAGATTCCAAATTGACCAAAATACAACATTTTCCATATTTACAGAGATACAGAAAAACCAAACTACACTTGCCCACTGCAACTGGAAAACAAGTTTACACATTAACAGAGTCCAATGCCCCCCCCCCCCCCCCCCCCCCCCCCCCCCCCCCCAAACACCCCCACACCTCAACTTGTTCTAACTTGGGAGTTTTACCCCCAATCAGATGGTGTCAATATAGAACTGCCAACTAGCATTCTAGTACTCAGACCCTTCCCATTCTGCAAGAATTTCATTTTTGTTACGCGACAATAATTCTGACAGCCTAAAGGAAAAGAAACTAGAAAGGCTTGTTCGTTCTCCCAACGTCTTTTCCTTGACCATGGGAGTGGACAAGAAAAACAATCCGGGAAGATGGTATACGACTAGAAGGGGGAATTTCTGTCGTTTACAGTTATTGATTCGGTTACTGAAGACGTTTTCTTCACCTCAGTGTTCGAACAAATAAGAATCCTCCTCACCACACTACAGAATTCCCTGCAAATATCAATTAAAATAGCCGTGTTAGGTGACAAAGAAGAGTGAAGCACTTCAACTTTAGTAGGAACAGTAAAAAGGAAGAATATATACTTACAGCCATGGATGATCCCCCATAAGCATCGTGTCCCCCTCATCGTCTGTGAAGACAATTTCCCATTTTTTTCTTGGGCGAAGCTCTCCGTGGATCTCAAACATATCTTCGAGTTCACTTATGAGTTCATCATATCCTTTTATTGCTGTCAAGTCCACTGCCCGCCCCACTGCCACCCCTTGCATTTGAACCTACTCAAAGGATTCCCGTGAAAACACAGAAAGTTTAAATTTTTAGTATTTTCCTTTCAATGGTAGTGAATTCTAAACAAATTACACCGGGGTGTAGTATACCTTGGTACGACTTCTAATAGAAGAATTTTGATTGGTTTGGCCCTCCTTTGGTTGAGTGACCTGTGATAGCTCTTGCTTCAGAGCTTTGGTATCAATAGAAAGGTCGGATTTTTGCTCTGAATCCCCAAAGGACGGTGTCTTGGAGATCTCGATACTTAAACCCCCCGAGGTGCTATTCAGGTCAATACCAAACAACCTACAAGGCGGGGCAGCATCGGATTTTCTTTTATCACCGAGGCGTGTTATTAGATTGCCCTTCTGTTCTACAGTGTGTGCGGGAACGTGGTTTGAAGCATTCGGTTTCACATGAGAAGGCCACGCACACTCCACGACTCTTTGTCCCCGAGGACTACTATTTGCTTGCAACGAGTCTAGGGAAGGATTCCAAACGGTGGATGCAGTTGACAGTGTAGGCTCTGACCAAATTAACAATAAAATTTAAGGGAGGAATTCTTAGGGGCGGGCTCGATAAAGAAGAAATTGAAGGCACATGGCTCACCCAAAACGGTGGTTTCAAGAACTTGTCGAGGCCTTTTGTTCTTTGGTGCTACCGGTAAAGCAAGTGACGAAGGGATTGAAGGCACAAAAGGTTCTATATCCCATGGAGAAACCCTGTCGGGCCTCGTAATAGGGACAGGCTCATCCCAATGAACCTGAAAAAAGGAAGCGAGAATTTAGTAAACTTATGTTCCAAATCCCCAGAAATATATATGCAACATATAGGAACTAACGTCAACCTTCAATGATCGCCAATCAGAGCCTTTCCACTGCGTAGAAATATCTTCAACCCCAACTATGGTGCCCATAAACCTGAATGAAGAAAGTAAAAATCAGACCTTTAAGAAAAATAGAGATAATAACTTGTGAAAGTTCTCCCACCTTCTCTCCGGAGAATCCTCCACTTCAAATCGCATCTTGAATCTCATGCCAACCGAGAACCCTTGATGAACAGCTTCTTGATATTTCCTCATGCCTACTATGAACTGACTCAGTCTGAAAATTTTATCGTGAAAAGCAAGTATAAGTACATACAGAACCAAAAGGCTTCGATTGCAGTTTCAGATTCTACGATATACACTAATAAGATCTAGAAAATTAAGACTTGGATGTTTCACCTCGGCTTGTAGTTAACAACAAAGAGCGTTTTCGTGGTAACAGCATGCGAAGCCGTTGCAAGCACTCCCAGATGCATATTTCGACTTGAAATAACCGAGGATGGAATAGAGTTTTGTTTCTGAGCATGGTGTCTGATTCCAACTCGCAGTTCCCCGTTCTCTCCCCTAGAAGCCAAATTGGTTCCAACAAATTAAAGAAATCATCAACTACGAGGTTGTAGATTATGAAACAAATGCAAAAGACAAAAAACAGAGAGAGCAGCAAATACCTCAAGAATAAAAATGAATCCCCCGCAACCAATCTCTTTGAAGATACAAAGTTACTCCACCCCGTTGTAAGCAGATGTCTTCGAGGTTGGCCTGCACGATAAAATATTAAAAGATGACTTTATCTTGTTTCTTTTGTTGGGAGATGAAACTAAAAAGCAATGGGATACGAAAAATCTTTCTTTAATTCTTTCTACCCAAAGATATTAAAAGATGCAACATAGCATAATATCCCAGAAAATAGTAATTACCTCTAAATATGTGTTTAAAACGCCATTCGATCCCATGAAGATCCAAGGCAACCAGATCTTGTGATGGAGTCTGCTGATTCAAGTCCTACCATAGACCAACCATAAACGGGTTAAAATTTTGAAATAGAGACAAAACATGTCCAATAATAGAGACGGGCAAAAGAACGAAATAACTTGGGACAAGATAATACCAGGGGAGGAAGGCATTCAGTCGCATGCTTCCTTAGAACAGAAAATCCACCATGAGTACTCGTATCTGATGCCGTTAACACCTTGCAGAAAGAGTAAACTTTGGGCCTTGAAGGCTCATGAGAACTCGAAGTCTCACGAGAATAAGAATCTATATTTGTATGCTCCATCTCCTACAAATATCCACCCAGGAATATAAGTTTCATGTGCAAACAAAACGATATTTTTTAAGTAGTACAAGGAAATAGTTTTAGATCCGTACATCTTCGGGCAACAAAGTGATTTGTGCATAAACCTCATCAGTCTCTGGTTCAACCTACAAACAACAATCTTCACATGATCAATCCCTTCACTACAATCAATATATTAGCTCAGTTTGTTAAGGTAAGTATAGTACTCCATATATGATATATCCCAATCTAAATAGCATGTCTGGTCTAACAACACACACACATATATATATGTATGTATATGTTGCTCAAAATTGTTACCTGAAGCTTAATGTTAACAACTTGACAAAGAATCTTGGGTGACAAAGAAAACATGGATGTTTTCTGATCCAACTCTTCATTTGTTGATGCCACCAACTAAACAAACCAAAAGATGGTCAAGATTAAAGAAAATTGACAATTCCCAAAAGTAGAAAAATATCCATAAGGAATCCAATAATGAGAACTAAGATTTAATCAAAGGGTTGAAACACAACAGCCATATAATAAACCAGAAACAGAAAGAAATTCAAGAGCTTTGTAAAATATCTGAACAAAGAAGGGCAATAATTGAACAATTTTTAACTCTAAATTACAAAAAATGAAGAACTCCACCTAAAGCAAAAAGTTGAAACCAACCACAAGAGAATATTCTTACTTGTTCCATGTGCCCCTGCGGGAAATAGTAAACCCTGTCATGATTTCTCGGAACATCCACCAATGGACCTGCACATAACTTCCATAGCTCCTCATAGAGATGATCATCTTGCCCTGAAAATTTCAGACCAGACATTTAAACATTTTCAACCCAAACAAAATCATAGAAAAACAGATCTTTATCTAAGAAACTAAAGTACACCCACCTGGGGCTGAGATGTAGCTTTGTTGTTGCTGAGAAGAAAGGGAACCTCTAGTCGCCATGATCAAAGCAAAGGGAGTTTAATTTCAGAAATTCATGAAAGCCCAGATATCCTCACCCTAAATTCTCCGCATTGCTGGCATTTTATCACATCATTAACCTAGTAACTAGTAATAGCTATTGAGATCAACAACCCCACAATAAATACTGGGTATGTATGAAGCATAACCCTTTAAACAACCGAGAAAAAAGCTGCAAACTTTATCACAACTCCGCCCTTTTGGCTTTTGGTGACCGTTCCAGTACCCACCGTTCAACTTCTCAGCAGGGCATATAGCTTTTATCTTCGACTTTGGTGCCTCAACCCAGAAGAACAAGAATACTACTGCCCACCTGTACTGTGGCTACAAACTTTCTCTACAATCAATGGAGGAAGGAGAAAGAGAGAGAGAGAGAGAGAGAGAGAGAGAGAGAGAGAAAGGAGAGAGAAACGCCATTAGAGCGTCCCGGAAACCAGCATAATATACGCCTCGATTTGTTGCTTTCTCTGTGTGTCTTACACCGAACGTGGATGTCTCCTTTTTCCCTGTAGTGTTGAGTTTTTTTTGTTCATTTTTACATCATTGGTTCAGGGCCACAGACCATTCATTATTACTGTTTTAAGAAATTTAGATTGGTTTATTATTATTATTTTTTTGAAGAACCTAGATAGGTTTATTAATGGGAGAAATGTTCCATTGCTTTATTTTTTAGTTAGACTACGAAGTGTACTGAATATATTTACCTATCGACTTAATTAATGGATAAAGTGTTAATTAGATTAGTCTTTTTTATACGAGAAAATATTTAAACTCTATACCTCACTTAAGAGATAGAGAGTGTACAGGCAATCACGCCAACCAAACTGCTTAATTGCTATTACCTTTGTTCTTCATATTTTTTATAACCAAAATTTTCAATTTCGCTAGATTATATTTCAAACTCCATGAATTTATCTCAAGCCTATTAAGAATTAAATTGAGTCAATCTAAAAAACTCAACTCTAAAGAAATAAAGTAAACATTTTTCATAAATTTGAACTTTGAAATTTAAATTTTATAAATGAAACAATACTTACTTAAAACTTTTGTCAATCAAACTTTAAGTCCCACGAAAAATGATAAAAATGCATTATTATTTAACATGAAAACTTGTTGAGATTGTATGTAATATTTTGTTAACAAAAATGTAATCTTTTTTATTATTTAACAAATACTACATTTTCACTTTAAAGTATTAATTGTTCCTTGAAAAATGAAAAGTATTAAAAGTATATAGGCAAAGTGAGATTGTATTTTTTTTGGATTAAAAATTATAATTTTTACTAAATATAAATGTTGGATATTAATTTGTGAAATAAAGTAAACATTTTTCATAAAATTTGAACTTTGAAGTTTAAAATTTATAAAAGAAACAATACTTACTTAAAATTTTTGTCAATCAAACTTTAAGTCTCACGAAAAATGACAAAAATACATTATTATTTAACATGAAAACATGTTGAGATTGTATGTAATATTTTGTTGACAAAAATGTAATCCTTTTTATGATTTAACAAATATTACATTTTCACTTTAAAGTATTAATTTTTCCTTGAAAAAATAAAAAGTATTAAAAGTATATAGGCAGAGTGAGATTGTATTTTTTTTTTTTTTGGATTAAAAATTATAATTTTTACAAAAAATAAATATTGGATATTAATTTTTGAAATAAAGTAAACATTATTCATAAATTTGAACTTTGAAATTTAAATTTTATAAATGAAACAATACTTACTTAAAACTTTTGTCAATCAAACTTTAAGTCCCACGAAAAATGATGAAAATGCATTATTATTTAACATGAAAACTTGTTGAGATTATATGTAATATTTTGTTAACAAAAATGTAATCTTTTTTATGATTTAACAAATATTACATTTTCACTTTAAACTATTAATTGTTCTTTGAAAAATGAAAAGTATTAAAAGTATATAGGCAGTGTGAGATTGTATTATTATTTTTTTTTGGATTAAAAATTATAATATTTACTAAATATAAATGTTGGATATTAATTTGTGAAATAAAGTAAATATTTTTCATAAATTTGAACTTTGAAGTTTAAATTTTATAAATGAAACAATACTTACTTAAAACTTTTGTCAATCAAACTTTAAGTCCCACGAAAAATGATAAAAATGCATTATTATTTAACATGAAAACTTGCTGAGATTGTATGTAATATTTTGTTAACAAAAATGTAATCTTTTTTATTATTTAACAAATACTACATTTTCACTTTAAAGTATTAATTGTTCCTTGAAAAATGAAAAGTATTAAAAGTATATAGGCAAAGTGAGATTGTATTTTTTTTGGATTAAAAATTATAATTTTTACTAAATATAAATGTTGGATATTAATTCGTGAAATAAAGTAAACATTTTTCATAAATTTGAACTTTGAAGTTTAAATTTTTTAAATGAAACAATACTTACTTAAAACTTTTGTCAATCAAACTTTAAGTCCCACAAAAAATTATAAAAATGTATTATTATTTAACATGAAAACTTGCTGAGATTGTATGTAATATTTTGTTAACAAAAATGTAATCTTTTTTATGATTTAACAAATATTACATTTTCACTTTAAAGTATTAATTGTTCCTTGAAAATGAAAAGTATTAAAAGTATATAGGCAGAGTGAGATTGTATTTTTTTTTTTTTTGGATTAAAAATTATACAAAAAATAAATGTTGGATATTAATTTTTGAAATAAATTAAACATTTTTCATAAATTTGAACTTTGAAATTTAAATTTTATAAATGAAACAATACTTACTTAAAACTTTTGTCAATCAAACTTTAAGTCCCACGAAAAATGATGAAAATGCATTATTATTTAACATGAAAACTTGCTGAGATTGTATGTAATATTTTGTTAACAAAAATGTAATCTTTTTTATGATTTAACAAATATTACATTTTCACTTTAAAGTATTAATTGTTCTTTGAAAAATGAAAAGTATTAAAAGTATATAGGCAGTGTGAGATTGTATTTTTTTTTTTTTTGGATTAAAAATTATAATATTTATTAAATATAAACGTTGGATATTAATTTGTGAAATAAAGTAAACATTTTTCATAAATTTGAACTTTGAAGTTTAAATTTTATAAATGAAACAATACTTACTTAAAATTTTTGTCAATCAAACTTTAAGTCCCACGAAAAATGATAAAAATGCATTATTATTTAACATGAAAACTTGCTGAGATTGTATGTAATATTTTTTTTACAAAAATGTAATTTTTTTATGATTTAACAAATATTATATTTTCACTTCAAATTATTAATGGTTACTTGAAAAAATGAAAAGTATTAAAAGTATATAGGCAGAGTGAGATTGTATTTTTTTTTTTGGATTAAAAATTTTAATTTTTACTAAATATAAATGTTAGATATTAATTTGTGAAATAAAGTAAACATTTTTCATAAATTTGAATATAAATATAAATGTAAACATTTTATGAAAAATGTTTACTTTATTTCACAAATTAATATCTAACATTTATATTTAGTAAAAATTTTAATTTTTACTAAATATAAATGTTAGATATTAATTTGTGAAATAAAGTAAACATTTTTCATAAATTTGAACTTTGAAGTTTAAATTTTATAAATGAAACAATACTTACTTAAAACTTTTGTTAATCAAACTTTAAGTCCCACAAAAAATTATAAAAATGTATTATTATTTAACATGAAAACTTGCTGAGATTGTATGTAATATTTTGTTAACAAAAATGTAATCTTTTTTATGATTTAACAAATATTACATTTTCACTTTAAAGTATTAATTGTTCCTTGAAAATGAAAAGTATTAAAAGTATATAGGCAGAGTGAGATTGTATTTTTTTTTTTTTTGGATTAAAAATTATAATATTTACTAAATATAAATGTTGGATATTAATTTATGAAATAAAGTAAACATTTTTCATAAATTTGAACTTTGAAGTTTAAATTTTATAAATGAAACAATACTTACTTAAAACTTTTGTCAATCAAACTTTAAGTCTCACGAAAAATGATGAAAATGCATTATTATTTAACATGAAAACTTGCTGAGATTGTATGTAATATTTTGTTAACAAAAATGTAATCTTTTTATGATTTAACAAATATTACATTTTCACTTTAAAGTATTAATTGTTCCTTGAAAAATGAAAAGTATTAAAAGTATATAGGCAAAGTGAGATTGTATATATTTTTTTTTTTGGATTAAAAATTATAATTTTTACTAAATATATATGTTGGATATTAATTTGTGAAATAAAGTAAACATTTTTCATAAATTTGAAATTTGAAGTTTAAATTTTATAAATGAAACAATACTTACTTAAAACTTTTGTCAATCAAACTTTAAGTCCCACGAAAAATGATGAAAATGCATTATTATTTAACATGAAAACTTGTTGAGAAAATGCATTATTATTTAACATGAAAACTTGCTGAGATTGTATATAATATTTTGTTAACAAAAATGTAATCTTTTTTATGATTTAACAAATATTACATTTTCACTTTAAAGTATTAATTGTTCCTTCAAAAATGAAAAGTATTAAAAGTATATAGGCAGAGTGAGATTGTACTATTTTTTGGATTAAAAATTATAATTTTTTACTAAATATAAATGTTGGATATTAATTTGTTAAATTTTAAAAGATTTAATTTAATTAATATTCATAATTGTCATCCAACACAAAAGTTTGAGTTTTAAAGATCAAAATTTAAATGTTTAATTGGGAATAATTATCAACAATACCTAAGGATTTAAAATTTTTCTATGTGGAAGGTCATGAGATCGAGCTTAAGTGGAAGCTTTGTTGATTTTTTGTGTTTCATTAGGTTAAGAAAGTATGTTTGAACAGATACTACAATTTAATTGAGTCAGCATTCAAACAAAAAATGATTAATTACATACTTTTTGTCTTTTTGAGTCCCCATGGCGATATCATTAGACTATATGGCATATCATCATCATCATCATCATCCTCATCATCATCATCATCATCATCCTCATCATTATTATGGAAATCACAACCATTATTTGAAAATATGAACTGAATAAAGATTGGTTGATGTGTAATTACACATTTACGTACTATAGTTACTACATACAGTATGTAATTAAATTCATATAATATAACATGTAAATTTTTTTATTTATTTATCATAGCATGCATATTATTTTAACAACGGTTTACATGTTCTATAGATTGGTATCTCCGAAACTCAATCATTATTGTGTAGATCATATTTTGTAAATGTACATTCAGTACAAAAATAATGTATATTCAATACAAAAATAATGTACATTATATTAAGGGGATGTACATTATTTTTGTACTGAGTGTACATTGTATTGTATAATGTACATCTTACTTTAAATAATTAATATTTTGTCTTGTTTGATTGTGTCAATTTGAATAATGCCTTGTGTGGGGCTCAATCTTATCCATCTTATGTTAGTGTTTTGGCCCATCTGTAAATTGTTCAATCGTTATGCGTTGGACCCGTGTCCAGCATGCTTGCTGGACACTGGTAACAGTGCCGTTAGGCACAGTTATTTCCTTTTTTTTTTTTTTTAATTTCAGACCGCTTCATTGTAAGAGTATATGTTCATAATTTTATTACTATATGTTAATAACTATACATTCATAACTCCATAACTGTACGTTCATAACTCTATAACTGTACATTCATAACTTCATAACTGTACATTCATAACTACATAACTGTACATTCATAACTCCATAATTGTACATTCATAATTTTCGAAGCTCTATGTTCACAATTTTAGAGCTCTATGTTCATAATTTTATCACTATATGTTCATAATTGTAAGTTCATAATGTTAGAGCTCTTTGTTCATAATTTGATCAATAACTGTACATTCATAATTCCATACTGTAGATTCATAATCTCATAACTGTAGATTCATAACTCCATAACTGTAGATTCATAACTCTATAACTGTACATTCATAACTCCATAACTGTACATTCATAATCTTCGAAGCTCTATATTCACAATTTTAAAGCTCCATGGTCATAATTTTATCACTATATATGTTCATAATTGTAAGTTCATAATGTTAGAGCTATGTGTTCATAATTTCATAATTGCATAACTGTATATTCATAACAGCATAACTGTACATTCATAACGGCATAACTGTACATTCATAATCCAAAAAAAAAATAACACCGTTAACGGCAAAACGCGCGCGAATTTTTTTTTTTAACTAAATGACACGTTTTTTTTTAAAAACGACGTCGTTTTGGGCCCGTGTCCACAATTCAATGTGGACACGGGTCCAGGGCATAATTTGCCAAAATTGTTAGGTTCTTCGTTTAGTTCGGTGTCATTCTCTTAAGTTAACTGTTTATTTAATATTATTATTCATGTTTTAGCTAAAACGAGTGCTGCCCAGGAGGACTATCAGTCTTGGGATGATCTACCGCTTGAGTCTATTGTTAATTTGTTTCCCATTTTGGTTTAATGAAGCTGGTGGTTTAATTTCAACTGGTCATAGAGGTGAAACTTTGAAAGAATGACCAGAGATTGAGTCTCACCAGCGACAGTGTGGGAGCTACCTCTCAAAGTGAGATCAGAGGAGTTTCTTGTGTGCAGTGAGCAAATGTCTAGCCTCTGTGGTTCATGTTCAGTTGAGTTACCATGATTTACATCCTCTCAAATGCTCTGTCGGGTCGGAGTGTGGGGGGGACCTTAGGGTTGGGGTTCAACCTTTTGGAAGAATTTCTATATATATATATATATATATATATATATATATATATATATATATATATATATATATATATATATGTGTGTGTGTGTGTGTGTGTGTGTGTGTGTGTGTGTGTGTGTGTGTGTGTGTGTGTGTGTGTGTGTGTGTGTGTGTGTGTGTGTGAGATCACATGTGGTCATTAGATTAGATAGATCCGATTAATCATATTAATCAAGATTTTTTCAGTATTTTCGTGCACATTCTCCTACCTAGCAAACTGCAAAGGTAAACTCGTCATAAAACACCAGAATAGGAAAAATCACATTGTTGTGTGTTTTATTACACTATTGGTGCATGTTGTCAACACTGTTGGTGTATTCTGAAACCCGTCCGCTATAATTGGCCACTGTAATTACCATAACACGGGAATACACCATTGGTGTGTTTCAATGTGGTGTGTTTTATTACACTATTGGTGTATGTTGTCAACACTGTTGGTGTATTCTGGAACCCGCCCGCTATAAATGGTCACTGTAATTACCATAACACCATCACTTACCAAAACGGGCGGAAATCCTCAGAATTACCACAGCCGTTAGATTAAACTGATTCAACGACACAAATACGACCACATGACCACACCTAATGACATGACCACATATGAGCGCTCTTATATATATATATATATATATATATATATATATATATATATATATATATATATATATATTTATTTATTTATTTATTTATTTATTTATTTATTTATTTATTTATATTTATATATTGACCATGTTCGATAAATGGTTGTTAGCTATTAGCTGATTGAGTTAATTAGAGGGTATAACTAGTTGATAATATTATCTGATTGTAAAAAGATGTTTGGTAAATTGGCTATTAGTTGATAGCTATTTGGTATAATTTCTTTTCTCAAAAAGCTAATTGAAAAATTGTTTGAAATAATTTTTTAAATTTTAACATTTTATTCAAAATGCTAATGAACCAAACATTTATATTGATACTAGAACCAATAACATTCAAAAAAATAATTAATAGTGATCAAATAAATCAAAATTGAATGATAGACTAACTATTTACGCAAGGCCGTCCCTAGCCATGTCTGGCCAGGGCCCCCAAATTTTGGGGCCCCAAATATTACATAAGTAGTATATATGTGCATTGTGCCCCCAAATTTTGGGGGCACTTTTATTAAAAAAAAAATTATTATTTTATATTTATATTTTATATATTAGTGTAGGTGTAATTTATGTATAAAGAAATCAAGACGGTCTAAAATTCTAAAAAGTTTATATTCCTAATTCTTAAGGACTTGATTTACGTATAGAGTTATAGTCCTCTAATTTATAGGAATTGAGGCAGGCTTATTTGATTATTGTAAAAATTATTATATATAAAGAGTACAAAGTTACTCTTATTCCTATTATAATGCAACACGCAAGAATTCGATCTCAGTAATCATTAATTTGAAGTGCGTTGTTTGTGCATTTGGCATTCTCAATTTTTTTATTCTTCACGATAAAATGATGAAGGAATGTAAATAATTAAATATTTTAATTCTTTAATTTTATTCAAAATTTTAAAATTATTAATTCAATAACTAACCCTAGTTAGGAATTTTTTTGATTGGTGAATAACAATCTAATTTCTTGTATTTTGATACTACAATTGCAATATCAATTAGTCTTGACTATTTTCATTACTGTTGCTTATGCATAAAGAAGTTTTTTAAAATTAAAGTTGTTGAAATCTTACTTATGATAAACTATATTGTAAAAAAGACTCAATGGATTGGTGAATAATTTTACATCTAAATATAGCCGAAGAAGAAGAATGTCACTTTTCAAGTGAAATTTTGAAAAAATAAATTTTTTTATAGACTATTATATATTTTGGTACAATACAATATATCTTTTATATATTTATAATTATACAAAAAGAAGGCCAATGTTAATTTTCGTACAGGACCCCAATTTTCTTAGGAACGGCCCTGTATTTACGAAACGGGGCATTGCCTTGACAAGAATTTCAAAACCCATGAATATAATTTGTGCATGCCTGTGATTTAGTTCTTGCGTATTTTTTTTTTTTTAATTGATATTTACGTTAAGAATAATAGTAAAAATAATAATTGGAGTGTTTTGACGTACGAATGCGCTCATGATCCTGACCGGATTGTGAGACGTGGGGCCCACAACCTGCACCTAGGTTTTCCTCCCTACGGTTGGATCCAGGAGAGCGTGGAGTGGTCCCGGTAGACAAATGATCAGATGCGTACAGGTGGCAGAGGTGGGCCACCTGTGAGGTCGATCAGTCATACAGATACAGTACTGAAATCTTTTTATTGCGTAGGGATTTGGGACCAGTTTTGATGTTAACATTGGCAAACGACGTCGTCCTGGTTTGCGCACATTATTATTACGATAAGTCACGTCTGCAAGTCTTCCCCGTCAGTGGTCTCACACTCCCCACCTCACCTGTGCCGTATCGTTCATGCTCGGATTCTTTTGTACACCTGATAAAGATTGAATCATCCCCATCTCCATCCATCTTTTTTTTTTTTTTTTTTTTTCCATGAATAATAGACTAAAAATCAACAATTAGTATGCATCTTTCTTTTTAATAGGAAAATAGTGTTTTTTAATCTCTTTTTCCAAAAGATTAAATCCCCAACTTTGATAGAGCATTTGATGACTTAACGGTGCGCACAAGAAATCTGCCCACTTTGAACATAATTCCCACACTGCCGCCGCCAAGGTTCAAACCTTGGTCTCTTCTCTCAAATACTGTCCAATGAACCATTGAGCTAAGCCCGTGCGAACATATTTTTTAATCTCTATTTATATGAAATAGTAAAAAAAAAAAAAATGAAATAAAGGAGGGGTATACCCAAGGTCAGTATTTAACCCTTACAATAGTATCACTGCCAAGAAGACCAAGCTCATCCTCTCTGGTTTTAACTTGTTTAATTGGTTTAGAACTTTATGTAACCTCTGATTTTTATTAATCATACTTTTCAATCGATTTTTAGTAAAGTCCTAAACCAATAAAACCGGTTGAAATAAAAAAAAAAATAACAAAAGAAAAATATGAAGAGACAAAAATGCCCTTACTAAAAATAAAAAAAGTCATAAGAATGACTAAAAAGTGTCTAAAAAATAACAGTCTCGGATGTTAAATGACAAAAATCGTAACCAGAGACTAAATTTAGAATTATCACCAAAGGCAAGGGATCTCTGGTAGGATTAATTCTTTAAAATAAGTTTCTATTTAGATTAAAATAGTGTTATTAAACTGTATATTCAAAAAAAAAAGTGATTAAAATATAATTCTCAAATAAAGTTTTTTTTTTTTTTTTGGAATTTGGAGCATGTTACTAGGTAAGATTGGTTCATTTCTATCCCAAATGGTGTACCATGTTTGGTTCACTGCACCTTTGGTCTAATAACAAAATTTCCATTTCCAAAGCTAATAGAAAACATAAAATAATTCCACATCTTTGTCCACCCCACTAGCTTCTAAATTTCAAACATTCATAAATTAAAATTCATACACAAAGAGAATTCCATGGTTCATAAGTTCCTTGGATCTTACACTTCATTTACTTAAGCCAATTATTGAAGAAGAATATACCAATTTGTGTTCTTAATTTGACCTGGTCTCCCTAGTCCCTATCCCATGTTCAAATTTGGCTTGCTTCATGCTGTGCTAACAATGGCCAATTGTTGTGAAGATTTGAGGAAAAATCTAAAGTAAATGTCATAGTCATATGTGATGTTTGGCTCCTCTAGGGGAGCTGTGTGCTGTTTGATGGAGTCTTTTTAGGTTTTTTCTAAACAGCAGAAAATTGACTATAGTATACAATTGGGCATATCATTTTCACCAAGTCATCCTCAATTGGAAAATCCTAAATATATGTTACTTGTTTTAGAAAATTAGACAAGTCCCTTGTTTTTGTAAATGAAGTTTTCTTGTGGAATCACATGATTCTTGTTTTTCTTAGAGCAACCACAATAGTGGTTTTTGCTCAATTTTTTAAAAATTTTTGACTGAAGTGGAAAAGAGAGAATGATGAGAGAGAAGAGGTGAGAGCTTCTTGTAAGAAGTGATTTTTTGTCTCTGAAATGGACCCCACCAAAATTGAAAAAGGGACGCTATTTCTCGCGTGAGGTGCAACAACAGCGCCCAGCTGTGTGCGTTACCATATCTTCTTTTTTTTTTTTTTTTTGAAAACTCATTTTATTGTTTTTTATTTTTTAAATTTTTTCCCTCACTCCCTCTCTCCTACTTGGCATCTTAAAATTTGTGCAAAAAACGAACTATTGAGGATGCTCTTAGCCCTAGTGCAAGACTTGCGGGGCAATACATAATTCACAAGTTGTAACCTACTAATTGCAAGATAAACTTTAATTCTTATGTGATATTAGGAAAGTTTAATTTTTTTTGACAATTTAAAAATGTAAGAAAGTTATTACTATATTTAGTATATGGTTTGACTTGAAAAAGTTTAACGGGGTGTTTGTCAATTAGGGTAACTTAAACATTTAAAAAGAAAAATGCAATAAACCAAGCAAAAAAAAAAAAAAAAAAAAAAAACTATTTACCAAACACGCATTTTAACTATTAGACCAAGTTAAACACGTAAAGTCGTTAAAACAAGCAAAAAATTGATTGATAAGTCATTATTCAAACACCCCCTAAGTCAACTAGGAATGTGATTCCTTCAAATCAAGATAAGTAAATCCCGGCTAAGGTGACTTGATTTTTTTTTTTTTTTTTTTTTTTTAACGCAAAGTTATTCCCTACAAGCATATCTCATGTAACTATTTTTTTTTCAAATTTAAATAAATGAGAAAACACCAAACCGTGTCTTAGCATATTACTCTATGTTTTTATTTTCTTTTTATGATGAACTATATAAATAGAATACATATAAATTCAGTCGAATTGGTCGGATAGTTAACTTGGTAATCACAAGATTTCAAGTTCAACTTCAGAAACTACCCATTACCTTCTCAGTTTGAGCCGATTATCTATGAACAACATAAGCTAATTTGTCTCATTGTAGTCATTTGTCAACTAAGATTACAAAATGAATTATATTTTACCAAGAGTATACTTTTTGAGTAATGATGGTTCGTGACTTTCTCGTAAAGTAAAAATTACTTATAAATATGAACATTTTAAATAGGAGAATTGATCCAAACCAGCTGATGACCGTAGCTTTAATTGGGAACATGAGCATTGGGCAGTGCCTTTAGTTAATTAGCAATTAATTATCAATTAGTGAAGACAATGGATAAGTGTGTGTACTAGGTTCGGTCTTAAACTTTATGATTAATTCTTGTTTTTAATTAGAGAACATGACAATAACCAAAGTACTAACCAATAATGTCGCAGTTTTGTGTGTTCGTGTGCCTATCTTTTTACATAATTACGCAATAAACTACATTAATTATGATTAGCTTTATGGGTTGACACCTGTATTCTCGTACTTTATAGGTAAGAGTTAGGACAAAATACTAATGTCCCTTGCTCTATATGAAGAGCTATTATTCCCTGCCTAATATAATCTTAATCTAATTTTTACTTTATTTCAGTGACATATATATACTATTTTTTTTCCACCCAACATTACTAACTGATACACAAATAAATTGACCAAATTACATCAACTATAAATACTAACTCTTACTATTATAACAAATAATTGCAACACCTCTAAATACGGAACAATAAAAAAAAATTAAAGTTACCCAGTAAAATTGCTTTTAATAAAGTTAAAACTCAAGGGTGTGTTTATTAATTGAAGATTTTTTTTTTTTTTGGAGAAACAAAAATAGAAAACGCGTTTAGTTATATTTCTTCCATTTATTAAAAGAGTGTAGAATGAAAAATTGGAGAATCAAAGTAAATACAATCTTAATCTCAAGATCTTTATTAATTAGCTAGAATTTTGAGGTTAGTGATATATAAAGTGATTTATGTTTGTTCGCATGGGCAGCTCAGTTAGTCACAAGGGTGAAGTTTGAGGACAATGACCCGCGATTGAGTCTCACCAGCGGCAGTGTGGGAGTAACCTCTCAAAGTGAAGGAATCCTTGTGCGCAATAACAAAGGTCTAGCATCTGTATTCAGCTAAGTTACCATGATTCACATCTTCCTAGATGCTTTGCCGGGCCGTGGGACCCTTATAGTTGGGGAATTAACCTTTTGAGAACAACGATTTATGTTTTTTTTTCCTACCTTTTTTGTAATTAATAACAATTTTTTAGAAGTTGAGATGCATGTCTTGTATTAGTGAGCACTCTCTTTGAGAATCTTATGGCATTTAAGAGTTCAATTTGACGTAGTTGGCCTCAGATCCATCCATATAAACCAAGGGCATCAAACACTCATTGTTTATAAAGTGAATTATTAAGGTATTTAAACCTATTTGCTCCACACACTTTTGAATTTCAACGTCAGTATAAAATTGTCTTTGCTTTTGATATTTCTTTAAAATATGTGTAACAGATTTATCTAAATTAACATCTACAAATAACTTTAACATATTATTGATGCTTTATCTAGTAGATTTGATGCAATTGTTTACAATGTATCAAAAAACAACAGATTATATAGGGCATGTGAATCTCACATTCCCACCAGCCGGCCAAAGAGGAAGATTCCATTTGACAATAATTAAACGCAACCCCATCCAGCAGTTTGCAGTTAGAGAGAAACCAAAAGGTCTAAGTGGTGGTTTAATGATGGGATGTGAAGATGTTGTAGGGAGGGAGGATATGCTTTTTACTGCCTAAACATGGGGACAGGATCAAAAATGTTTGTTTCAAAATGACTAGGACTAGGATTGGTCGGAGGAAATTAAATAATAATACTATGATGGATGATTGATTTAGCTAATGATTTTGAATGCACACCCCATGTGGAGACCATTTTGGTTGGTGTTCTTTGGCTGCCTAAGCCACCAAAAGTTTCTTCAACTGACCTCATACATGGCCCACCCCCAATACTTAAACTTTTAATTTGCCCTATTTAACCAAAAGTAGTTCAAAATGACTCAAGGCATACTGACGAAGGACGAGCCTATAAACGTAACATTAACATTTTTATAAGATTATACATCATTTTTAATATTGTATCATATAAAGTCGTTTATAGATAGTTGTCTCCTCTCACATAATCTGAGATGTACCTTTTTTTTACAAGACTTCAAGGTAATAGTTGTGAGGAGCCAGTTTGAGCATGTCTAAGAGCATCTACATCAGAGGAGAAATGAGGGAGAATTCAATACTTTTGAAGTCAAAATGCCATGGTGACAGAGAGAGAAGGGGTGGGGAACATCTGCAAAGGTTGGGATATTACTCTGCCCAAGAAAAAGAATTAATGATGGAGGAGAGAGAACCAATAGAGAAATGACATGCTTATTATATATATATTGATACTGCTAATTACACGTAAGCAATATATAACAATACGAGACCAATTAAAGCAAGTAAATATCTTTATTGATCACGGTAAAGGCCCTAAGTACAATCTACTTGGTTGCTCTGAGTACCGACTGACTGCGGTCGGGATTCTCTAACAACAACCTAACGATCGTCCAAAAGTCCCTTCCACTGTAGCTACTGTGGGTATTTATAGCCACTATGCCGGGGACAAGATTCCAGCCGTTCGGCATGCCCTCCACGTAGCTACCACGTGTCATCCTCCCGGGTGCCCTGCCTGTCGATGTAGAGAGCCGCCACGTGTCCTTCGTCAGCTCTTTCGCCAAAGGGCTATCGCTCGGTGGTCGACACCGTCGCTCGGGCAACTCCCGGTCGATCTACGACCGGGTTCTTCTCGTGGAGCCCGACCTGTTACCTGCAAAGACAAGGAGAAAGAGACAAAGGCTCCTCGGTCGTGGTGAAGCTATGTCGGTCGGGATATTCCCTACCAAGAGCCCCCCAGCCCGGGCCTTTTTGATTGTCCGGGAAAAAATGGGCCGGGATGAAGAAACCCAACCATCGGCCGCTAAACCGACCGGCCAGCTGTCATTCCCTTCTCCGCCACGTGTCGGCCACTGCCGGCCTCTGCGACTGCAACCGTTGCCTCGGAATCAGCGCGGGTCGTGTCGCGCAAGTGGACGACTTTCCCGCCTAAATGTCCTCCTATAAATAGGCCCTTGAGGCCCTCATTGGAACTTTCCTCAATCTTCTGGAGCAATCGGTACCCTCAGAGAGTCCCGAGCAGCAGATCGGCAATCCGACCAAGCAAAGCAAAAGCTCAAATCCACTTCCAAGTTTCTTCACTCGGTAAGCTTCTAGCCCTTCTCCTTTCTTTACACTTCCATGTTAGGTAGAGCTGCTAGGTCAACTAACTGTCCCGGACACTTTAAGTCCTTCACTAACCCCGACCGACCTTTAGGTAGATTGAAATGACGGACTCTGACAGTCAAAACGCATCGATCGCGGATTACGACGAGGAGGTCGAGCACCTCAGCGACGAGGAGGTGGACATCATGTCCTACTCCCCCGAAGCTACCAGCCGACCGGGGCCAGCTCCCGAGCAGGCCGCCGCACAAGACACGTCGTCCAGCTCATCCGGGTCGTCGAGCTCTAGCTCAAGCGGATCGGGGAGCTCCGACGAGGAAGAAGAAGAAGGAGCCACGTCGGGGAGACAAGGATCCCCGACCGAAGGCGTTAGGGAAACGCCCACCCGGGTGGTTGGGGACCACCCGAGTCCTGCTCCCGAGCCGGCCGAAGAGGACACGGCCGGGCCAGCCGCCCCAGCCGTAGCGGAGTTCGAATTCTTGAACAGCGAGAATGTCGAACAACAGATGAGTCAGCTAACCAAGGGCGAGGCGGCTAGGATTGCCGAAAGGCTCGTGGGTCGGGTAGAATTTGACACGAGCCGGCAGTTAGGGAATGTCATCGATCGGCATCGGGGCAAATGGATTGGGATGCACTACGACTCCCTGATGGCCCCGATCGCCATTCCCTTCACCCCCCTCCTGAATGCCTTCTTGGCCTACTACCGGGTCGTCCCGGCCCAGATCTGCCCTAATGCGCACCGGATCATCGCCTGCTTTCCGCAGATATGCGCTCGGCATGAAGCCGCCTGCACGATGGAGTTGTTCAACTTCATCTACCAGGTCAAAGTTCTCCCGGGCAACTATGGAGGCGGGTTCCTGATGTTGCAATCCCGGGCCGATATGTGCGCAATCAAAGGCCTGCCCGGGAACAACAGGGGGTGGAAGAATAGGATCTTCTCCCTCAAATACGACCCCTGGATCCTCCCGGTTGATCGCGCTTGGAGCACCCACTTTCGGAAACAAGTGGTGCCGGTCGAGACGCAAGCGCTGAGGGAAACGGTCAGCCGGATTTCGAGCGAGCTGCACGAATACACAATCTTCCGGACGGCTGAAAGTCTCGAGGCGGCTCAACTCCCGCCCCCCACATACGAGCTGCAGGAGAAATATCTGCCCGTGCCGATGGGCGTGATGGTCGCCAAACCCGCGAGGCGAACGAAGAAAGGTTTAACTCGAGCTAACCCTCCCGACTCATCTTTATGCCTCGATCACACTAACGATCTCTTTGTTTTGCAGCTATGGCAGACTTCGGTGAAGAAGAGGCCCCGCTTCCCCCGCCCGCCAAGATCTCCCTTGGCAGCAAGAAAAGAAGCAAAGCGAAGCCGGCCGGGGAGAAGGAGATCCCCTTGGCCCGACCACTGAGCGCCTCGACCGTGACGACGGGCGAGGGCTTCATCGTCGAGCCCTCCGACGTCCTGATCACCCGGGAAAAAGAGAAGGTGCCCGAGCAGGGCGTGAAGGAGGTGGGCGGCATGAAGCGCCGCCGCGAGCAACGAAGCCCGAGCCCTTCGGTCGGGCGAGAAAGGGACGGCTCGTCCATCTTGGCCCGCATTGGCAATGCGGGGCGGGCCAAGGAAGATCTGGGGAAGATGACCCCGACCCAGGTAGCCGAGAGGATCGGCTACGACCTAGCAGAGGTAAGCCTTCTTTAACTATCCATCTTTCATTTTTTGTGCAAGTGCCATCAATCGGGCTGACCCGTCTATTTTCGCCTTCGCAGATCTCCCGAGCGGCCCAACTCCTTCAGGGCCGGGCTATGCTGGCCGAGGAGGCTGATCACCACAAGAAGACGGCCGCCCGTCGCCTTCTGGAGGTTAAAGAGCTCCAAGCTGAGCTCGAGAAGGTCCAGAAGGCTTTGAAGAAGAGCGAGGAGGACCGGGCCCTCGCGGAGAAGGTCGCCCAGCGGGCTATCGGCGAGAACAAGGAGCTGAAGACCCGGCTGGAGAGCCCGGAGGAGTTGGCCCACTCGGCCTTCAAGGACGACCAGATCGGCTCGGCCTTCCTCACAGCTGCTCGGAGGACCAAGGTCGGGGAGGACCTGATTCTCTCCTTCGGTCGGTGGGCCTTCAAGGCCGGCCAAAGGAAGATGCTAGAAAAAGCTCAGAAACGGTTGGGGGAAGCCCTCGAAGGCGACGACCTCCAGCTCGTACTATCTGCCCTTCCTCCCGACCTAGCTGACCCTGGCCCCTCTCCCTTTGCTCCGAAAGAAAGAACGGCTGAGCCCGGTGGAACCTCAGCGGCCACCCCGAGCGGAAAGGAAACGGCTGCCGGAGCTCGGGAAACGAAGAAGTAGAATAGGCTTCTTTTCTTCTTCTTCTTTTTTGTAAAGGACCATTGATCGGGAGCCCGGTCCCGATTTGTACCGGGCACTCCATTATATCAATGAAACTTCTTCTTTTTTTTTTTTTTGTTGAACTCCTACTGCTCGTTCTTTATTTTCGAATTTTTATCATTAATCGCGTAAACGCCGACCCTTACTGCTCGACCTCGTGGCCTTTTGGCCCGGCCTTGCACTGCTCGATCCATTCGACATCCAACCTTAGGGCTTTATAGCCCGGTCGTGCGTCCGAGATTTTAGACATCCAACTGGCCAACCTGATCAGGCTTATCCGATCTTCAGGCCTTGTCAAAATGCTCGAAAATAGATTCGTCCTAATATCGACCTATCCGACCGAGTTTACCCGGTCTCCAGGTCTTGACGAATTTTCGAAAAACAAGCCCCACGGTCAGGATATACCGAGCGATATGGGCTTCTCAGCACTTCATATATCCCAGCCCCCACACTATTGTGCCTTCGAGGCACGAGTGGGTGCGATAGTGGACAGAAGTTGGACGAATCGGGGAATTATGCTGTGAGCTCCTGGCTTCCCCGATCAATGGCGTGACTCGAATGTCCGCCGATGTGGAGCGCATCTGACCGGTCAATAGATTCGCCCGGTCGGTGTAGCTTGAAGATAAATTAATCTGCACGCACTGAAGGTATAGAAAATAACCGATCGGGCCGCCGTATGCAAACGGTCGAGCAATCACCGATCGTATATACATTAATCTTTCCCGCTCGCAGGCGGTTAAGTAAATATTTACAAACATAGGAATTTAATTACAAACGACGACCGGGACCCACACGCAGGTCAAGCCCCCTCTTCGTCCAAAGATTACAAAAAAGAGGCTTAATGCCTAAACATAACGAGGTGCTCGGAATTCCAAGTCCCCTCGATTACCCGACCAGTTGTCGTCTCCAGTCGGTATGTTCCCGGCCGTATGATCGCACTGATGATATACGGCCCCTCCCAGTTCTGAGCTAGCTTTCCGCCCTCTAGAGGTTGGCTGGCCTCCCTTCGTCGTAAAACGTAGTCTCCGACCTGAAAATAACGAGGGTTGACCCGAACATCTTTAGAACTCTTGACGCGCTTCTGATACTCGGCTATGCGTCGAGCGGCTAGCTCTCTTTTTTCTTCGACCCCATCGAGATCCACCGCCATGGCATGTTCATTTTCCTCGGCGTTGTAGGTTCTCTCTCGATCGGTCGGGATCCAAGCCTCGATCGGGAGTCGGGCTTCTGCTCCATAAACCAAGGCGAAAGGGGTCTCCAAAGTAGCTTCCCTCGGGGTCGTCCGATAAATCCATAAGACATATGGCAACTCATCGGCCCAACTACGACCAGCCGAGTGTAACTTCTTTTTCAGACCTTCCAAAATCGTCCGGTTCGCGTTCTCCACTTGACCGTTTCCCTGAGGGTAAGCCACCGACGACCGGACGTGAGTCGTCCCGATCGTGGCCAAGAAGTTCTGGAAATATTGGCTTACGAATTGGCGGCCGTTGTCGCTGATGAGATGCACGGGCACACCAAAGCGGGAAACCACATTGCGCCAAAGGAAGCGAGCACATTGCTGAGAGGTAATCGTGGCTAAGGGTTCGGCTTCTATCCACTTGGAGAAGTAATCGATAGCGACGATCACGAACTTTCTTCGACCAGAGAGCTGAGGGAAGGGGCCCAAGATGTCTACCCCCCACCTGGCGAAGGGAATTGCGGTCGTGACCGGTTGATAGAAGGTTGCCGGTCGTCCAGGCATCCGGGCGTACAGTTGGCACGTCTCACATTCCCGAGCTAACTTTTCACAGTCTAGCTGGAGGGACGGCCAATAGTACCCGATCAGCATGATACGACGGGCCAGGGATCGGCCTCCTTGATGTGAAGAGCAAATTCCCGAGTGTAGTTCCTTCATGACTAACTCAGCCTCAAATGCGGTCAAGCAACGCATGAGGGGGCCTCCATACGATCGCCGATATAGACGACCATCCAAGACTTGGAACCTTGGGGCTCTAAGCTTGGCCTTCCGGGCACGCTGTGGGTCGTCTGGGAGGCGACCGTGCTCGAGGTACTCCTTCAGATCAGTGATCCAACTGTCTTCTACCGGTTGGATGGGATTGACCGGTAGACGGTGAATACTGTGCCTCGGGATCACCAAGATCCGAGCTATCTTCGACATGTGTTCTGGGGCGTCTTGAGCTAATTTGGATAAGATATCTGCATCGGCGTTATCCAATCGGGGTATGTGCCGGACGGTATATCCCCGGAACTGAGCAAGCTTCTCCATGGCAAGATCTCGGTAAAGCTGCAGACGTTCTCCATTGATTTCATAATCTCCGAGAACTTGCCCGACCACGAGCGCGGAATCTGTCTGAGCTCGGATGTACTCAGCCCCCAAGTCCCGAGCGCACTGCAAGCCGTTAACGAACGCTTCGTACTCGGCCTCGTTGTTGGTCGGGTGGAACTGGTACATAAGAGCAAAATAGACCTTGAATCCTTCCGGGCTCGTGACCACCACTCCTCCTCCTGCTCCTTTCTTGCTACTCGACCCATCTGTAGCCAGCGACCACCACTCAGCCTCGGGATCCGCAACCTCAGGTGGCCGGGTATCCCGGGCGGTGCACTCAACCAAGAAGTCCGCAAGAGCTTGACCTTTAATAGCCGGTCTCGGTCGGTACTCGATCGCGTACTGGGTCAACATTAACGCCCATTTGACTAGGCGGCCGGACGATGAAGCAGTTCGGAGGACTGGCCCGATCGGCTGATCGGTCAACACGCGAATCGCTCGACCTTGGAAGTAGGGAGCCAACTTCTTTGCGGCAATGTATAAGGCATAGACGACCTTCTCTAGCCGGGAATACCGGAGCTCGGGACCATGTAGCGCGTGGCTTACATAGTACACCGGTCGCTGGACCCCTTCCGGATCGGTTCGGCACAACACTGCGCTTACTGCGCGATCGGACACGGCGAGGTACACGTCTAGCTCTTCCCCGAGCTCAGGCTTTGAGAGCACGATCGGTGACATGAGGTATTCCTTCAGCTCATCAAAAGCCGCTCGGCATTCTTCGTCCCAGACGAATCCATTAGCCTTTCGCAATACCTTGAAGAAAGGTAAAGCGCGCTCGGCTAGCTTGGAGAGGAACCGGCTGAGGGCTGCCAACCGACCGGTCAATTGCTGGACTTCCCGAACGGTGGAAGGTGGCTGCATGTCCAGAATCGCTCTTACTTTGGCCGGGTTAGGCTCGATTCCTCTCTTGGTCATCATATAGCCGAGGAACTTGCCGGTCTGAACCGCGAATGTGCACTTGGTCGGGTTCAGCCGCAACTGGTACTTCCTCATGATCTGGAAGCACTCCCGAAGGTCCCGAGTGTGGTCGGATCGGTCCCGACTCTTGACCAACATATCGTCGATGTAAGCTTCCATCGTTCGGCCCAGTAGATCAGCAAAGAGCATGTTGACCATCCTTTGGTAGGTCGCTCCTGCATTCCGGAGGCCGAACGGCATCACTCGGTAACAATACAGCCCATCCGGGGTCACGAAGGCTGTCTTACTTTCGTCTTCATGGTGCATCATGATCTGATGGTACCCCTTGAAGGCATCCATGAAGCTCATTAACTCGGCCCCAGCCGTCTCGTCGACCATCTGATGAATGCTCGGTAGAGGATACGGGTCGAGCGGACAGGCTTTGTTGAGGTCCGTGAAGTCGATACACATCCTCCAGGCTGGGGGCTTAGGAACTAAAACGATATTTGCCACCCACTCGGGGTAGACTACCGGACGGATGTGTTCGATCGCCGCCATCTTTTTGACTTCTTCTCTTACAAACTCGCGGCGATCGGAGGAAAGGTGCCGGGTTTTTTGGACGACCGGCCTAGCTACCGGATCGACGGCCAATTTGTGACAGATGACCGACCGATCGATCCCGGGCATGTCTTCAGGCCCCCATGCAAAGATATCAGCATACTCCCGGAGCACGGTCAGAACTTCCGCTCGAATCTCGGGGGTGAGGGCTCGTCCAATCTTTATCTTCCTGTCCGGGCGGTCCTCGGACAGGGGAACTTCTTCAATTTCTTCGGAAGGTTCAGGCTGCTCCTTCCGTTCCTTAGCCTCCTCTTTGGCTATGGTGTTCACCCGGGAAGATGGACCGGAGTCACGTCTATTGACCGCTCGGGTGTAACACTTCCGGGCGGACTGGACATCGCCACGGACCACGCCGACCCCGCTGGGGGTGGGGAATTTCATGCACAGGTGGGGCATAGAAATTATCCCACCGATCTTCATAATGGCGGGTCGGCCCAAGATAATGTTGTGGACGCAATGGAGGTTGACCACAACAAATTCCAGCTCCGTTTGGATCGACTTTGGAGGCGTGCCGATCTCGACCGGGAGCGTTATTTTTCCCTCGGGGTAGATAAGAGCCCCGGTAAACCCTGACAGTGGTACACCGACCGGAGTCAGCTCCTTCCTGTCGAGGCCAAGCTTTTCAAACACGTCCAAGTATAGGACATTCACACTGCTGCCCGTGTCGACCATAACCCTCTGGACGTCTGTCCCCTTAACGTCAATCGTGACCACGAGCGCCTCCATGCCGTGATCGCTGCTGGTAGGTTGGTCCTCAAGGGTGAAGGTTATGGGTTCCATCTTCTGCCTCTTCCCGGTTCCGTGGGAATCTACTATTGCGACCGGGCAATTAGCCCGCGGTCGGGAAGCATCTTCCAGCCCACCGAAAATGACGTGGATGGTAGGCTTTCCGGACGGGCGGCTGCCGGACGGAGGGTCGGGGTCCCGTCGGTCGTCATGACGATCATCCCTTTTGTCTTGCCCAGATCGATCAGAGCGGTGATGGGAACGTCTATGATCCCTCCGATCGGTGTTCCTTTTGTTTTCCTCTCTCTTCCCCACACACTTGTCCAATTTTCCCCTGTTAAGCAGATCTTCCAACAATTGACGCAAGTGGGTACACTCCTCCGTGTCATGCCCAGCGCATCGATGGTAAGCACAGTGCTTACTCTTGTCAGGGCCGTCTCGATCGGGATGGGGGAGTTTGATGAGATTACAGGACTGGGCGTATTGCATGGCCTCCGTCGCGGATCGGTTCAAGGCCGTAAATTCTCCAGGCCTGGTGCGGGATCGGGGGTTGTCATCTCCCGACCTATGTTCCGCCCGGCCGGCCGGTTTACGGGACGAAGAGCCGACCTCCTGCAAGCGCTTGACGGCATTCGCCTCGCCGGCGTTGGCATAGTCTGTGACCCTCCGAAGGGCCTCCTCGTAAGTGGTCGGGGGGTGTAGGATGAAGTCCTGGTACAAATGTCCCGCCCGGAGAGATATGTGAAGCATGTGGGTGGCGGTCGCATCGTCCATAGGCTCGACCTCCCCGACCGCCGCTTTCCATTTGATGAGGAAATCGGTCAAGCTCTCCCCTTCCAGCTGCTTGGCCTTCTCGAGATACATGTAGGACTTCCTCACCACTTTGGAAGTGATGAACTTCCTCACAAATTTGATCGCCAGGGTCTCAAATTTATCGATCGACCCCGGTGGCAGGGTACGGAACCACTCTACTGCCCGACCGGTGAGGGTCGAGTAAAAGGCTCTGCACATCACGGCGTCCGAAACGCCCTTCAGCATCATGTTGCTGAAAAAATCATTCACGTGGGCCTCAGGATCTGCCCGTCCGTCATAACTCTTCTCTCCAGAGACCTTTAAGTCGAGCGGGTAAGGCTGGGCCATTACCGCTGCTGTGAAAGGCGTCTGGTGCAAGGTTGATTGGTTGACCGGGGGTGTTCCAGGGTACGCGTTCCTGAGCTGCGCAACTTCCGCCTGGAGGTTATAGAGTAGTCCCCGGGTTTCGTTGAGCTCGGCGGCTTGAGCGGCTTGGGCTGTATCCCGAGCGCGTCGCCGCCGGTGAGATCTCGACCCGCTATACCCGGATGAAGCCTCGTGGCTAGCTTCCTGCATTTGTATGTCTTCGTGCCGCGGTCCGGGTCTTGGGGTCCCAAACGTTGGCGCATCTCCGGTCGAAGACGGTCAAAAGCTACCGCTCGGGCAACTTCTTCAGGGTCCTCCGCTTGAACGGCCTGAGCTGGTGCCTCCATCGCATCAGCACCCCCCGACCCCAACCGCGAATGAGCCGAGCGTCGAGCCCGGGACACGGACTGACGCTGCGGCTCTACTTGGGCGGCCGGTTGTACTGGAGGGGCGGCGGCTGGAGCTGTATAAGCTGGCGTATACGGTGGATAACCGATCGGGGAAGTGTAGCACATTGGTTGGCCTGGCCAGTACCCATACGGTGGAGGTGGGACCGGGTACGGATACTGGGCGGGATACATCATCGGCTGCTGCTGGTATGGCAGACCGGGTGTTGGGTATCCTGGTTGTATGTAATTCACCGGCTGCTGGGCGGCCGGGTATGTATTTGACGGATGCGGTGGCGAGAGGTTGAGGTTGAGGTCCATCGTCTGACCCTGTTGTTGGGTAGCATAGTGGTCGGAGGAGCTCGCCGCATCCGCCTGGTCGTCAGCAAAGTTGTTGTGTGCCCACGGATACATGTCGATATGGTGATCGGGTGCTCGTCAAGACGTTGGTTTCTTGCACGGTTCCCCACAGACGGCGCCAAAATGATACTGCTAATTACACGTAAGCAATATATAACAATACGAGACCAATTAAAGCAAGTAAATATCTTTATTGATCACGGTAAAGGCCCTAAGTACAATCTACTTGGTTGCTCTGAGTACCGACTGACTGCGGTCGGGATTCTCTAACAACAACCTAACGATCGTCCAAAAGTCCCTTCCACTGTAGCTACTGTGGGTATTTATAGCCACTATGCCGGGGACAAGATTCCAGCCGTTCGGCATGCCCTCCACGTAGCTACCACGTGTCATCCTCCCGGGTGCCCTGCCTGTCGATGTAGAGAGCCGCCACGTGTCCTTCGTCAGCTCTTTCGCCAAAGGGCTATCGCTCGGTGGTCGACACCGTCGCTCGGGCAACTCCCGGTCGATCTACGACCGGGTTCTTCTCGTGGAGCCCGACCTGTTACCTGCAAAGACAAGGAGAAAGAGACAAAGGCTCCTCGGTCGTGGTGGAGCTATGTCGGTCGGGATATTCCCTACCATATATATATATATATATATATATATATATATATATATATATATATATATATATATATATATATATATTATAAAATCAGTTTTGATTTTTATTTTTCCTCCCCTCCCATATTATTATCTTTCCTACTCACTCTTACATTCTCCCCCTAATATCCCCAAGTGATAAGGATGCTCTAACATGTGTGACCACACAGGGCCCTCAATTTTTGGGGGCCCCATATTTAAAAAAAATTATATGTATGTATAGTATACATGATTTCAGGTTAAGTGCAAAAAGATTGAGCCAATTTGTGATAGGGTGAAATTGAGCTTAATTGGAAATTATTTTAAAAACCAAAAAAAAAAAAAAAAGAGTACATATATGTGTGTGTGTGTGTGTGTTTTCTAATCTCTTGATTCCCTTCCCTACTTTTGGCGGTTCCGATCCGAATTCCTAAATCTCGATTGACAAGTACCATTGTTAATCAAGAATGACAATTTTCAATTCAAAATCTCAAATAACAATTAGCATCTTCGATCGGGACCTTCTGCTAATTAGCAATTACCATTATTTGTATTTTTTAATTCAATTCCCAAATCTCAATGAGCAGTGTGATGATATTGATAAAAATGATGAGATTACGAATGATGTAAGGACATCGAACGACCGGCCAGGGCTAGATCTTCGACGATCAACTGTGCCCTCCCGAGGTATTCGGCCGGCGTACTGTCACCTTGGCGTAAGCTCTGAAACTGAGCGATGAGATTCAGGCACCGCGCTCTTGTGGATGATCCTAGTGCCGCTGTGACAGAGAGCCACACTTCACGCGACGTGTTGCGCCCCACCGCCAGGTACATCACCTCGTCTGCAAGGGAAGAGACGAGGAGCGACAAGATCGCTTGATCTTGCTGGATCCAGAACGCGTACGCCGGATTGGGGATGGTGGTGGAGACCGTGGCGTCGGAGGCTTCATCGCCGGCGGTAGTTGAAGGGAGGACGACCGGAGGACAAGGCAGCTCGCCATCCACATAACCAAGTAAACCTTGGCCACGGAGGAAGGGGATCATTTGTGTTCTCCAAAATAGAAAGTTTCTTGTGGTTAGTTTTAACGACACAAAGTGGTGTGCCGATGATAGGGAGGTGGGGGTTGCCGGCGAATTGGAGGTGACAGCGGCAGTAACGGTACGCTAGCTTGAATTCGTCGACATTTTGGGGAGAGAGAGTAACCCAGTCTGCTGATACCAGATGAGATTACGAATGATTGATTCAAACTGTTGAGACAGGATTACAACGAGGATTAGAACTCTAACTACTCCTATACATCAGGATAACAGTTGGAGACTAATTCCTGTTTACAGATAATAATAATAATAATAAACATTATTACTCACAAAAATAAATTGTATATTGAGCTAAAATTGCTTATAGAGATTTTATCGAAACAAAAGATAGGGGCAATGAGTATATCGAATTCATTAAAACAGATTGATTGTTTTCCAAATGCTACTATTGCCTCTGCAGAAAGAAGTTTTTCAAAGTTGAAATTGTTTAAATTTTACTTACGGTCAAGTATGTTACGTTGTAAGAGAGACTCAATAGAATAGTTTAATGTCCATTGAAAATGAGCTTTTGGAAGAAGTTGATATCAAAAGTTTGGTGGATGATTTTGCGTCTAAATGTGCACGCGCATGTCGCTTTTTAAATAAAATTTTAGATATATTTTTATATAATATTTATATTTTGATACAACTTTTTGAACAACTATTATTTATATATAGAAATTACTTTTTTTTTTTTTAAAAAAAAAGACCTCAAATTAAGTTATTGCACAGGACCCCAATTTTTATTGGAAAGGCCCCGACTTAAGAGTGGGACACTTGAGATGGGGCTACTCCTCAATAAATAAATAAATAAATAAATAAAGGAAAAATCACACTTTTTGTCCCTCAATTGTTTCCAAATATATAATGCAGTCCCTCGTTGTTAATTTTGTCAAATTGATCCCTCAAATGTTTTAATTGTAGCCAATATAATCCTGCAACCAAATTTATCACTAACTAATGTTAAAACCATGGACAATTTGATAATTTTACACCCCACTAAATTTTACCCTCAATTTTCTCCATCCCCCGCATTGGCTAAACTCCAACAAGAGTCCAGAACTACTGAATCCGCATTTACCAAACAAATTAGTGAAATTACTGGTATAGAATCAACAACACATATACATGATAAGCACAATCACCACAGAATCAAGGGTGAAAATCACGAACAACATAAAACCCAAAAATGGAAACTGCCAACTTTAGCTACCTCAAATTCCATATCTCAACTGAAACATCTGAAAGTAGAACTACGGAGAAACCACCAAATACAAATTAATCAGATAAAGATCACAAAAAAGTACAAAAAGAAACAAAATATCAGCAAAGCATCCACCTTTCCCCGCTTTACCCCCAATTTGATGTTGGAATTTTGGAGTAAAAATGGTGGTAATGCTGAGGAAGTTAATACTGATATGATCCAGAGACTTCAATCATCTTTTGGGAAATCATCATTTCCAGTCCTTCCTAAACAACAACCTGGTTCAATGAACCAACTTGACATACCCCAGCTGAATACTTCGCAATTTCAGAGTCAAATGCGACAGTTCTCTCTAAATTTTAGTTCCGGAAACACAAGCAAAGGTGGTGGCTTGACTGGGTTTTTCTGGTGAAGATTGCTTGGTTGGTGGCTCGACTGGGTTTTCTATGCTTATCACTTCTGGCGATGATTTTTTCTGGCGCTGCGGTTACCATGGATTCTGGTGTGAGTGACAGATCTGAAAAAGCTAATGCAGGAGGAAGGAGAAAATTGAGGTAAAACTTAGTAATTTGTGAAATTATCAAATTGTCCATGATTTTAACACTAGTTAGTGACAAATTTGACCATAGGGCTACATTGACTACAATTGAAACATTTGAGGGACTAATTTGACAAAATTGACAACAAGCGACTACAATGCATATCTGGAAACAATTGAAGGACTAAAAATGTAATTTTTCGTAAATAAATAAATAAATGCTATGATTTTTATTGTGAGAATGAGATAGATCATGAACTTCTAAATTAAAAAGTTAAAAGTTAAAACATCACTTTGGGGTTGGAATCCATATGAAGACAATCATGGGATAAAAGAACATATAATATGTTGAAAAAAAAAAGCTTAAAATGGCATAAAATGGTTGTTAAGTGGCTATGTTGTGGTACAATTATCAGTGGGATCTATTTCCGATTTGGGTCGGGTCAAAGTGGATTCGGATTCTTCGAGTGAGACGAAGAGATTGATATATTGTATGCTCAAAACGGATAATGGGTGAATGAGATATTGATTCTCAAAGTAGACCCACTAAGTTTGAAAAATGAAGGGAAAAAGTGAACTTTTGTCCCACATTGGTTTGAAAAGAGGATTTGCCCCCCCTTTTTATACAAGAGCTCTTTTTGAGCTTGTAGAATTGTATAGCATAGAGGCTCTCACATGCGCGTGCGCGGGGGGAGGGGGGGGGGGGTGCAAATCAAATTCCAACTAGAAATGAGATTGAGCTCGTGTGCGTCGGCATGGCACGAATAAGTGAGAGTTTCCTAATTCTATTACGAAAGTAGGGAAGCCTATGCCACTTTTGGGAGGTGGCAAATAATGTTTTAAGGAAATAGTGATCGCTTAACTCTTGCTAAAAACCCAACACCAAACACTAGCCAAATTCTCCATCCTTCCTTCCCTTCTTTTTCCAGAAAAAATAATAATCTTATTTTAATTGGATTATTATTTGTTTTTCACCAGCGGATATCTAACATAATAGTTTTGAAAAAAAAAAAAATTAAAACACATAATAGACAAACACAATATATAATTATAAGAGAATTTATATGATGTCAAATAGTACAAGTATGATAATGATAGAGATAGAATAATAATTTTCCTTCTTACCAAAAAAAAAAAGAATAATAATTTTCCTAATTCAGTTACGAAAGTAGGGAAGCCTAGGCCACTTTTGGGAGGTGGCAAATAATGTTTTAAGGAAATAGTGATTGCTTAACTCTTGCTAAAAACCCAACACCAAACACTAGCCAAATTCTCCATCCTTCCTTCCCTTCTTTTTCCAGAAAAAATAATAATCTTATTTTAATTGGATTATTATTTGTTTTTCACCAGCGGATATCTAACATAATAGTTTTGAAAAAAAAAAAAATTAAAACACATAATAGACAAACACAATATATAATTATAAGAGAATTTATATGATGTCAAATAGTACAAGTATGATAATGATAGAGATAGAATAATAATTTTGCTTCACTATTTTTAAATGTCAATATATTTTTTTAAATATCTAATAACCATGATACCTAACCATTTTATCTTATATTCTAATTAACTTTGATTAAAAATAGAGAATATTTCTACTATTTCAAATAACACTAATGTCATATTTTATATGTGATACAATCACAAAGGTGTAGCATTGGATATGTATGGTTAGTATCAATGTTAACAGTATCCAATATAATTTACTACGTACACTTGTGTGCTTATATATCATATAGCATGACAAAAGTATTGATTTACATCTTATAAATTTTTTAGACATATATTATACGGAGTATATAATATAAAAATATTCAAGATTCTTGTTCAATTCAAACTTCATTGCATTATATTCCGGCATGTTAGAATCCTCATACCTAACAACCAAAAAACTTTAATAAAAATGGAAAGATTATTGAGTGGGAATATATATATATATATATATATATATATATATATATATATATATATATATATATATATATATATATAGATGAGATGTTGGTCCCCTATGCAAGGCTGAATAGTACATATCCAGCATGTGATCATGTTTTGATCTTCAATTCACTAAATGCCTTCCTATCCAAAACACAGATTCCTCTGCTAATCACAAACCTCATTTTTTGTAATGATTAATGAAGCTGTCCTGGCCCTTCCTATATGCCCCATCATATCATACTTAACATCCACTCAGCCTCCATTTTCTTTGTGAGTTATAAAAAAAAAAAAAAAAAAAAAAAAAAAAAAAAACGATGCCGCCACATATTATTTAAAAATGCATTTTAAGTGAAAGTCACTTTGTGCATGATCTTAACCAACAAAAAATCATAAAAAATAAAAATCATCCTAAGTTGTCTATAATTCAATCGAGAAGGCCAAGCCAACTCCTAACCGAGTGGGGTTGTCCAAACATTTTTTTTTTTTCATGAATAGGGGTAATGTTTAATAGTTTAATTTGAGTTTTTTTTTTTAAAAAAAAAAAAAACAAATTATTATATAAATGCAAATATAAATTAAAAATGTAATATTTATTTTTAAAAATTTTGTCAAAATATAATGCATAAAATATTCAACAAATAAAAATATAATTCAAAATTTAACATAAAAGTGACATTCATTATACATATTTAATTTATATATAAAATCATTTATCAAATTTTTGATATCAAATTTTTCCAAAATTTTAATTTCAATGGCAATTAAAACTAATACATGAACTCTAGAAACATAGTTACCCAGTATAAAAAATATTAATGCTTAACAGGGAAGGCCTATTGTCTTTTTTATGTATCCCGAAAGAGAAGAGTAAAAAGACTATGGCCCTGTTTGGTAGGTTGTTAGTTGATTGAGTTAATTAGAGTGTATAACTAGTTGATAACATTAACTGATTGTAGAAATGTGTTTGATCACTTAACTGTTAGCTAATAGCTGTTTGATATGATTTCTTTTCTCAAAAAGCTAATTGAAAATTTTTTTTTGAGCAGTTTTTGAATTTTAGCATTTTAGAGTTACAAAAAGCTAATTAACCAAACATTTATATTGATTTTTTAACCAAGTCAAACAGTTAATAATAGTGATCAAATAAGTCAAAATTAATCTATAAGCTAACTATTTTACCTATCAGGGCCTATATATACACACATAACTAACTTAATTATTTCCTGTGAAGATCCATGTGTGATCCAATTTTGAAAATTTTTCATATCTTCCCTTTTTGGCCATGGCAGAATTGAAAGGGACACCTTCAATCACATTTTTAGTCATATATATATATATATATATATATATATATATATATATATATATATGACCTCACCTCAATTTGCATGCCTATGATCCCTTGAGTCAGGTCAAAAAGGCTCCACTTCAAATTCGAAAGTTTCACTTGTTACTCACTGTGAATATCTACAAGAGTAAATATCCAAAATAGTCCATCGATTATAGCTAAATTTACAAATTGCTCCTGGACTATTGATTTCAACCAATTAAGTCCTCAACTTTTCAATTTTGACCCAATTTCGTCCTCCGTAGAAATGGCCATCTACTTACTGTGATATTCGAGGACAGAGAGGTAAATTCACAGATGTAATTGAGGCCAACCAGAAGCTCGGTAATGGCGGCTTCGGTTTTCTCCTGGTTGGCAAAAAATAAGGTTTGGAGCAAGAGAACGTTGGTCTTGGGAAACAGGTTTTGGTGCTCGAAGATCCTCTCGCTCTGCCATTTGATCATGTTGTGTGCCAATGGCGATAGCCATCCCAATATCTTCTGCAGCGCCTCTCGCCACTATCCGGCCAGCGCCGAATCGGTTGCTGAGAATTCCACCCCTTTTAGCCTCGTCAGGAGCGACGACCGGATACTATTGGGTAACATTGTCTATAAATCGTCCCTGGCGTCAACTTCGACGAGTTGGGGCGATCGGATCATCTTTTCCATGACGATTATAAGATTGGCGTAGTGTAGAGCAAGAGCCAGCGTCGCCGCGCCTAGTGTGCTCGCCGGAGGCTTTAGCATGTCGGAATTCGACTGGAAGAATTTATTCGGCGGCGGGCAGTCGGGTTCTTGGACTAGCGGGCCTGAGATGAAGGGTGGTGGTGGGGGATTTTTCGACGGGTGGACCGTCGCGAAAGCAGAGAGGCTCCAGGGAGCGTGGATGGGTAAGGGAGGGTGGAATTGTTGATTTCGAACACGATCGTGACGAGCTTTCCGGCGTTGGGATATTTGATTTGTTGTTTCTGTCATTGAAGCTTTTGGTAGAGATCGATGAGCCTTTTTTCTCTAACGGAGCTCTCGATGTCCTTGGCCTGCGCCGACGTCGCTGCCGCCTTCTTGAGGCTATTCTAGACGCCGGAAAGCTCGTCGCAGTAAGTATTTATGAATTTACCTCTTTGTCCTCGGATATCACAGTAAGTGGACGGCCATTTCAATGGAGGACGAAATTAGGTCAAAATTGAAAAGTTAAAGACTTAATTGGTTGAAATCAATAGTCGAAGACCAATCTGTGAATTTAGCTATAGTCGAGGGACCATTTTAGGTATTTATTCTATCTACAATTCAATGACCTCAAACTTTTCAAAATGCTTGTACATTAATGTTTAACGAAACAAATTGATACGACTCCTCACGGTAAGATTCAAACTCACATATTGCACCTGCCAGCGAAACAAGTTTCATGTATGTGGAGGATTCATCTACCACACAAAAATGAAGGCACCATCCAGCTCAGAAATGCTTGGACTAATTGAGCTGGTACGGAAAAGTTCGTTGAAAGATGAGATGGAGTAAAGGTTTATATATATATATATATATATATATATATATATATATATATATATATATATAGAATAAAGTTCAAATGCGGCGGGGTCTTGCCGTGATGCGGAATTTCAGAATACACCAACAGTGTTAACAATATGCACCAACAGTGTAACAAAAACACACCACAATGAAATGTAATAAAACATCACAAAATACACAACAGATTCAAAAAAAATACACCATATAACTCACCACCCCCAATGGTGTATTTCTGAACAGTGTATGTGTTTTTACTCACACCTAATGGTGTGTGTTAGGTGATGCAGGGCTCTGTTTACTCTGCTTTTTGTGGTGTATTTTCCTAACGTGGTGCATATTTGTTGAACTATTAGTGTTGCCGCACCGTAAGAAATCGCCGCACCGTAAGACACTGCCGCACCTGAACTCGCATATATATATATATATAGTTTTGTGCAATGTTTGGGAGATTAGTAAAGCAGTGGAAGTCAAAAACCATGTTGCAATCCTATGATTGGTGGACCAAAAAACTCACCCATCCATCATCACTTTTAGTGCGCAAATTAGTTCAATGGGGCATGCACTAATTCCTCTGATCTTCCATTAAAGACACCACTTGGACGATCTGATAGATATGATCAATAATCTTGTGCTTTTGTGTTTATCTCCCATCCATCCATCTATATATCAACATATTGTGATTGGTGATCTGATATATATGCATGTCTCTATTATATGTTTTTTTTTTTTTTAAAAAAAATTTAATACATACATATATATATATATATATATATATATATATATATATATATATATATATATATATATATATATATATATGCAGTGGTCAATTGTCAATTTGTATACTATATTATAGTTGTAAAAGCCTTTCAATGTTGTGAACTTGAAAGGAGATGATGAGACTCGGCGCATCAGAATCTGAACAGATCGAGGAGAGAATTAATACCCTCAAGATATGGTCATATGGTACGTTCTCCATATTAGCTTATTAGATAGCAATCTTGTGACCTGAGTCTATACCAATTATAGGATCAAGTACTTACCGTTAGCACTATGTCAAAAGTTGTACTCCGTAATTACTAATTAGCAACGAATGTGCAACTGTATTTCTTTATATTTGCGTAGCAGTCGGTGTCACGATCCGATGATGCGATGTAGAATTTGACTCTTGAGATTCCATATTAGGGAGTGGAAATTAACAAGTGATTTCAATACTATTATATATATATATATATATATATATATATATATATATATATATATATATATATATATGGTAGAGTTCCAGTGAGAACATGTGCTTAGGTGAGAACATGAGACCAAACATCATGTGCATCCATCTAATATTTTTTAATGGTCTAGATAAGATTAAGTGTGTGCGAAGTGCGAAAGCGCATTAAATGTGTGCAAACGCGATTTAGTGTGTTTGCACACATTTAATGCGCTTTTGCACACACTTAATCTAATCTAGACCATTAAAAAATATTAGATGGATGCACATGATGTGTTCTCACGTTCTCACCTAAGTACATGTTCTTATATGATCATATATATATATATATATATATATATATATATATATATATATATATATATATATATATATATATATATATATATATATATATATATATATGGTGCGGTTAGGGTGCCCAGGTGCGGTTGTGCGGTTTAATCTGGGCCATTCATCTCGCTTAAATCAACGTCCAGGATTGTCAAAATTTTTTAAAAAAATGCGGTGGTAATTTTGTAATTTTTGCATCTAGGTCAAAATTAAGGTGAGCGGATCTGTGATTAATGTGCATGAGTTTTGTATATAAGATGCGTGAGGTTTGTGCGTAAGGTGCGTGAGGTTTGTGCTTAATGTGCGTGGGGTTGTGTGCTTAACGTGAATAGTTGTTAAAACTTAAAGTGTGGACTTTTGTGCTTAAGGTGCGTGAGATTTGTTCTTAATGTGAGTGGAGTTTGTGCTTAATGTGCGTAGAGTTTGTGCTTAATGTGTGTGAGGTTAGTGATTAATGTCAGTAGTTGAAACTTAAGGTCTGTGAGTTAATACTTAAAGTGCATGTGGTTTGTGCTTAATGTGCGTGATGTTGTGTTTAATGTGCGTGAATTTGTGCTTAATGTCAGTAGTTGTTGAAACTTAAAGTCTGTGAGTTAATATTTAAAGTGCGTGTGTTTTGTGCTTAATGTGCGTGATGTTGTGCTTAATGTGTGTGAGTGTTGTACTTAATGTGCGTGAGTTTGTGTTTAAGATCTAACACTTAAGGTGCGTGTTTCTATCCCTTAAGGTGCGCCATTTTTAGCTTACACTTCTTTCTTCCAGACACGCGGGCGTCTTTTTTTTTTTTTTTTTTTTTTTTTTTTTTTTTTTTTTTTTAATTTTCATTGATTTGAGCCGTTGATCTAAATTTGATCAACGGCTCAAATCTAACCGCACAATCGCACGGGAAGCTATACCCGCACCTGAACTCTTCCTATATATATATATATATATATATATATATATATATATATATATATATATATATATATATATATATATATATAAATTGTATATGCTGCATTATTACCTTTTTCATAATCACATAGGTTTGTGTGGGAGACCATCTTATTGCATGAGATAAATTTAAAATATGTAATACTTTTCGTATAAAATCTAATTTTTATTTTTTGGGTCAACAAAGCATTATATTTTTACTAAAAACTATTACTTGTTGACCCATATTATAAAAGTATTACAATTTTGTCAAAAAAAAAAATTTACACATTTAAAATTTGTCTCATGTAGGATGATTTCACATAACACTAACCGATACATAATAGTATAATAATTTTAGATGACGAGGGAAGCTCATAACTACAACTCAAAAGTGTGCACTAAATAAATCGCACTTTATGACCCTAACTGGAAAAAGACCAACTGTAATATAATATTTGATACTAGCCTATATTCTATTAAGGAAATTCGGTGGAAAAAGGATGTGATTTTGTGGGGGACTTGTATTGGCAAGATGCCAACACAGATTTACATTATATAACACAATAATTTGGAATTTCATTACTATTGCTTATGCAACTTTTGTTTGTAAACAAGTATTTGACTGTCATTTTGTTGATAAACTAAGGTGGATTTTGTCACATGCCACATCACCATACCACCAGCCTATATATTTCGACACCCATATGAATTTAATTTGTTTTGTTAGAAAATTAAGTATAAATTCACATCCATCATTTTGAGGTATTAATTTGAGTGAACTTCACTTTCAATTTGGATCACTAGATTCAGATTATTCTAAGTTAAAATGATAAATTTGATATATTACACGCTTAAAATGAATAATAAGTGAATAAGATCAGAACTTATTAATATTCGAAATGTATCCATTGAGTAGGGAAAAAAGAAATTTGGGAAGTCTTTTAAGTAGTTTTTGACCCACGTTGGAAATGTTTGCATGTTTGCATGCACTAATATAACTACAATTCAACTTTTTAAAGAGTTTGAATGGTGTAGCATATAGATTTTAATTTGTGTGCGAGTAAATTTCAATTTTGGTCCACTGACTATTTTGGTATTGTTAATTGCAATCCACGACTTTCAAAACTGTTAATTTAGTACCTTAACTATTCAATTTTATTTTATCAATTTTGGTCACGCCGGTCAAATGCGACCGAAAAATTTTAACTCACCAATTAATCTTAAATGGAAGGGGTAAAAGCGTCTTTAATGTATGGTCCGATCTGAACACCTCCGACGAGTGAAACACGTCCGGATGCAAGCCGACGACCGTCTCCCACCCGCCCAGCGGCGCAACTACAAGAGCGTCGTGGACGCCATAACCCAAATGACCAAGAACGAGAGCGTCACCGTACCAGCCTATGGCGCGACTCCTCTATCACCGTCAATCGGGCCATGCTAGTCATGGCCAACCATTTGACATCTTACGACCAGTTCAAGGAAACGATCCTGGAAAAAGGAATCATGAAGGACGGGCTCGGGACCCAAGTGACGGTGAGCTTCACTGCCGGGTTCGTGGCGGCGGTGGCATCGAATCTGGTGGACGTGCTGAAGACGAGGGAGGTAGGTGAAGGAGACTAGGGTAAAAGACGCTTTTGCCCTTATCATTTAAGATTAATTGGTGAGTTAAAAATTTTCGGTCACATTTGACCAGCGTTCCCAAAATTGATAAAAATTAAATAGTTAAGGTATTAAATTAACAGTTTTAAAAGTGTTAATTCCATAATAATTCGAAGTGTTTGAGAAATACGAAATTTATAAAAAAAAAAAAATGTGTTCGTCACATGCTTTGAATTGATTTTGTGAATAACGTAACTAAATTTTTGGAAATATTTCATATTAAAAATTCCCTACCGACCTACATGTTAAAGGTGTATATATATATATATATATATATATATATATATATATATATATATATATATATATTGTGAATAATGTATAGAAGCATGATCATTTGAGAATGTAATTCACTTTTATATCATGATTAAATTGTATTATTTGATCCAAGAGAATAGAAGTCTATTTGTTGAAGTGAAATGTATAGAAGTTGCCTATATGCAAATCGAGCATGACATTATATTTTGAATACTTCATGATATTTTTATACATGATTTAGAAGCATGTTATAGAGCATTTTGGCATTTCACATATGTCATATTTCAAAAATGCATAAGGGGCCAACGTGAGCCCGAGTATTATTTTCAAAGACCATGAGCATGTGTATAGCATTCTTTGATGCATTTGAGAAGTAGTAAAGTTGTTGCATGCATAAGATTGATGCATGAGAGATATAGTTATGTATTATCTATATCGGTGAGGTTTTGGAGGACTCGTTTGGACTATGTCCTCTCAGATGATTGTTATGGACATTGCGGTCCCAGTACATGTAACGCGGCGTATTCCCACGTTACGAGGTTCAAAACTACCCGCCAAGCTTGGAATCCTGGTAGGGGGTGTGCACACTGAAAGTTCGATACCTGATTCCACAGCGCGTGAACCACGAGATTGGTTCGGTAGATGGTAGGAGATATTGAGTCGGACTTACGCTGTTCCCGATGGGGCAATTCACGCTACGGTGAAATCCTGAGCCGTCTACGAGTGAAAAGAGAAAGAAATCGAGTCAATAGAGACTCAAGAGAAAGAAAGCGAGTGAAGAGAGAATCAAGAGAAAGAAAGCGAGTGAAGAGAGACTCAAGAGAAAGAAAGCGAGTCAAGAGAGACTCAATAGACCTCCACAGAAAGTACTCTATTTTTACGACGAGTGTACATGAGTATATATATATATATATATATATATATATATATATATATATATTATGGCACGAGATTGCATATAAGTATGATTATATTGTTGCATGAGATTGCTTATAAGTATGACTATAGTATTGCACGAGATTGCATATGAGTATGATTATAGTATTGCACGAGATTGCATATGAGTATGATTTATAGTGTCGCACAAGATTGCATTTGAATAGAGTATCGCATGAGATTTCATAATGAGAATGTTGATTTAAGATTGTCCATCGACAGGGGCGGAGCCAGGATTGAACAGTGCGGGGGCCAACTATTATAGTTAAAGTACTAAATTAAATATATTGATACCCAGTTAACATATTTCAAAATAATCATTACATTACAAATTAAATAAAGTTTAGAATAAATCATTTATAATTGAATCTATATTAAATTATTTTGTAATATGTTTTTCAATGTACATTACTTTGTATGGTTGAAATAATGAAAACATTCGGGAATGTTTTAAAAGACTATTGATTATTTCTTGAAAATTACCCTACTCACAACATAACATAATAGCAAATTATTTTCTCAAATACATATACTATTCAATTTTTACATTATAATAAATGTTAAATTAAATACAAAATTTATCACATAACTACAAATTTGCATAATTAACCAAACATATTCACCCTGACATCCATTATTTAGAATCAAACAAAACAACTATTTAAAATAAACAATAGAATATGAAACAAAAATTAACCAAACAAGTAGTTAAAAACAAAATAATAATAATAATAATAATAATAATAATAATAATAATAATAATAATAATAATAATAATAATAATAATAATAATAATAACTTGAAAAATATGCATAGATTTTAATAACAAATTATCTTGTTATAGTATATATGCCGCATATATGTATGGTTCTAGAGAGAGAAACTAGTAGGTAAGTTAAATGAGGTTTAATTTGAATGTGAGTTGTGAGCATATATCCGTTAATGTGTATCCAACTATCAGCTTAAGCTTTTAGTTGAGATGGAGCACATGCTTCAATTTGGTATCAGAGCCAGACCAAAGGTCATGGGTTCGAATCTCAACGCTACTCGTAAGCGATTACGGTTTATCGATCCACGTGTTGGTTGGAATCCACCGTACACGTGAGGGGGCGTGTGAGCATATATCCGTTAATGTGTTGGGAGGGGAGTGGGGTGGGGTGGGGGGGGGGGGGGGGCAAGGCTTGCCCCCCCTTAACCCACACTTGCATCCGCCCCTGTCCATCGAGCATGATTATTTTTGTTATATTTGAAGCCTTGTTATTTTTGTTATATTTGAAGCCTTGTATATCAAGCTTATGTGATGAGAATGTGAGAACATGAGAATATTTGTTATATGGTTTATCAGTATGATCCTACCTACAAGTATGAGTTGTTTGTTAAGTTAATTGAAGTGTTTATATGTTAAAGTATCTAAGTGTTTAGCCTTATATATATGCATGCCTGTTGATATTATAGGTTGCAAGCATCTAGAAAGTATGTAATAGATCTAAAGATGATTTGAGATGAGTTTATTGTTTACAAAAGAAATCAAATGTTTTCAAAGTATACTCTATAGTACTTTACAGGGTTGAGTGTGGTTATACTTAGCTTCGTTCTAACGAGTGTTTTCCTATTTGTATATGTGTTGCTTGCAAAACCCCTTTCAGGTGGACCCAGCAGTGTGAAGAAGTCGAGTTAGATTAGTCTCGTAGATAGAGATATCTAAACTCTAGTTTGATTGAAGTTTAAGTTATGGATTTAGACTTATTAACTTTATGGTTTTGAGGATGTTGTAGACTTTCGGGGTGACGTTATTTCCCCCTTATGTTTTCAGTTTTTATGATGGATGCCAGACTTTTACTTTATTTCTAGTTTTACCCCTTTGCCTGTGCAATCACCACGGAGTGGTGGTTGTGGCGGTGACACTCCCACTATTTATTTATTAATTATTTCCGCTGCTTAGTGATGTTAATGACTGTTTAGAGTTATAATTAAGAGTTAGAAAAGTGGGGTGTTACAAATTGGTATCAGAGCAGTACGAACCGCGGGAGACTTAGGAAGTTGACCCTTAAGATTGAGTATAAAAACTCTAAGTAAAAGTCCTAGGAAGGATGAGTTAAAGAAAGACCTCTAAGTTGAAGTCTTAAGAAACACAAGATAAGAAGGGAACTTTAAGTGGAAATCCTAAGAAGGATAAGATTAGGGAAAGAACCCTAAGTTATGAAGATTTAGATAAGAAAGACTCTAAGTCCAGTGATTAAGTATGAGAATCAGAGTTAAGAGAAACTCTAAGTATCAGTTAGGAACACGGTGAGGTCGTGAGTTCATTTGTGTTTGCTTATATGTTTTGTGCTTTATCAATGTGTTAAAGTGCTTTTATATATCTTTTGAAAGTGAAGCAGAGAAGTTTTCAGTGAAAAGTTAAAGTGAAAGTTAAAAGTTGAGATATTTGAAAGTTAAAGTTTGAAAGTGGAAGCTTTGTAAAAGTGCTAAAGTAAAAGTATAAGAGTTTATACTTGTGCCTTGCTTATGTGATTTATCAATGTGCTTGTTATGCCTTGTTATCTGTTTCGAGTAAAGTAGAGAAGTCAAGAGAGAAGTTGAAAGAGAAAAACCAAGAGTTTGAGAGTTAAAGTTTAGAAGAGAATTTGTTCTTGATAAGTTGTTAAAGTAGATGAGAAGAGATGCCTTTGTTGCTTTGCGTGATTTTCTTGTTGCAAGTTTGTCTTAAGAATCGAGAAGCTAGAATCAGTTAACTTACTAGTCATGCTAACAAGAATGATCTGTTCTGGTCACGTACGAAGGGTTTCGCGATGCCGCCGCGAAGAGTCAGAGAGGAATCTCCTCGCTCCTCAGGACCTGGAGCGTTGTCATCTACAAATTTGACTGAGAGCCTGCGCCAGCTCACCCAGTTGACTCAGACCATAGGAGCTGCCGTACTCAATGGGAATAACAGTGGTTGTGATGTGTCTAGGAAGATCACGGGACGTAATCCACCGTGTTACTTGGGTCAGGAGGACCCGGAAGTTCTCGAGAGTTGGATCCGCATGTTTGATAAGCTGTTTGATGTGGTAGGATGCCTAGAGAATCAGCGAGTAGAGGTTACTGTGTACTATCTACAGGGAGAGGCCGATCACTGGTGGATCATGGAGGGACCGACTGTTCGGGCAAGAGAAGGGTTTGACTGGGAGATGTTCAAGATGGTATTGAGGGAGAGGTTCTACCCGGAGCATGTCAAGGCTGCTAAGTATGAGGAGTTCGTACATCTCGAGCAGGGAAGCTCGACTGTTCCGGAGTATCATGCCCGCTTTGTGGCACTAGCTCGATTCGCTCCTACCTTGGCACCTGATGAGGCGAGTAGGGCTCGCAAGTTTATCCGGGGTTTGCATTATGATGCTCAGAAGTCTTTCTCAACGGTGAGATTTGCTACTTTGACTGAAGCCTACGATGCAGCTGCTGGGTACTCTAGGCTCCAACCGTTGCAGCGAGATGCCACACAGGGAATGAAGAAAAGGAATGAGGGTGTGGATTCGCAGTCGAACAAGGGGAACAGGTTCAATCCGATGAGCAGGTTTGACAATCGAGGCGGGGAAAGGAGAAACATGACTATGAGATAGGGAGTTGGATCTGGAGGACCACCAAGAGAGGGGACTTCGGTATGTCTGAGATGTGGCAAGGATAATCCTAAGACCACTTGTGGAGGATCGCCTATAGTTTACTTTCGGTGTAGGAAGCCGGGTCATAGAGCCGCTATTTGTCGTTCCCCAAGGATGGAGGGATACCATGGTACGATCCCGAGCCAGCCACCCAGATGTCCGATCAACCAGGCGCCAAATCAAGCTATGGGACATGGCTATCCACCGAGAGGAGGCCCGCACATAAATGGGAATCACGGACGGGGCGAAGCGCAGCAAGGACGTACCGGAGGAGCTGGACCAGGAAGGATTATGGTCATGGGACAGACTCAGGCCGGAGATCGCAATCTCGAGAAAGGTAACAATCTAACTTGGAATGAGTGTGTTGATTTTGCTTGAATGCTTAATTATATGTGCATGCTTGAGAAGTTGTTACAAGTTGTTGCAAGATGTTAAAAGATGTGTCAATCTAGGAATTTTGGGAATTTAGAAGTTAAATGAGTTAGTTTTGGGGAAAAGCTTAGATTTGAATGCTATGAATTAACGAACAAGAGAATTAGAAGAATGAAAGTAGATATGAGTAAGAATGAGAAATCGTTAGGAAACGATTGAGGTTTAAATAAGAGAAATGTTTACCGAACTAGAAGTGAAAACGAGAAAAGAAGGAAATGACGGGGAAAGAAAGTGGATAAGAATTTAAGCAATTCCTGGAAGGAATTTGAAAGTCAAAGGATTGACAACGAAATCGGGATTTATTAAAGTTGAGGATTACGTTCAATTTTGACCCGATTTGAAGATTTGACAAAGTTGGAGGACCGATTTCAATTTGGGGTCGAACCGGATCCGACCCGGTTACCCGACCCAGTGGCGGGTCTAGGCCACGGGTCGGAACGGATTCCGTTCCATGAGATGGAAAGTGGTCACGGACCACGTAAGGGTACGTGACCTGGGGGCCGTGTCAGCTACGCTGATAACGGACCATGGCACGACCCATTGGGAGGGCCGCTGCCAAGCCCCACCCCCCTAAAACCCTTGTGCTGATTCTTCCAAGGCAGAGACCAAATTCACATCATCTTTTTCTTCTCTTCATCGCTACACACTGCCTCAACGTCAACCAAAAATCTATCTCTTCCAAATCAACATCTTTCATCAAGAAAACTTCAATAGTGTCTTCCCCAAGTCATTTTGAGTACGAGAAAAATGCTAGTTGGATCATCCACTGCTATTTTAACGAGATCAAGACAACAATTTTGAACAAAATGGTGAAGGGAAAACAACAAGTAGAAGGAACAAGTCAGGAAACACCTACCTACTCAGTAATAGGAGGTAAAACCTATTTTCCCGAATTCTTTTATGAAGATTTTAATGGCATATAGGAAAATCAAGGTTTGTTGAGGAAATTCCTAAGAATTCAAGAAGAAATTTATCCTGATTTAGTGATTGAATTTTATGAGAATTTGTCCATGAAACATAAGGGAGTGACTTCGATTGTCTCTAACGTGAGAGGTATGAAAGTAGAATTGACACCACAAAAATTGTCAAATTGGTTTGACTTGCCGTTAGATGGATTGGATATGTATGACAGGGATGATTGGGTTGCCCACGCGTGGTTGACACATCAAGAGTATTTGAGATACATGACCGGGAGTATGGAAGAATTCCCTAAGGAATATCGTCCCGAGAGACCTACCTTGACTGGAGAGAAGAAATTGTTAGTTCTGTTGATAGAAGAGTGTTTGTTTCCGTGTAGGAACAACTCTACAGAGATTGGTAGTTGGATGTGTACCATTGCCTTTATGTTGAGATTTGGTCATGCTATTAATTTTCTAGTTTTGATCCTTAAGCACATGGCTTACTTTAAGGCAAAGAATAGGAAGAATCTGCCCTATGGCATGATGTTAAGTTGGGTTTTCAAAAAGATGAATTTACCTGAGTTGGGAGAAAGAAACTGTAACACCCCCCCAAAACACTTGCTATAAAAAGCCTTAACACATGTAGATAACACAACTAAACAACTAGCATGGCGGAAGATTAAAAGATAACTGGATAAACATAAATCCAAGTCATGGGGTGTTATGCCACGTCCATCAACAAAGATGAACGCTACGGCCAAATCTGCATGGTATACAACTATCCCAAATCTCACAAGTCTACAACTAGATAGGCACACAGGCCATAAAACAAACGGAAGGAGCTATGCTATCGGGTACTAGATTGCGCTCTCGTCTAGACATCACCTGAAAGATCACAAATAAACATGGGACGACGCCCGATCAGCGAATAATGCTGGTAACCCACCAATACATGTGAAATAACATACATAAGTAAGGTATAAGTTGTAAAACCATTTTTGAAACGGAATACATATATATAAATGTAAAACCAAGAGTAAAAGCCAACGCAAGACTCAACACTCTCAACAACCACACACGGGAACACATCCCAAGACCACAAGAGCAACACGACTCATAAAAGAGTCAAGGCATGGTCTATCATCACTCAATAGATCAAAACCCGACAAGCACAACGCCAAGGAAATAAGTCTCACACAACCGGCAACACATGCCTTTGTGACTACACACGTCACAAGAGAAGAACTCACCACAGTGGCTACAATAGTCCTCGTGACATCACCCATCACGAGTTGATATGCCTGCCTTATACCCGGTTCCAACCTTATGGCTACCCCCAACCTTGTATCTTCTTCCAACCATTACCTCCAGGACCCCTGTACTTCTTAGTCCAACCTTTTCATTCCTGGGACCGTCGTCCTGCACCAACAAACCACCAACAAATCCACCAATTTCATAGTACACAAGGTACCGTACACACACACACGGCGACACACGCCTTCCCAAGAAAATACGTGAACCTGACACACAGGTCACAACTCCATAATCACATCACGGCCACCACGAGGACCGCTGCAATACCTTGGTGACTAGTGTCCCATACCACTAATCGTGCAATCCAGGTAAAGCCACACACACATCACACCTCAACAGGAATCAATCAACGGATCACAACAAAGGTATGAAACATACCCAATCAAGGAATGGGTCACAGCCTAACAACACAACGATGAATAACACAAGTTATCATCAACCCATCGGAAGGTACAAATAACACACACACGCTAGCATTTAGACACCAAACTAGCATGCTTATCAAACGAATAAACCAAAGGTAGTTCCGAGGAACACACAAGACACATCACGGTTCAACGAAACACAATGTTAAACACTTAGCACGATTCAAGACACCAAAGACCTACATGGATACCTACCACATAGTTGTAGACATACGAAACATCAAGAAGACACTCAAATAGTTCCACAAAAGAATATCGGGAAGTCCAAAGACCAAATACCGAGTCAAAAGAATCACGGGGAACAAATCCCCGCCATCACCACAATACGTACCCGCGGGTAGGCCCCTACCCGCGGTTCCGCCCGCGGGTACAGGCCTCCCACCTTGTGTACCCCGCGGGTGGGCCTCCTACCCGTCGTTCCGCCCGCAGGTATAACCTGTACCACAACATCACACTTCGCGAAATTCATCTCCAAACACAAATTCAAGTCCAAAACATGTCAAATCTCACCCAATACAACAAAATGACTTGAATCATAGGAAATGCCAAGCAATGGCACAAATGAACCCTAAACACAAGCTCTAGATATGCATTTTCACAAGATCATGCATCAACACTCACATTTCATAGCAAAACACATGTAGAATCCAAGAAATCACATATAGGTAAGCAAAATAGGTTTTGTAGAGCATGGGTTACCTCTTGTAGACTAAAAGACTTCACTTTACACCTTAACAAGCTCTTCTCAAGGCTCACCTTCCAAACCCACTTCAAACACAAACCAAAAAGATCATAAAGATCCTACTTTTAAGAAAAGACACCTAAGATGGAACCAAAAACACAAGATGGACTTAGATCTTACCCTCCTAGATGCCCAAATATAAGAAAGGTTGAATCTTGGAAGAAATTCTTGAAGTCTTGGCAAGGTCTCAACTTGGCTTGGAAGAAAAGCTACTCACCTTTTTAGAGAGAAGGTAGAGCTTAATTTTTAGAAAGTGTAAGGGATAGAATGAAGATGTCTACTAGGTTAGGTTACAATACTAACACTAGGTGAAAGGTCAAGAATGCCCTTACTAACATTAGGAAATGTAAGGAACAAGGGAACTCCCTTCAAAGCTCAAGGTACAACTTTGACTTTGGAATTGACTAGTCAAATACTAGTCCTCAAGTATTAAATTTCAGGATTTTAGGAATTAATTCCTCAATTGAAATAGGATTAATTACTCAATTAACCCATTAACTGAATTTGGATTTTGGGGTGTCACAGAATCCAAAGAACCACTAGGTCGGCTTTGAATGCCGCAAATCTGAAATATTATGAACTGTATTAGGTTGTTGAGAACAAGTATCTGTCCCTAGCTAACATTGCTAAGAAGCCCTTGGATGAGAGAACTACTTTGGTGATTAGTTTGACTATACCCCAAAGGAAGTGGTCGAATGTTGGAATTGAAGCCGGACACATAGCTGAGGCTAGTAGAGAAGGGGTTGCAATGGGAACTGATCTAGGAGTTGGTATGAGTCATGAGGGAGCACCAGTTACGGCTACTCAGCCGAGAGTATCACAGGGTTACATGAGTGGGCCTCAAGGACCTACTTATGAGGATTTATATGCTATGATCAACAACCGTTTTGACAATTTGAGTGCCCGAGTGAGCTACGGGTTTTCCAACTTTGACCAACGGGCATCGGTCATAGAGCGAAGGATGGGGATCGAGAATGTGCAAAGATGGACTCCCTATGGTTGGGAACCGAGCTACATGCCACCAGGTGTTTCATCAGGAGGTTTTGATCAAGGTAACTAGTTAAGCTTTTGAGTTCAGTTAGTAGTTTTGTTTGAGTAGTTGTTTAGAGGTTTGTAGAACTAGATAAGAACTCAAAGATTCCTAAATCTTTCCCAAGTGTTCCAACAGAAAATTTCAACCTTTTGATTATATCACCCTTTCTTTTTGAGAACTTGATTCACCCGTTTTTTATAAGTTTCGGGACGAAACTTTTTTTAAGGGGGATAGAGTGTAACAACCCAAAATTTCATTTTATAAATCCGATATTTAGAAATCCCAAAATAGCCTTTTTCACTCCATTAAAAATTTTTTGCGATCAATTGGTGTTTGAATAAAATATTTTCGTTACATTTTAAATTAATTCGACACCAAAACTGATTCTATTTCGAAAATTCCTAAATTTTCGGGTACTTCGCGTACCAAGATTTTAATCGAGAAATTTATTTGAGTGAGACCGGGAGTGTCCAAAAAGATTTTAAACAAGGATTCATCTAAATAGCTTTTTGAGAAAATTCATTTTCAACCCCAAAATATTTAAAATAGCATTTCTAGTCTATGATTCATGTTGCAAGGTGGACCACAAAGAACTTTATCCTTGTCTGATCTTTGCTAAAACCACTCCAAATTACCATTTTGCCCTCAACCAATCATGGCCTTCTACCTAGGGTTTTGAACCCTATATAAACTCCATTATTCCATCTTGATTCCATGATCTCTTTCTTTGCCTCTCCACACAAATTGTCTGCCAAGAGAAAGGGAGAAAACAACATCATAGTAAGCTCTTTTCCCTCTTCAAACCTAGCCTTCATTTCTCTTCTAGTTTCTTATAATCTTTGAGGTTCTAGGCTAAGGTTGTAGGGTGTTTGGGATGTATAGGTGGTGAAGGAGGCACAAGCTAGATAGAGAAGAAGAAGAGATCCAAGCTAGAAGAAGGTCTACAAGAGGTATAACCCCATGGATTCCTCTTTAAAATTTGGCTCTGTGAAGCCTTAGCTTTAAGTAGAAATGAGTAGAAACTATGAGATTTTGTTGTGTTTATGCTTAGAAGTGATTTAGTATTTGTTTGTGAGTTGTTGATATTGTTTTGGACTTGTTTGGATTGGATTTTGCAGATGAAAAACCTTCTGGTGCACAACATAGTGTGCACCAGATCAGAGTCACGGCCCTAGCCACGACCTATCAGGAGTGCCGCCGGCTAGAGCCGTGCTTGCACGGGACTAGGGTACGGCCCTAGAGGAGGGCCGCCGCCTAGTCCCGGTGAAGTGACGGGATATAAGGGGCGGACCATGAGGAGTCCCGCCCCAGGTCTTTGACTTTGATTCTGAGAAGAATTTGTGCAGTGGCCGGGCCCTTGTGGCTCAGCTACGTGCCGTTTCGGGCCGTGTGTTACGGTCCCTTGTGGATCGGCTCTTCGGTACCGTCTCGACGCACGTTTTGGCTTTGATTTTGTTGAATTTGGATTTAAAATGAGTATGTTATGAAGGAAATTGTGATGAAATACTACACAGAGTATATATTTTGCTATGCACTGTATATGAGGAATTGTTATCTTTGTGTACTGTTTGATGATTTTATTTAAGTATAGAAGCATGATCATTTGAGAATGTGATTCACTTTTATAGCGTGATTAAATTGTATTATTTGATCCAAGAGAATAGAAGTCTATTTGTTGAAGTGAAATGTATAGAAGTTGCCTGTTTGCAAATCGAGAATGGCATTATATTTTGAGTACTTCATGATATTTTTATACATGATTTAGAAGCATGTTATAGAGCATTATGGCATTTCACATATGTCATATTTCAAAAATGCATAAGGGGCCAACGTGAGCCCGAGTATTATTTTCAAAGACCATGACCATGTGTATAGCATTCTTTGATGCATTTGAGAAGTAGTAAAGTTGTTGCATGCATAAGATTGATGAATGAGAGATATAGTTATGTATTATCTATATCGGTGAGGTTTTGGAGGACTCGCTTGGACTATGTCCTCTCAGATGATTGTTATGGACATTGCGGTCCCAGTACATGTAACGCGGCGTATTCCCACGTTACGAGGTTCAAAACTACCCGCCAAGCTTGGAATCCTGGTAGGGGGTGTGCACACTGAAAGTTCGATACCTGATTCCACAGCGTGTGAACCACGAGATTGGTTCGGTAGACGGTAGGAGATATTGAGTCGGACTTACGCTGTTCCCGATGGGGCAATTCCCGCTACAGTGAAACCCTGAGCCGTCTACGAGCGAAAAGAGAAAGAAATCGAGTCAATAGAGACTCAAGAGAAAGAAAGCGAGTCAAGAGAGGCTCAAGAGAAAGAAAGCGAGTGAAGAGAGACTCAAGAGAAGGAAAGCGAGTCAAGAGAGACTCAATAGACCTCCACAGAAAGTACTCTATTTTTACGACGAGTGTACATGAGTGTATATATATATATATATATATATATATATATATATATATATATATATATATATATATATATATATATATATATATATATATATATATATATATATATATATATATATATATATTATGGCACGAGATTGCATATAAGTATGAGTATATTGTTGCATGAGATTGCATATAAGTATGCCTATAGTATTGCACAAGATTGCATATGAGTATGATTGTAGTATTGCACGAGATTGCATATGAGTATGATGTATAGTGTCGCATAAGATTGCATTTGAATACAGTATCGCATGAGATTTCATAATGAGAATGTTGATTTAAGGTTGTCCATCGAGCATGATTATTTTTGTTATATTTGAAGCCTTGTATATCAAGCTTATGTGATGAGAGTGTGAGAACATGAGAATATTTGTTATATGGTTTATCAGTATGATCCTACCTACAAGTATGAGTTGTTTTTTAAGTTAATTGAAGTGTTTATATGTTAAAGTATCTAAGTGTTTAGCCTTATATATATGCATGCCAGTTGATATTATATGTTGCAAGCATCTAGAAAGTACGTAATAGATCTAAAGATGATTTGAGATGAGTTTATTGTTTACAAAAGAAATCAAATGTTTTCAAAGTATACTCTATAGTACTTTACAGGGTTGAGTGTAGTTATACTTAGCTTCGTGCTAACGGGTGTTTTCATATTTGTCTATGTGTTTCTTGCAAAACCTCTTTCAGGTGGACCCAGCAGTGTGAAGAAGTCGAGTTAGATTAGTCTCGTAGTTAGAGATATCTAAACTCTAGTTTGATTGATGTTTATGTTATGGATTTAGATTTATTAACTTTATGGTTTTGAGGATGTTGTAGACTATCGGGGTGACGTTATTTCCCCCTTATGTTTTCAATTTTTATGATGGATGCCAGGCTTTTACTTTATTTCTAGTTTTACCCCTTTGCCTGTGCAATCACCACGGAGTGGTGGTTGTGGCGGTGACACTCCCACTATTTATTTATTAGTTATTTCCGCTGCTTAGTGATGTTAATGACTGTTTAGAGTTATAATTAAGAGTTAGAAAAGTGGGGTGTTACAGAAGGGATAGTCGATTTCAACATGTTTAGTGCGAGCTTGGAAAACCGGATTAGCAGCTAAATAAGTAGCCCCGAGGTTGTCAAACCAGAGTGTAGACCAAGTTCCCGAAGCAATGATACAACCCAAGTAACCTCTGCAGAAACATCGGCAAGACCCTTGTACTCTGCCTCAATCGAAGAGTGAGCCACTGTACGCTGCTTGCGGGATAACCAGGATACAAGGTTGGTTCCCAGAAACACTGCGTAACCACTAGTTGACTTCCTGTCAATAGGGCAACCAGCCCAGTCGGAATCGGAAAAGGCATGGATGTCGGAGGAGGCCGAGGCTGTCAGGCGTAACCCATAGTCCTGTGTGCCCTTTATGTACCGCAACACCTGCTTGAGGATGCACCAATGCTCTTCGGTCGGAGAGTGCATGAACCTGTTTACAGCATACGACATATCAAGCCGAGTGATAGTCAAGTACTGAAGAGCCCCAACGATGCGACGATACTGTGTCGGATTGTCCATAGGATCCATGGATGGTGTAGCAGGCTGAGTCACCGCAGCCGGGGTTGCCAGTGGTTTGCAGTCAGACATACCTGCTCGGGTTAAGATATCTTTCATATACCGCTGTTGAGATAGAACAAGACCACTACCAGTGTGCAGCGTTTCAATACCCAGGAAAAAACTTGGTGTGCCAAGATCCCAAATCTTGAATGTGGTATATAGCTTGTGTAGCAGCGTGGTTACCAAAGACGAGTCATTGCCCATCATAAGGATGTCGTCGACGTAGACCAGGAGAAATACATGGGAGTTCCCAATAGTGTAGTGAAAAAGTGAGACATCCGTTTTCGAGGCAACGAACCCAGCTGATAGTAAGAACTCATGCAGCCGTTTGAACCAAGCCCTGGGTGCTTGTTTGAGCCTGTAGAGCGACCGTTGTAGGTGACAGACATGATCTGGGCGGGTTGGATCTTCGTACCCAGGTGGTTGTTTCATATAAACTGTTTCAGACAAGTGCCCATTGAGAAATGCATTGTTAACATCTAGCTGGCATAGAGCCCACTGTTTGGATACTGCAAGAGAAAATAGGATTCGAACTGTAGTCGGCTTGACAACGGGGCTGAAAGTGTAGAAAAAGTCCTCCCCGGCAACCTGGTTAAACCCCCTTTGCAACTAGGCGGGCCTTGTGGCGTTCAATTGAACCATCTGCTTTGCGCTTGGTGCAGTAAACCCATTTGCAGCCAATTACATTCATATTAGGTGTTGCAAACTGGCTGAAACAGTTTATATGAAGCAACCCTTTGGTTATATTGATGCTAACTTCCCGAATCACGTTTGTTTGTTAAAAAGATCTCTGTATGTGTTAAAACAAGCTTCTAGAGCTTGGTTTAATCGGCTACATACGTTCTTACTATCAGTGGGCTTTCAAGCATCCAAGATAGATGTCTCTCTGTTCTATTACTCTAAAGACTCTACTTTGATTTATCTATTGGTGTACGTGGATGATATTCTTGTAATGGGAAGTGATAAGGGTATTATGTCTCAGCTCTTGTCCAAACTGTCTGCTACATTCAAAATCAGAGATCTTGGTGAACCAAATTTATTTTTGGGTATTGAAACAGTCAAGAGTGACAATGAGATTATTTTATCTCAACAACGGTATATGAATGACATTTTAAAACGGGCTGGAATGTCTGAATGCAAACCCCTTTCTACACCCATATCTGTCTCGAAAACTGTCCCGTTTAATGCAGATCTATATGATGATCCCACACAGTACATGAGTTTAGTTGGAGCACTGCAATATCTCACTGTCACACGACCTGACCTATCATTTGCAGTTAATTAGTTATGCCAGCACATGCATGCTCCCACCATGTCACACTGGGAGCAGCTCAAACGGGTCCTCAGGTATGTCAAGGGAACAGTTGATCGTGGTTTACGCATACGACGGTGCTCATCAAGATACATTCATGCATTCTCTGATTCTGATTGGGCTGGTTGTTCTGAAAATCGAAAATCCACGAGTGGTTTCGCTATTTTCTTGGGGAGTAATCTTATATCCTGAGTTTGCAAGAAACAGAGAACTATTGCCAGGTCATCCACTGAGGCTGAATACAAAGCTCTTGCAGATGTTTGTGCTGAGGTTCTATGGATTATGTCATTACTGCGTGAGATACAGATTCCGGGCATTTCCATTCCAAAATTATAGTATGATAATCTATGAGCTACATATATGAGTGTCAACCCAATCTTTCATGCACGCACCAAGCATGTGGAGATTGATTATCATTTTGTTCGTGATCGAGTAGCTTCGGGCGATATCCAAGTCAACTTCATCTCCACGAAAGATCAACTTGCTGATATCTTCACCAAAGCTCTGCCTGGACCTAGATTTTCTTCCCTAAGGGACAAGCTACAGGTTACTAGTATACGTTGTGCTTGAGGGGGAGTATTAGGACTCTATGTATCTGAGTCTGTTTAGAACTTCTTATCCCTGTCACATTGTGACTCTCTAATGTATATATTCACATCATCTGATCTCATTGTAATTAAGTTCAGTAAATACAATACAATAAGTTCTCATCGTTTACACTGTTGTGTAATGTGTAGGGGCTGTGTAGTAATTTCGCATTGTAATTAATTTATTACCAATTTGAATAGAGATATTTTAGTCTTCCGTATGCATGTAATCTTCAGCGTATCAAGAACTGCATCAGCAACGTAATTCTTCATGCACGCCCTCTCTGTCGCCGATTCTCCTATCGCCCTCACTCCCCATCGCGTTGACGAAGAAACTGCATTCTAGAATCATATTGATTTCCTGTCATCTTTGAAGGGAAGGTCTGTTAAATTTATCCATTCCCTTTCTTTATTTGGTTAATGAAAATGTCTGCAAGCATGTTTCTTTAATTAATCTATATTGCTTTTGAAACAACTGCCTTGAGGCAATAGAATCTCATGTTGTAGCTACACAATAGTGTTTAATGCATTCGTGGCGCTTCTATCTGAAGATGAAGCAGATGAGTTATCAAGTAAGTTGAATTCTTGTACGTACAGTTTGGGAATCTCTGCAACTTTTGAGGCTAACAAAGTTATTGAGTGGAATCTCTGCAGCTTCTGCTGATTTGTTTATTATGTGTGTTTATGCTTTGAATTGGGATAATGCAATCAAAGCTTTGTCTAACATTATAGCATCATATGGGGTTTAATCTGTTATAAATATATTCAATGGACATTTATTTGTAACGGACATAACGGATGATTTTATGGCTCATTATGTTTATTTATGTCCTTTTGTATTAGTTATATATGGAAGTGTATTTCATGTATAATAGCGCAGATGATGAACACACGGATGAATGAAAGATCATCCTTTCTCCCTCATCTCTCTATTCACTATTCTATTTTTCCTTTTAACACGTTATCAGCCCTTGCTCTACATCTCCCATCATGGGAACGAAACAGTGTTTAGAGATTGCCCGCCGCGAATGAATGGTTAACTTCAGCCGAACACCCTTTTTCGATTTTCCGGCACTGGCGGTTAGTTTTCCAACGATCCGAATCGTTCAAAAGGTCCGCCTCGTTGAGGCGATCATGGATTGTGGTCCACCGCCTCTATCCACGGTGGAAAACGATCTCAATCGTGTCCGGAGTATTCTGGCTGAGTTACGTCAAAGATGGGGTAGAGAACTAGGATTTTGCGGAAACCTCCGCTATTTGCGATCGCACATCCGACGAGGATCGACGATGATCGCCAGCCATCAATGAGGTCCCGGACACAAATGGAAAGGCAGCAGCAACCTCCGATTGCTCTGGAACCGCTGCCATCATTGGAGAAGAAATCGGCGTAGAGGCTGTCGCGATTGGAGAAATCGCAAACAACGGCTGATGATCCAGTTGATGATCGCGATCCAGAGTGCCGATCTTCTGTCGGGCATAGGAGATGGAGTTGGGGAAAGTTCACCGCCATTTTTCATTGATTGAATCCTTGATCGAACACCAATCGCACTTTCTGATATTCTCGATGGTTCTTCAATTCGTCTCAGTGGTGGCATCGATGGTTGACTGGTCTGGTTAATTTGGTACCGGTGATGGGGAGTTTGGCTGCTCCCATCGCTGCTTTGGATGGTGGCGGAGTCACCGTCGTTACAAGTCACAGTGAACTTCGGACGGTTGGAAATTGTTCTCCACGACAATAGCGATACTGCTGCATCAATCCCTTCCCTAGATAATTGAAGGGAATCAGCCTCTTATATTTTACCGTATAGATTTGATTATGGAAAAACTTTAAAGCCAGTTAGCCAGTGATGCCATTGCTAATGGGAAATTCCATGTATGTGTACTCCTCAAGGGAATTCCGTGGAGACTGGTTCCACAAGTTACAGAATGGAGTTCTCGCATCTTCAATGGCGGTCTCCTCGGCTTTATCCGTGTCTTCGGTGAACGGTACTTTTTCATCGTATTCTTTTATATTATAATCTATGGTTTAATGAGATACCCTATCTTGCTATATTCTATTATTCTGTGATACTGAATATAGAGAGTATCTAGTAACTTTGAACATAATAAGTGTCTTTAACGGGACTTTCATAAAGGTGTTTTTATTCAAATTTTCAACTGTAAGACATGCTTAGGGAAGGTTTTCCTTTATACATTTTTGACTTATTGCTATGGGCTAAGAGATATTAGCATTATTGCATCCAAATAGTCTCCTCTCTTCTCTGCTTAGCGATCACATTTCAAGGTTTAACAAATTTACAGCTTTGCATAGTAAAAAGAGGATGCTCAGTTGAGTGTTTCTATTCATCATTTGTCTTTCCAGCTTTGAGCTTGCAGCTGGCTTCTGTTTTTCAAATGTTAGGTGGAATTCATATAGAGGTTTCATTATTGGGCCTTCTAACGTTGGGAATAGGAATTCTTTTTTGCATATACTAGGAAGAAATGAAAATCAAGTTTTTTTTTCTGATATTTAGTAGGGAGAATGGCATCAGTTTGACATCTGTTTCCAATCATAATAGTTCAAGTATGATTAAACCCAAAAGCAATGATTCTCTCTTTTTCTCCCTATTCTGGTTTTATACAAAGGCAATTGTGATGCTTTGGATTATCTCCCGATTTGGGCCGGGTCATCTCGCCGGTTAATATGCCCTTAAATGTGATTATTTTTCTATGAGGGTTTTATACCCCTATGAATGATTATTTGAAATAGGTCATAACTGTTGAGATTCATTTATAACCCGAATTCTCAACTTGACTTCAATTGTTAGGTTACACCTGTCGTTGTTAAACCACTTAACTTCTAAACATATCTTTGTCCAGAAGACAAATTCATAGCATTAATTTAAGATAAAAGCACCACGACAATTCCTTCAATGTAAATAATTGACTTTGTATTGTTTTAAAAGTCAATTAATGGTGCTAATTTTTATTTCACATGAGTCTTTGGCATTGAAATAAATCTCAAAAATGAGAATTTAAATATTAGTGCCTCATTTTAATATAATGCCCAAAAAGTAAATCAAGAGCACTAATTTTATCTCGTTATCTTGCCCCAAGCCCTCGATTACAGAAATTTGATCTAAAAAGTCAATCCCTGAAGGATATTTGGTGTAAGCGGGTCTCATTGTCAACTATGATGGTCATATTGTACTACAATACATAAAATATTATACTAAGTATTTTGAATGTTTTTTATAAGAAACCAAAAACTTAATTTTTTTTGGGGAATATACTCTTTGAGTTTTTAAATCTTCCCTACTTGATAATGTATTTGACCATTATTGGGCTACTTTCTAATATGGTCTGGAAGACCTCAAATGGCATTGTTCTTTAAAGTGACTAATGACTTATGAATGAAGTTTTGCAACTTCTATTTCTAATGCTATGATACTCTCCGAAAGTCAAAATTGACTTACATCATGTTGGTTTGCCTGAAGCAAACAAGTTGTGATTTTTTTTTTCTCACATAGTAATCACTGCCTGAAAATTCTGACCGGCACAGTTTGAAAATTAAATTCGTGAAAAATACTTCTTGAACTCCTTTTGGCATGAAATTGTTTTTCTGGAGAACCTAGACTCGTGGTATTTGATGTCTGTAAAAAGATTTTGTTAAAAATATGTTTTGGTGATTCCAGAAAAATTAAAGTTTTGGCACTGTGGTGTCAATTATTTTTCTGCTGGAGCAATGTTGGGAAATTTTTTAGAAAAAATACTTCTAGACCTTGGATTGGCATGAAAATTTTCGTGTATGTTCTAGACTTGCTGAACTACATATCTGCAAAATTTTGTGTCAAAATGTGTTACCGTTTTGTCCCAGAAAATTCAACAATCCAGGTCAAAATTCTGAAAAATTCTGCCATTTTCAGCTTGTATATCTTGTTGTTTTGTGATATTTTCATACTTGTATGAAACTATGAGATAAAATGAGAGCTTGCTTGGAAAAGTACTGTTTTTTATTCCCCAAAATAGGAATGAATGGGCCCGGCAGCAAACATGTGCTCATTATTCTTCGGCGAATGGTACTTCTCTCATTTTTTCTAATTTATGAATTAATAAGAATATCTCTTGTCATGTCATGCCTTGTGTGTACCAAATATGATGTGCATGACTAAATTGAGTTTTTAGTGTCCAAGACATAAGATCATATCACATATTGCATGTGCTTCTCTTTAATTGATATCATTTAGCATATAATCTCTTAATTATGTCCATATAAGAGATTTTGTTATTTCTCTTGTTGGGAATTTATGATTTGCTATAGGCCATAGCTATTGAGATTTATCACCCAACTTATAAGTGGGAAAATAGCATGAATTCTCAATATGGTTAGGTTGCACCTATCGTTGCTAAACCTTAGCTTGCATATGATAACAATTAAAGGCTATGACATGTTACAGTGCTAGTTTCTGCTATAGAAACTCTTTGACATGAGATTTGGGCATATGATATTTAAGTTTATAGCCCTCATTTTTCTATATTTATTTGTCCAGAAGGTAGATTAAGGACTTTAATTCTATGAGTCACCCTTTAGGGATGAACCTTGACGATAAATTCTTGACCAAAAATGGTCCACCTATCCCATCAATCCCTGAAGGATTGCTATAACGTTATTATGAGTCAAGTTCTTTTTACCCAAGTCTAACTCAATGCATATCACAAATCAATCCCTCAAAGGATTGCTATACCCCCCTTTTCACCTAGTACGTGGTTTCAGAAGTAACATTTCCCTATCTGCGTTATTTTATTTGCGCAGTCTATTTTATATCATCACCACAACGTACCTCTAAAATGGCTATCAAAGAAACCCCCGTCTATTGATTAAATACCGAAAGCCCATGATAGGGGATCAATACATATAATTGGGTATGTTGACTGCATTCCTAATGAAGATTGTTTCTCGGCATTAGGGGGAGATAATATACTACTCCGTAGCTTTTTGGAATGCCAAGAAATTTCATAAGAATAAAAACATCTTCATTATTTAAATCCATGTACTAGTTAGATTGAACTGGAAGTTCAAAAGATAATCTATTTGCGATTTTAGCAAATAATCTGCCAAATACATCTATTGATCATAATGATCATAAAAGAAGTGACTAGGTCCTATATCCTTGGACCAAACATATCTATCGATACTCCTTGACACTAGAAGTGTAGGAGATCTATCGGTGAAAGAGATATGGATCATAATACTAGATCTAGTAAAGAAATATTGTCACTCTTGAAATAGCTTGAATAATTATGTCCTGAAGACATTCGTCCAGATGACGAAAAACCCTGGTAAGACTTATAGGTGCACCAAACAAACGTAATACTAGGGATGCGGAACGACCAGATCAAAATATCTTTGGGAAATGTCTAGAATCTGGTTGTTTTAGAAATTGCCATTACATTTACAAATATGGGAGTTTTACAAAAAAGGTTATAGTTGTCGACAACACAATTGCCATTACAAATTGCTCGTTATATGATAATCTGGATCCAGAGTTAGGCACCAGAAGTGCCATAACTATTTAATATATAAAGGAGCAATTAAGGGATAGCTCAACTTGCTAAAATGGATAATTCTCTTTATAACAATACACCATTTGAGCATTAACCCTGGAGGTTACAAATGGGTGTGTGCATGAAAGAGAAATAAGAATAATGAGGTGATGAAGCGAGTTTGTAGCCTACGGGTTCACGCAGAGACCCTTAATTGATTTTAATCAAGTATACTCTCCCACGGTAAATGGCATTAAGTTCCGCTACATAGTACAATTGGCAGAATAACAAATTTAGATATGCAGTTAAATTTATTTTGAGAAATCCTGGATGGATTCATAATTCTCGAAATAAGGATTTATTTAAGTATTATTATGTGTCATTATTTACTCTTTAAAGGGTTGCGAATGGAGTTAATATCCTCATTGAAGGAATAATATGTACCATTGTGTGCTCGATAAAGGGTTGATAATGAACTTATTATCTCAGTCAAGATTGATGGTGTAAACATCAATGAAATATATAAAGAACTCGATAATGTCAGTTCATGTTTAAAGACTGAGACTTTTGAAATAAAAAGCTTGTGAAAGCTATAAGTATTATCTCGACTTGAAGATCGAGTTTTTCTTTGAAGTTTCTTTTATATATACACCAATCAGCCTACATCTAAAAATGTTTTTTCACATATCTATATGCATATAAGTGTCATGTTTTTATCAAAATAAAGGTTGCCTAATAATCTCTTGAAGCAGATAAGGAACCTTTTTGGACTCGAAGTCCCTTACTTCATTATCGTTGGAGCACCGTACCATTATAGAACCAGAAGTTCTATAATCGCAACATATTTGCGATGAAATTGCTAGCAAAATCTAGTGCTCCCCCCACAAATGAAGTACTTGAATAATGATTAACATATCCTCCGGTATCTTCGAGATACAAAGACATGACATTTATGTAAGAAACCATGATACGGTTTTAATAGGCTACTTGGGTACTGGCTGTTTTGTTTGATCCCCTCAATGCCAAGTCCAAACTGGTTATACAATGAATTTCCCTAAATGTTCAAAATGAGGACAATAACACTTGTGTTGCACAAATGTTATATGAGCTCTAGAAGAGCCATAAGATTATTGTACACTACTCTAGTGACAATCCAGAAGATTTGTCCAATCCATCTCTTCAAATTTTGAAATATATGTATAACTTGAAGATTGTTATCTTCAAGGGGAGATGGGAAGTACATTTACTCGATTCAATCAGGAAGATTTAACATAAAATCCTGAAGATTAAGTCATAAAAGACTAACAGTTGCGCACTATTTGCAACACAACGGGAAGTACATTTACTTGAATCAATCCGGAAGATTGAATGTAAAATTCTGAAGATTAAGTCATAAAAGACTAACAGTTGCGCACTATTTGCAACACATAAATACATAAATATCATGTACTCTTTTCCTCACTAGTTTTCTCCCATTGGGTTTTCTAGTGTGGTTTTTAACGAGGCATGAGTATGATATAGTGATGACAATGGGGAAAAGTTGCAAAATAATTGCTTAAACGGACAAACCCTAAAATCCTGAAGATTATGTAGTTTACGCCCTGAAGGCTTATGGTTGTACTCTTTTTCCCTTAACTAAGTTTTTCCCACAGGGTTTTCTTAAGTTAAGGTTTTTAATGAGGCGACCAATACAATATATGTTTTTACATATATCATGTACTCTTTTCTTCAACTAGGTTTTTTCCCACGTGGTTTTCCTAGTGAAGTTTTTAATGAGGCATGAATATATATTTTATTGTACTCTTTTCTTGTCTAGGTTTTTCCCACAGGGTTTTCCTAGCAAGTTTTTAACGAGGCAAGATCATGGTCAAATAATGTCCAAGGGGGAGTGTTATAAATATATTCAATGGACATTTATTTGTAACGGACATAACGGATGATTTTATGGCTCATTATGTTTATTTATGTCCTTTTGTATTAGTTATATATGGAAGTGTATTTCATGTATAATAGCGCAGATGATGAACACACGGATGAATGAAAGATCATCCTTTCTCCCTCATCTCTCTATTCACTATTCTATTTTTCCTTTTAACATAATCTTATTGATTGTGCAAAACCAATTCTTGCAGTCTATCTTTTACTGCTTTAGCAATGGAGCCCAATGTTGATCCTGAAAATACTCTGATGATTGAAGAAAGTAAGATCCAAGAAGAGCACGTTTTCCCTTCTGCACATGTCATACCACATAAATGCACACACCACCGTTAAAAAAAAAAAAAAAAGGAAGACATTATGTTATTAGTTTGTATGTTGTAGGTATGTGCATGTGTGTTGTGTGGTGGGTGCATTGTTCAATTAGGTGTTAACATATGATTTTTTAAATAAAAGCTTAGTAATGATAGTTGATTTGACTGATAGATCTAGTTGCGTTGCATTCTTGATTTTTAATTGTGTTCGATAATCTAGGTGTTGGTTGCATATGCTTTAATTTTATTTTTTGGTTCTGCAAATTGTGTGGTTACTACTTTAATTTTAATTTTAATTTTAAATTTTTTCCTGTAAACTATGGTATACAGAGCTTATATGAAGTATATTTATTTTTTCTATTATTGACTTTGTTTTTCATTTTCATCCTTTTGTTTTAGAATGATTTGCTTTCTGTCTATTTTGAGGACGTCGGTTTCCAACGTTAGATTTGAAAGTCAAAAGGTTAATCCCTAGGAGGCTTCACATGTCATGGCGCAATGCAAAAAAACAAATTGGATTGTGGCGTGTTTGTAATGCGTCACATGGAGACATATATTGGCCACTCCGACGCTTCTTGGGATGGTGGGCTTCGTAGAGGTGATGTCCGTTCCTTGCTTGCCGTACGTGTGCACTTTTTGTATGAAATTATAATGTTTCACGGCAACACACATCGGCAATCGAACGTCAACTGTGTGGTGGGTTTTGGAGATTCTACACGCTGAAGATCATGATTTTGTTACAAATTCTTGGCATTTGCATTGTCAATTTTTATTATTTCACTACCTTTTTTGTTGGCTAGTTTTTTTTTAGACTTTCAATCATGCTTTTTTTTTTTTTTTAAATATTATGAACATATATCAAATAATATTATACGTTGGGAAACAGACGACATGTGGTGTATAATTTTGCCTGGTAGGTTGCACACACCGACCTCCACCTATGCACGGTAATGTGGTATATCCTTAGTACTAATGTAGATGTGTTGGGAAAAACTTCATACTCAGCTGTTTGCACACGCCGTAACACTCGGATGCACACAATATATATATATATATATATATATATATATATATATATATATATATATATATATATATATATATATATATATATATATATATATATATATATATATATATATATATTGAATCCAGTGCAACCCCCCCAATCCGGTGTGTTCGTGAGCACTCATCTACACCATTTTTTTTGGTTTTTTTTTTAACGTGCGAGATTGAGGGATTTAATTCCATTCAACCGCATGCATCCATGTGCTTTATGTAATTAGGGGCTATTTTGTCTTTTTAGGGTATTTATTATGTCAAGGATATTGGATGGTGGATATTTTGGGGCGATATATTAGGAATCTGCATCAACTTCTCTCTCATTGTCGTATCTTCATTTCCCTCTGCGTCATTCAATTCTCTGTGCAAACGTTCCTCGCCCGGGTTGTTCTCTCCATCCAGTGTGTTCTCTTAGGGTTCCTCATGGCCGGTTCTTCTACAAGGGCTTCTAAACGTGTGAGAGGCAACTCTTCCGGTTCAACGCCAGGTATGCCGTTCTTCGGAGAATTTTCTTTGATTTTTTTTTTTTTGTTTTCAAAATCCCAGTTTGTTATTGTGCATGTGTGTTTTTCGGACGGATGTGGGGTTTTCGGTGGGGGTTTTGAGTGGATTTTGTGTTCGGAGGTCAGGGGGGCGATAGGTTGACTGTTTATCGGCGGTGTGGTGGCTATTGTAGGTTTTTTTTTTTTTAATTTATTTGTATGTGTGTTTTTCAGAAGGCTGTGAGGTTTTTGGTGGGGGTTTTGTGTGGATGTTGTGTTCGGAGGTCAGGGGGCGGTAGGGTTGACTGTTTATCGGCGGTGTGGTGGCTGTTTTTTTTTTTTTTTTGATTTGTTTAGCGCTTCAATTTTGTTGGTGCGATTTTTTGTTTCAAATTTCTTGTTCGCTGTACGTGCATGTGTAGTTGTCGGTAGTTTTTTCTCCGGGGGATGGGATCTCCGCATGGTGGGAATGGTGGTCGTAGTGTTCGGCGTTGGGGGCGGATCATAAAGATGTGAAATTTCTCAGTGCCGTTGGAAATTTTTCTTACTTGGGATAATGCTGTAAGATACATCTTCGTGGCTCTAGAACTTAACTACTGTAATCTTAATTGGAGACAGTGACATGTTGAAAAGTGCTAAAATGATTGTGGTGAGAATCCTTGTTGAGGTTCATTCAACTTTAAATAGGTAATGTTAAGCCATTCATCTATTGATTGAGTGTGCAAAAAGAATAGAAGTAGGAAAATGCAGGCATGGATTGATTTAGTCTGGAAATTGGATAATAGAGAGAAAAAAAAAAAGTGACATCTTTGTGTTTTACAGTGCATCTATTTTATTCTTATGTTTGAAATTCATTTTGGGAAGGTTCTAGGACTGAAGAAAGTAGTTCAGTCAACAATGTCATGAAAGAACTCAACATTTTCATTTTCCCACTTGCCATTTATATTTTAGATGGTGAGCAAACATCATGCAAAAGTATTTGAATTTTGAGAGTTCATTCTGGGTTCATATTTATTAACTCATGGAGGATATGATGACTATGATCGGATAAATGAGGGGCATTTGGCTCTAATCAATTCTATGGCATCATGCAAAAGTATTTGAATTTTTGGGACTTCATTATGGATTCTTTTTTTTCTTTTTTTTTTTTTTTGTGTGTGTTTTTGTTCTAGACAGGGGTACTGATGTTTCTGTGCTTTTGATTTGTGTGCTACTTTGGTGTGTTGAATAATGTTTACGTGTGTGCGTCATGGGTCTAGAATCTGTGCGTAGGTATTTCCTATTACATTTATGATGTCCTGAATGTAATTTTTTTTGTTGTTGTTGTGGTGTTATTCTTAATCCTTCTATTATTTTTTGTCGTAAAACGTGCGTATTTGTTTATTTTGTTTTTTTTTTGTTGAGATGGGGTACCTACGTTTGTGTTCTTTGGACTTGTGAGCGGGGGTGATTAGAATTTATGTGTGTGCATCATGGGTTGAGAGTCTGTGCGTAAGACTCTTTTAGTATATTTTTGCTGCCCTGGAATTGAATTATTTGTGTTGTGGTGGTTTTGTGATTCGTACTATTATTTTTAGTCGTTTTAAGATTTTTTTTTTCATTTTTTTTGTGATTAGATTTTGTGAATTTCATTGGTGTGTTGTATAAAGTTTATGTGTGTGCGTCTTGGATTTGGCTATGTGCGTACGAATTTTATAATAGTTTATATTGTACTGCGTTTTAATTATTTGTGTTGTGGTGTTTTTTGTTCCTTGTGTTAATGGTTGTTGTTGTCAGGGACATTGTTGGTGTGTCCGTACTGGTTGAAGATGTGGTAGTCCCCTTGCCACCACCACCCGTTGATGTGGAATATCTGCTCGCCCTGACCAACAGGGGTGCGATTCTGATGAATCGGATGATGGCGTTGGCGCAGTTGACGATGCACTATTTCCCGCCCTTAAGATTCGTGCGTCCCCTAAGCATCTGGTGAATCCAATTAAGCGATTTAACGCGTGCCAAAAGAAAGCCGTCATTGATTTGGGGTTAGGGGTACTCTTGAATTTACGGACCCATGACATTCCCAAGCGAATGGCGAGGTGGTTGTTATCTAATTTCGACCTCGTGAACATGTGTTTGCGGGTAGAAAATGAGTCGGTGATCGATGTTCGAGAGGCTGATGTCACTCGTATTTTACTTATAAACACATGCATGGGTCTTTTTTTTTTTGGCGCCTTTACTTAAGCATCTGTGTGAGCAGGTGCATTGCTATTGGGTGGTATGTGCGTAGTACTTTGTGTGCATGTGCGTGGGTAGTCTGGTGTGTGCGTTAACATCATGGGTATGTCATGGTCTTTTTTATGTCTTCTGCTTGAGGAAACGGTCTGCCAAGAGTATTGCATTCCTATGCTATTTTGTCAATCCATGCACGATTTTTCTAGGACGTAGGAAATTACATACGGTCATGTGCGCGTCCTAGGCCCGAAGTCTGTGCACACTGCAATACATATTTGCTACGTGCTATAGATGTACGCCATTTATGGTTATTTTTGTAACTTTAGTCCAGATGCAACAATTTTCACGCGTGAATATAACCATCAATTTATTGGATGAAAATGTAGCAAAACCACACCACTTAGTCATGGTAACATAAAATAATTTATTTAAAGCAGCTATGCACACCCCATCATGTAGAATGAACGTCTTTTGGTAAGTGTGCTGTTACATTAATGCAATCATTTCTACTTCTGCGGGCAGCTTTGGCTGTTGGGCCCTGTTGCCAATCCACATGTTTTGCAAGTACGTTTTTTCTTACATTGCTCTTTCATTGCCAACTCCTTAGCAGACCGCATTCGTTTGCCCAAGCCTTTGTTGTTCGAAATTGGGGTGGGGGGTGCACTGTTACTAAAACGCACACACACCCACCCATACGCACACGCTTCCATTACTAAAACGCACACACACCAACCCATACGCACACGTTGTTTTACTTTTACACACATGCCTAAGTTCATCCTTTCATCCAACTTCATAAAAGCAAACAGTTTCGTACGCACACCAACACAAACGTATTCACGTAAACAACACCCAAATGATTAATGTAAATACGCCCTTTTAATAATATTATACATGAGCACTCTCAATCATCAAGCCTGGAAATTCACGCACAGTCCGGTAAACTTATACGCACAAACGTCCTTCATAATATGCATCCTATTTCAAAAACCCTAACACCCCTTACTCCTACACTGGCTATCCCATACCTTTCATTCCTCCACAATCACGTTTACGCACCTACCATAACCAATCAATCCAAAACCGTTAACCCAACATCACAATCTATAATTTACGCTACCACTAACTCTTTAATCATTTCCTGTCATAGCGCACTCTAACAAATAGGTTACTCATGCACACACACCCCATTTTACGGTGGTATTCTTACGATGCATTCTAAACAACACCTAAAACAATGATACCAGAAAAACGCACAGACCAAAACAAAGTTTCGCACATACCAGAGTTGCTAGAAGTCATTATAGTTTCTTGATCTGCGCTCCTGCTTCCAGGTTTACTCATACAATCCCAACGATGCGTTTTGTTTTGGTGGCCTTATTCAAGCACATTTAAGGTTCAACACAGGTCGTCAAATATTTGTTAATATCCCCTTCCATTCATTTTCTCCTTAAAATAATCCCAAAGATTCCAATTCAAATCTAACCATAATTAAACAAATATCTACAATTACTAATTAACCCTTTTGATTTCAATATATCCTTATTTACTAGAATATTCTCTTCTAATCTCCACCATTCATGAAATATGAATCAATGGTTATTAGGAGATCTCATGATTTCATCTATAATAGGGGTTGCACCGGATTCGAAGCTATATATATATATATATATATATATATATATATATATATATATATATATATATATTGAATCCGGTGCACACCCCCTAGTCAGCCGAGCCCGTGAGCACATTCCTGATCGTTGATTTTAATTTTTTGATGATTCAGATTGATTACCACTTGGATCCCATGTTATACTGATTTTAGATGAAGCATTGGTCTTTTTGTCCTTAAGCACTATATTTATAACTTTCCATTTCATTTATTTCCATGTTTATAAAGATTTGTAGCGTTATTTCAGCTCTCTTTAATCAATATTTCTCTCTCTCTCTTAGTAATTTTCTTTGGAATTTTACGGCGGTGTGCGCGTGGATGTGGAATGGTGTGTGCGTTTTACTGTAACAGGGCTCGTACACCATGGCATGCTGGTTTTTTTCATAAAATTATGCGTTTTGATATGTGCGTTTCATGATACATGCATGTACATTTTGATTTGTGTTTTACTAGTTTCGGACGTGTGCGAAACGTAGATATAGTATTGGGCTTGTTGTGTGTTTTTTTTTTTTTTAATTGTGGAGAATTTTACGATGGTGTGTGCACGGGTGTGGAATGGCGTGTGCGATTTTCTGTAACAGGAGGTGTACACCATGGCAAACTATAAAACACACATACCATTCCACACCCACGCACACACCGCCGTAAAATTTTCCATAATTTAAAATTTCAGATGTACAAAATATAATTAAGTATTACCATTGATAGGGTCCCTAATAATTTAAAATATCAATTTCCATTCATAATCTCCCTAATATAATGCTTAAGATTCCAATTGAATTATATCTATAATTTAATATATATCTACAATTACTATTTAATCCTTTTGATTTAAATATATTCTTAATTACTTTCACAATCTCTTATAATCTCAACCATTTATGGAAAATGAATCAATGGATATCATGAGATCTAGTATAGGGATTGCACCAGATTCGAAGCCTATATATATATATATATATATATATATATATATATATATAATACACACAGAGTATAAGATAGTCTTGATTAATAAAAGCCTTAGACACAATAATTATACATGGCTTGGCAACATTTATAAACTTTGCTTTAATAGTTGGCATCCATTAATTAACCAAAATAATATATAATGATCCTTCTTCTCCCAATAAATAATAATCCTAATTAGGGAGTATGATGGTGATGAGTATAAATAGCAAGTCTACCCAATCATGTTTGCGCAATAGCTAAGCAAACTAATAAACTATCAAACTCAAGTTCCTATTTCTGGCAACTTTTCTTATCCTTTTAATGTTCTTTATTTGTAGTCTAAACCCAAAATCATAGAGCTGAGGACAAAGAGATCAGCGATGGTTGGGAAAAAAAAAAAGAGCAAAATTATTAAAAGTATTAATTTACTGCCACTGTTCATCACTTTACAACCATGTATTATATAATTAAAGGCCTACGTACATAGCTACTAGGTACGAGTTGGTCGGTTAAAAAAAACACAGTATATATAGAAAGACAAACCAGGATTACGATAGACATGATGTGTAAACCATGATTATTATAAATGTTTATTAAATCTCAACCACCCTTTAGGAAATGGGTTTTGATTTGTCGTCCCAAAATTTTAACCTTTTTCTTGTACCAGTGAAGGGTTGTGATTTGGTATCTGTACTGAAAACACTTTAACAAGATGCTTCCATTTTTCTTCAGACAAAAGCTAAGCACCTTAAACCCGAAAGGGTAATTGAGTGGATAAAGTATGATTCTCGTACTTGAAAGTTACGAGTTTGGTTCTTGTCAATGTGTTCTTGGTCGAGCCCGTCTCACAGGGTCTTGAAGACCCAACTTGAGGATTGGTTCTATTTGACACTCAGGCCTTCATTTATGTAAGAAACATTAGTAAAGATCAAAATGTTTTATTGAAGAGTTGTAATCACAAAAGATGAATTGAAGTAGATGATCAGTCAAGACTCAAGAGTGTTATAAATATACACTGCAGAGATCAGATCGATCACTTAGAATATATACATTGGAACACAGAAAAAACATTACAAAACTCAAAAACCAAATCCTTGAAGACCTTGACAGCATACATTGATTGGTTAATTACCCTATAATTACAAAACACACTATATGCGAGTTTAGAACAATATACCACTATATGTGAGTTTTCATTCTAATTATATGGTCAATTAAACATCAATATTGATAATCATTTTAATTCCACCCTACCACAAAACATGCAAAATACTTTCACCAAAACTCATTCTAATTAAGTATTGTTGGTTTGTTGCAGATATTTCCAGTAAACATCAAGGGAACAGGTGGAAGTCTTCTAAGATTGAGCAACTGGTTTAGTTCATGGATTAACTTCCTATTTCAGTAGAGCTCAGTAGGTACTCTCTCTTCTCCTTCCTATATTGGTTAAAAACCAATACACGTAGGGAGAGATGTATATTTTATGATGAAATGTATCATTTGTCTGCCTTGCTATATGGGAGGGGAGAGAATTCAAAACAAATATTCAACTCAAAAATGATTTTGATTTTGCGAGTCTGTCAGCCAGCGGCAAGGCAAGGCAATCATGGAGCGATCCTTTGTGGGTCTCGTGGGAAGAGCGATGTTTTACGGATGTTGTTAAGTGCGCAGAAAAGCATTACCACACGCTCCAATCCCACTCCAAATCCACCATGTGGAGGTGCACCGTACCTTTCACACAACAAACAAATAAATCATCAACTCTCTTACTCACCTTCTATTTTTTTAATTTTAAAATAAACATTTTCAGTTCAAACCAACAATAATTTTGGTAAAAAGCTATACTAGTATATTATTCGTGTTACCTGAATGAATCAATATATGTTGATATTGTTTTAACATCAATTCCACATTCCTCAGCACGCTTAGTCAATAATTCAGGTACATGGACACGTTGAGCTCCTGAAATAATTTCTTCCCCTGAAAATAACACATCAAACAAATTTCAACACTTCTTTTAATATAAAAGAACGTGCAAGTCCAGAGTTTTTTTGTTTTTTTTTTTTTACCTCGAATAAAGACATCAAAAGAATTACTGTAAGCAGAATTATCGTAACAAGGCATGGTATAGAATGGCCGAACAGCCAAGGGATAACGGTGAAGTATATAGAATTCTGTTCCATACCTACACAAGGACAACAGTGCATAACAAATTCATCATCAAATTTGTCATATAATCATGACTTGAAATAAAACACATGCATCAAAATAAAAATAAAAAAAAAAATTAAGGGGTTTCAGTACTTCTCCAAAACAAGCTGCCCCAGCTTTCTCTCTGATTCAGTATTTAGGTCTCCAAGCGGATCAACATCAATGCCAGCTTCCTGACAAAGCAGATTTTCATCATTAAGTAGAATAATAAGTTTTAGTTCATAACATAATAACTCAGGATGTCCTTAAAACATTGGCAACTTGCCCTCAAAGAGAAGTGCAACCATGAAAGGAGATTTCCACATTTTATAAATCTTTTACTTCCTTTTTAAAAATCCAGCTTCATTTATTTTACTTTTATTACCAAAAGAAAGCAAAATTGGTTTGCAAAAACAGATATGTTCCCTACATCTTCAGCAGGTTATCCTTTTTCTGCATTTCAACATATTGAAGTCTCACTCAACAAGAAGTATTTATTGTTTAATCAGGAATTCTCACCTTAAGCATTTGAATCCCTTCTTCAAATGTAAGCCGCAAAGTCTCTCGCAAATACTGCAGTGTCATTCACTTCTAATAATTATAGTCCGCACAAAATAAAATATGAAATTTTCAGTAGCAGTCAAAGTTACTCAAGTATACGAGTCATTCATAACTCCATGGTGCTAATATATTTAGTTCGCAAGCCATATCAGCTCCTTATTTTTCAAGGATAGCCACAGATGTTGTGTAGGAAAAATTGAAATACAGAAGACCATTAAGGTCAAAGGACTAATCAGATATTACCTTTAAAGGTTCAAAGGGATACTGCCTCCCAATCGCTTCAAGTTCCTTCTGGCAATTTTCATTCAAACTATCAAACATAGCTACAAATAGGCGATCAACAACATCCATCACCTGCACAATAAGCTCAACGCATCAATTTTTTTCTATATATAATCTTGCAGATTTAGGAGGCTAAGGCCTTAGCTGTCCATATCCATAGTAATTACTTTGGTACTCCTTCATTAAAAACTCTGATAAAGGTCTTAACTTACGTCCAGCCAAGACAATGTTTTTTCATTGAAGCATAAAGCAAAAAAAAATAAAATAAAAAGGCTTAACAAGCAAATCATAGCATCATAAATTTGAAGTTAGACGATTAAAATTATACCTCAGAGTAGTGTTCATTGATCTCCATTTCAACATCAAGCCCAGTAAACTCACATAGATGTCTGTGTGTAAAAGAATCTTCAGCTCTAAAAACAGGCCCAATTTCAAATACACGGTTAAAATCACCACAAATAGCCATTTGTTTGTGTAGCTGAGGTGACTGCGCCAAACAAGCAGGTTGACCCTTGTACTCCAATCTAAAAACAGCCGAACCGCCTTCACTAGAGCCTGCAATCAACTTTGGAGTGTGGATTTCGAAAAAACTTTCTGACAGCAAAAACTGCCTGAATGCCTGTATCATAACAGAAGAGTTTTACCATAAGTTGTCCAATATAAATCAAGTTTGTTTTCATGTGTGAGAATACAGGTAATCACGAAGCACACAATAAGGGGTGGAACTCCAAAACTGATAGATACACTTGTACATTGGAGTTAATGTGTGTGTGTGTGTGTGTGTGTGTGTGTGTGTATGTGTGTAGGTATCAACGTAGTGGTATCAAAGTCTATCTTCCTGAACAAAGTTTTTTGCTGCAGAACTTTAATCTCAAGGATCCTTGAGAAGTTAAAAAAGGGTCACTAATCTAATGTTTGATGAAGAGTTACAGGCCACTATTGTGCAATAAGTTTAAATTAAGGCATCAAATAAGCTTGAACAACAAATTCATGAACAAATTTTGAAAGAACAGCATAAAATGATATGCAAGACAGAGAGATTAGGACAAACATTTGCAACTTGGGATTGAACACGAAATATGCCTTGGTTAGCAGCAGTACGGATATCAAGAACTCTGTGGTTCAAGCGAGTGTCCTGATTTACACGAACAAGCTGCTCTCCCTCCTGCACATGAAAACCATTGCATACATAAATGCGTGAATAACTGTGAAATAAATTCATTCAAGTAACTGTCGAAAGCTTATTCTAGGGAAAGACATACCAAACAAGCCTGTTAATGTAGTTTTGCAAATCAAATTTAGAGTAGCCTACACTTCATGGAAATAGGGTTTCACCTGCAAGGCTTTTTCTATTTCAGCTTCACTTCTTGATGCATCTTCAATACTAATCGGAAGTGTTGGTGCAGCCTTGCTGATGCAATAAAGTTTCCGTATTTGGACTTCCACCTGCAGTTAAGAGAGAGAAGTAATCATAATAATCCTGAGAACTTCCACAAAGACAAATCATGCATCCAGATCCTATCCAACCATGGAAAGAAAGACTTGATGTTCCACCTTGAAAAGTTCAGGTTGCCACTAAAAAAAATTTCAGAGTTTGCACTCTAGTGAGAAAATATGTACTCTCAATTTGTACCTGCTGAGTAGCGCCCTTGATTTGAACATTGGGAACAGAGACCACTCCTTCGACATCAACAATGGACTCTTTGCTCAAGCTGGTGGCATATTTGACCATCTGCCCACTGACGAGATCAGGTGCGACAGTCAACACGCATTGCACGGTGAATCCACGCTTTCTCACCACAATAAACGCAATCTTCTTCCCGACAGCCCGGATAGTCTGCGCCCTGCCGCGGATGAGGACCTCCTGGTCCTTCAGCTCGGCGGTCAGCGCGCCAATATCCGTCCACTTGCGGCCGGAGACTGCCTTGGACTTGAGATCGTCGAGCGGAAAGTCGCCGTAGTTAGCAGCAAGGGGGTCGGGGGAGTCATCGATGGAGACGGCGGATACCGCAGCCGACGCAGCAGCTGCCTCCTGGCGGCGGCGCTGGCGCTCCAGCTTAGAGGCCTCTTTCTTCGACAGTTTCTTGCCGCCATCGCCTTCATTTGGAGGGTTTGAGGGCTCAGAAGACATACTTTGGAGTCTAGGGTTTTAGAGAAGTTGAACAATGGGGAAAAGACGAGAAGTCACAACCTTATAAATTGTACAAAATTTGAATCCAATACTAACAAAGCACACAATATAATTATATAAATTTAGTACGTGGTTTAAGAATATATGCTGCCAAAACAGAGTTATAGGGGTCGTTTACTTCGTTTCTCTGTTTTTCCATTTCCAATTTTCTATTTCTCCATTTTTCCAGTTTTCCTTCTCAATTTCTCCAGTTTTCAATTCTCCATTTCTCCAATTTTCTATTTCTCCAAAATTTTTAAATTTCATTTTACAAATTCAATTTTGAAATAAAAAATTCAATAAATTAATACTAAATGTGTAAAACTAACGAAAGTTAATAAAAGTATATTACTAAATAAATTGTAATTATTTCAATCATTACACATAGTTTAGCTACAAAACAAGAACATCATTGATTACAATCCCCCCATATAGCATTTGCTATGTCTTCTCGAACTTCATGCATAACATGTTGTTGAGACATATCTAATTCTATGGGATCATTTCCACCACTACTTCCACTACTACAGTACTACTAGGCATTTCCATGTCTACAACTTTTCCTCATTTCCATGTCTTCGTCATGCGTATTCCATAAATTACTCATCTACAATTTTCATTAATTTTTCAACAAATATTCACAAAAAATTAAACATACAAAACAGTTTGAAGTTCTAATTGCAAACTTTCTTTGAAATTCTGCAATTAAAACCATAGAACATTAATTTGAGGTTCTACAATAAGAACCTCATTTTGAGGTTCTATAATCAGAACCTCAAAATTAAGTTCTGCTGGAACCTCAAAATGAGACCAGAACCTTATTTTGAGGTTCTGACATTCAAAACCTCATTTTGAGGTTCTGCAATTTGAACCTCAAAATGAGGGTTAACATTCAGAATCTCATTTTAAAGTGGTATTGTGCTAAATGTGGTTCTACAATTGAAATTCTACTGGAACATTCATTAATTATCAATTATAATAGCAAAAGAGAAATAGATATCATTCATCAAAATAAATAAAATAGATTTAGATAATTACTTGTGGATTTGGACAAGATCCTTCGGAGATTTTGGAGAGTCCGTGTTGAGTTGCCGAGGTTCACCGGGGTGATTGTGCGGCTTGACGGAGTGTTGCTATGCTCCTCTTTGCTGTACGCAAAGAAAGAAGGCGATGGGACCTCTGTAATGTTAAATCCATCAAGCTACCATGAACCATGGACCCATATTTATGTTATTTCGGCCATGGACCCATATTTATGTTATTTCGGTTACAAGCACCTTAAGGATATACAGTAAATAGCAGAATTGGATATTAAGATATGCATCAGGGGTCATTTGGTTCGAAACATGATACAGGGCGAAATTGTTAGCCTAGAGTTGAGTGAGATTAAGATTGGATAAAAGATGGAATTGGAGGGTTCTTAAAAACATAGTTCTTAATAAATCAATAATAACAAGCATGACAAAATGAACAGAGAAAGCAATCAATAACATCAAAGACATTCATTAATTGAAGAGGAAAATAGGCATAGTCACTTAAATCAATTATTTTGGTAGAACATCTACATTTTGACTCTTTAAGAAAAATAGAAAATGAGTTCCAAAGTGCTTTTAGCCACAATTAATGGTCACTGTACAAATTGCAAATGTTACTTAATTTTATGATGTATCTCTAACAGAATTACATTTTTATGCCAAGCTATAATTATAATTTAAGAATTAATGCAGGTGAAAATAACAGAAAACCTTGAAACATAAAAGATATGATTATGTGTTGATCCAAAAATATACTTGGTCTACTGCATAAATCTTTATAAGTAAAGAGGCATCTAAAAAACATTATACATCAAAAAAAAAAACAAAGAAAAATACTTACGGGTTATATATATACCACAGAAAAGTAAATACATAAAAATGTATGTATCAATATGAGTAGATAGAAAAGAAGCCATTTTCCCCAATTCAATGTGAAGGCCAATGCCCTAACTCAAATCAGATCCAGAGCATCGCTCTTTTATACTTCCCTGATTATGTTAAAAATTAAAAATAACTAAATAACAATAGATTAGAAATAAAGAACCCTAACAATAGATTAAGAAATAACAAAACCCTAAATCTATGTAACAAACTGTTGACCTGTTGTTGCTGCTTGCTGAGGGAGTGAGGGGCAAACGGCGAGAGTCCGAGTCTCCGAGAGGGACGAACGTCGCCCGGTGACCTGGTGCGACTGCTGCAACTGTGAAGGCGGCGGGCTGCTGCGACTGCCAGACTGGACTGGTGACCTTGTGTCTGGGCAGTCTGGCGAGTTAGAGGCGGCAGTGGCGGAATAGGCGACTGGCGGTGGCAGTGGCGGAATAGGCGACTGGCGGTGGCAGTGGCGGAATAGGCGACTGGCGGTGGCGGTGGCGGTGGCAGTGGCGGAATAGCCGACTGGCGGTGGCGGAATGGCGAAGGCGAAGTCGCGACTAGCGAAGAGAACTCTAGGGTTAGTGTTGGCTGTTGTCTGAATGTCTGATGCTATTAACCACGTCTCTATGTGAGACTACAAGACAATAATATTCTAATATTCTAATATTATATATATATATATATATATATATATATATATATATATATATATATATATATATATATATATATATATATACTATACTATACTGATTTTGAATCCGGTGCACCCCCCTTAGTTAGATGTGTTTGTGAGCCTTAATCCTAGTCGTTTGATTTCATCTTTTAACGGTGCAGATTTTATCCTTTGTATAGTCAAGTGCCTGATTTTTTTATTAAGTTTGGGGTTAGTTTTGTCTTTTAGGACAGTATTAATTATGTTAAGTCATTAATGCGCGTGGTTTTGGGTCTTGTCCAGAGTTAAATTAGGACTCTTGCTTGTTCTTTCTCTTTGCAACGTTTCATTAGGTCTTGTGTGTGTGTCCTCTGTCTGAACGTCGTATTCATTCGCGTGATTTTGGGCTTCCAGGCTCTGTGGTCGATTTTGCGGTGCTTGGATCGTTGTTGTTCATGGCTGGGTCGAGCTCGAGGAGATCTAAGCGGCTTAGGGGGTGTGCGCCCGATCCCATTCCAGGTTTTAAAATTTTGTGTCCTCTTTTTTGGTTTGATCGTATGGTTTTTAATCTTTTTGCAGTTATCTTTTGTGTTTCTGGGTTGTATAGTAGTTTCATGTCTGGTGTGGGCTTGTGGGTTATTGACTTGGGTTTTGTATGGGATTCTTGTTTGGGGGTTTTTCTACCAGTATGGGAGGGTTTGGGGCAGTTGTGATCAGTGGCGGGTGTTCTCTAGGGGGAATGGCGGCAGTGGGTATGTAAATTTTTGGGGTTTTTGCGGTGGCTTTTGGTGGCCGGAGTTTTGATGTTCATGGCTGGGGGTGGGGGTTGCGGTGTTGTTAATTTCTGGCCGGAGTTAGGGTTGCTCGTTTTTTTTTTTTTTTTTTGTTAATTTCTGGCAGTGCGGTGGTGCTATACTGCTTGTTTTTGCAGGTTCATTGTGTGGTGGATTGAAAAGTGTTTTTTTGTCCATGTGTGTTTTTGTCTTGCTGTTTGTTGCTGCTCTTGAAAAGGTAATTTGTTCTTTTATTAAACAATATACTGGGAGGTGGCTTTATTTTGTTTGTATGTGTATACACTGTATTTGGGTGGTGCGTAGTGCAATTTGTTTCTGTTTGTGAGCTGGTTTGTGCATACAGAGCCTGTAATTAGTGCATACTGCTAATTTGTGGAGGGGGGGGGGGGGTGGTCATGCTAGTGCTGTTTTAACGGGTCCGGGTTTGTTTTTGATTCATAATGGAGTTTTTATTTTTATTTTTTTTTTCCAATGAGGTTGGATTTTTGCCAGTGATGTGGTTTAATTATTTTTTACAAGTATGCTATGTGCATAGGGGTTAGGAGGTGAATGCAGTATAGTATAAACATGTTGTAGCTTTAACTACTATGGGTTTGGTGGCAGTGCATGTAGGGTTGCCTCGTGTTCTATTGTGTTTTTTTTTTTTTGGTTCGTCTGTTGGTTGTTTTTGTTATATGCTTGGTTTTTTTCCTGTTGGGGTTTTTTTTTTGGGGGGGCGGGGTGGGGGGTGGGTGGCACCTTTGCACTGTTTTTTTGGGTGGTCTGTGCGTATATGTTTGCAGATTTGTGCAAGTTAGGGATAGTTGTTACCCTGTGCAAGTTAGGGTAAATTGTAGATGCTGTTTTTTTTGGGTGGTTTGTGCGTTTATGTTTGCAGGTTTGTGCAATTTAGGGATAATTGTGGAAGGTTTGTGCATAGTACTACATCACCTTGTGCAAGTTAGGGTGAATTGTAGATGCTAATTGGCACTAGTTTTTTTTGGGTGGTTTGTGCGTATATGTTTGCAGGTTTGTGCAAGTTAGAGATAAAGTGTTGTTGGAAATTGCTTCTGCTTATTTTTTTTTTCTTTTTTGGTTGGTGCGCACTGTTAGTGTGTTGGTGCGCCACTATTATTGTGTTGCTGCTAATGGGCACTACAGGTTTTTGGATTGCTTGTGTTGTTTTTGTTCCTTAGTTTTATGCATTATAATGTTTTTTTTTTTTTTTTTTGGTAAAAAGTCAGACATATCCACAGTATGGGGATGCAGTTTTGGGTTTGAGTATGTGTTTTTTATTTTTCGTTTTTTTTATTACTCTAAATACTTCTTGTCATTCCCAATTGATGTTCCGTTTGAGCCGGTTGTTGTTGTAGCCGTTGAGCCAGTGTGTGCTGGCAATGTTGTTGAATCTATGCCACAGGCTGATGCTGCCGAAGTTGGACGGAGATGTGGAGGGACCCCGAGATTTTGAATGCCGTTGATGCATGTGTCGTTGCTGCACAACAGAAAAACGTTGGTGAAGTTATTCCTCCGTCCAGCTCAGTTCAGGATCAGCAGCAGTCGACTTTAGGAGGGGCAGATGCGGGAGTTGAGATGGGACATGCTGATGGGGTGGCTGCGGATGCACCGCAGGATGAGCAGACTGTTGTGGATAGCCCCGTTGCAGTAAGTAAGGTTGTACGCCGGCGCAGAAAAGACAGGCGTATTTAGGATTTTTGTGGTGTTTATCTATGTACTTTTTTTTTTTGATGTCTTTTGCCACTAACCCGTTTTTATAATTTTTGGTCGATGTGTTGTTATGGCATGCACGGGGGTGGTTGAATATTTACCTAGTTGGTAATCTGTATATGTTTGGTATGTATATTTTGTATGCACAGTCGTTGAAGCAGGTGAAAGATGGCCATGATTAGTATTTCCCAGTTTGCACATGCTTAAAAGCCCATGCATTCACCATTACGTCCTTACTACAACCATTCAGAGTACCATCAACTGCAAAAAAATAATGAAACATGCCTACTGGATTTGTAAAATTAAACTATTAATTTAAACTAATTAATTGAAAACTAAACAAAATAGACACCCAGAATGCACAGACTGTTGTTAGTAGACGCACACGTGAACGCACAAACGAATGTCTGTCTGTGCACCAACCCCATGAGGTCACCTGTAATGTTGACGGATTAGTATTTCCCAGTTTGCACATGCTAACAACCCCCATGCATTCACCATTACGTCCTTACTACAACCATTGAGACTACCAGCGTCTACCATTGTGGCCGTGTCGTTACACGCGTGGTGCACAAGGAACCATAATGCCGTGCACCATCTCCCAGATTCGACTTCGGCCTTTCCGGATATAATACCATGCATCAACCAAAACACGGATGCCATTGAGGCAATACGTACAAGTTTATACACCATGAAACCACATGCCTGCCATTAGACTACACACTCGCGCACAAACATTCATATGCACACGCACCCACTACATTTAGTTCATTAGGTGCTAACTGGCAGCTTTTTTTTTTTATTCTGGGCTTTTGTCATTTTGCAAATTAAATGTCAGGGGGTAATCAACAACTGTCCATAACAGATAGCCAAATTCACAAATGTCAACAAAATAAAAGTGAGTACACAAATTCGGGGGACAAAAAAAAAAAAAAATTATCGCTTTCATACGCATATGTACTGCGTGTTCTAATATTCATACACACCAGCTCAAGTTCGCGTTTGCCACTTTATACCCATTTTTTTAATCAATATATTATACTTCCATGCACTAACTGGTACATACCCAATTATCCTTAAATGGCCTCCGTAATCAAAAGTATGTGGTGTGTATGTTGGTTCCCAGACTAGTCGCATTCTCATATATACACACAGACACACATACAGTTTGTTGGGTTTTTAGTGCTCAAACCTTTAAACTCGTATCCCAGTTACATATAAATTTCAGAAACTGGCCACGCACAAACTGTGAATCTAATATGCACAAACCTGGAATGGTAGCTTCTTGAGCGTCCAACCTCACCGTCCGGCTTCCAACATGAAATGTATCGACCTTTGCTTTTTATTTATTCCCATGTGATGTATCACACCATATATATTTACTGTGTTAGTATCCCTTGATTCATGCATAACTTCCCATATTAATTTTAACCATAATTAAGCCATTAGGTACAATTACTGATAACACCCCTTATTAAAGACAAATCTTTATTTTATTCTAGGAAGATCACATGATCTCAACCATTGATGGGGAATCAATCTATGGATATCAACAAATCTCACAGGATCATCTAATTAGGGGGGTGCACCAGATTTGAATATATATATACTAATAAGAGCCCAAGAGAGTTAGGCCTATAATGGGTAGAAAAAATGGCGGTCAATTTTTTAAATCAAATAAATGGCTCAGATTGATCAAATTTTAAAAATTCTGATTATATTCGCTACATTGTCCCTACAATGTCTTTATTAAAAAAATTATTCATTATCAATAAATTAATTAAGAGAAATAATTCCATTAGTTATATTGTCTTTATTTTTCTCCAATGTAAAAATTCTTTACATTCAGATTCATCAATTGATTATATTCACTACATTATATATATTTTTTTGTGCACTATTTTCTAATTAAATATCAAGATTATAATACAAAATAATGATATGTATTTATTTACCAAGTATTTTATTAATACCATTTAAAAAATTTAAATTAATAAAGTCAATCATATTAACTACTTGAGGGATTTGTTGACAAAGAGAGTATTCAAATCACACAACAAATTGAAGTGAGAAACTACCTCGCAATGTTCTTGTTTGACAATCCGCAGTTAGCGGTTAGCGTTAGCGGATTTGACCAGCGAATTATATCAACGGTTGGTAAAAAGATATTTTAAAAAATTAGCTGTTTAAATTAACATTTAAAATGACCTAAAGGTATACATATTATTATTATTATTATTATTATTATTATAATAATAATAATAATAATAATAATAATAATAATAATAATAATTTTTTAAAAAATATAGATGTGTTTTGGGAAAATCATTTTCAAAAACGCTAATGAAAATATTGTAAATTGCAATGTTTGTATTTTCAGTGGTTTGGAACAAATTATTACTTCAAACTGTTGAATAACCAAAACATTTTCTTTAGCATTTTGATCTTTGGGTTACATCATATTTATCAATCGTCTAATATCTTTGGGTTACATTATAATTAAAAATTTTAAATTTTTACTACATCTAAATTCCTTAAATTAGAAACTTCTTTATCCATAATTATTTATTCAACAATAATGGTTGAACTAAATGAACACTGATGTAGAAAAAATAGCTTGAATTTACTACGTAGGTAAAAGGTATGAACAATAGAGTAGACCCAAGAGAATAGAGCAAAGTGAGCCTCTTTTATTCATAATTGTTGTTGTGTGTTAAAGAGAGAAGGGAGAGAGTTGTCCTTCTAGAGAGAGATAGTGTGTAGAGAGGAAGGGAAAGAACCCCCTAAAAAGGAGGGTCAATGGCCCTTATATAGGCCCAAGGACTGACCCGCTAATGACAAGGAAAGTAGAATGATATTCTGAATTTGTATAGAAATAAATCTGACTGTTGAAAGAAAAGTAACTAAAAACACGTGAGCTTTGATAATGAAATCGGTCATTCCAAGACAGAATGACAAGGTCTTTTATAGTGCCGAACACCGGCTGCTCACATATAGATTATACACTCCATCATCGTCTATGATTACCAATTCTATAGATGTCTCCTGAACCAATAATGCCTACCATATATCAGTTATCATCATCAGCTAGCACTAAGAAGCAAGGACTACAATCAAGATAATATGGCATCCAAACCTCAGCTCTATTCACACATTCACTATACTAAAGCTAATGAATTTGTGTACCCTACACAGAAGCAGTTAGCCTCACCTCTGTAGATACTTTTTATGCCTAAAACTATTCACCACATAGGATGGAGATCCTCTTCTCAGTCATTCCAATTTGTTATATGCTATTTCTATTTTCCTTCTCACATTTTCACCTTTAATTCACATTTCTTACACATTTTTTTTCGCACTGCAACAAGCCCCACTTTTGAGATGATTTCATCACTAGTGTTTTAATCTTTTCGGACACTGGTTTACCTAAATAACTAAACAACATACGAGAATTAAACAAATGCTGAGGCAAGTTTGGAAAATGAATAACCACTAGACATAAGGATGAAAGAAAAATAACCAAAGATAACATTCCTACTAGACACCAGTTTAAAAGAAGGAAAACATAATAAATATCTTTAATTTTACTTAAGATCATTAAAGATAGATGACTTTGAACAAATAATATAGAGTGATTATGCTTTCCCGTAAATTGTAAATTCTCAAATGACATATCACCCCATCTAAAGAAAGCAAAAGACAGAAGAAGTTACCTTAAAAGCTGCTTCTGGACATATATGTATATATATGTATATGTATATCTATGTATGTATATATATATATACATATATATATATATATACATATATATATATATATATGTATATGTGTATATATATATATATACACATATACATATATATATATATATATATATATATATATATATATATATATATGTATATGTATATATATATACATATATATATATATATATATATATATATATATATATATATATATGTATATATATATATACATATATAGATATATATATACATATATATATATATATATGTATATATATATATACACATATACCTATATATATACATATATATATATACACATATACACACACATATATATATATATATATATATATATATATATATATATATATATGTATATGTATATATATATATGTATGTGCATATATATATGTATGTATATATATATATATATATATATATATATATATGTATATATACATACAATGTATCTAAACTGACACTGGCTCACGTATTATTTTTATATTATCTAGTGAAACTGCAATTGAAATGAAATGAAACTGTAGTTGTGTTGAAATGAAACTGCAGTGTATACAAAATGAAACTTAATAACAATTTCACATATTTGAGTGTATATTACCCAGTGAAACTGTAGTTATATCAAAACGATACTGTAGTTATGTTGCAATTAAACTGCAGTGTATATAAAATGAAACTGAATAGCATTTCACATATTTGAGTGTATATTGTGCAATGAAGCTGTAGTTATATCGAAATGATCATGTAGTTGTGTTTTAATTAAACTATAGTGTATATAAAATAAAATTAAATAACATTTCATATATTTGAGTGTATAAATATCGAATGAAACTGTAGTAATAGATACCCCAAATCAGACAGTCGATCGGGGGTACAAAGCAAGCCAGTCAAATTCAAGCACGACCTAATACGTATACCCATGAGGGGCAATATATGTACCATTTAAAAATTGAGGGGCAACATTTACACTTAGGAGGGGCAAAAAAAAAAAAAAAAAAAAAAAAAACAGCCTTGCCGAAGACGAAGGGGATCCTTCGTCTCCATGGCTGGCTAGCCAGAGACGAAGGGGACGGCCAGCCATGAAAGCTGTTTTGTTTTGTTTTTGTTTTTTTTTTAAAGTTCAAAATAATTTATTTATTTATTTATTTATTTTTTGAAAACAATTATTTTATTTGAAAATGTTAAAATAAATTTTAAAATCAAGACTATGTGGTCTAATGGTACTCGGGTTGGACTTCTATTTGGAAGGTTATGAGTTCGAGCCTTAGTGGAGGCGTTATTGGTTCTTTGTGTTTCAGTAGGTTGAGAAAGTATATGAACAGATACTACAATGTAATAGGGCTAGTAACATTTAAAAAATTATTTTTAAATACAGTACCCAACACGTTAGGAAATAAAATCAGGAAAACATGACATCCAGGAAGAGGATCAAATGCTTAGTAGGATAATAAAAATAATAAAATATAAAATAAAATATACATAATAAAATATAAAATAAAATATACACATGACAATCCAAACCTGTTGTTAACCTGCTAAAAATGCTAATTGTAGTTTTTTTCCAGGTTCATAGATGAATTTGAAACTTATTCGAGTTCGTTGGCTTAATTAGTATCTCTCGAATAGTTCAATGGTCTATTTGTACCTTTTCCCAAGTTATAAATTACTCGAATAGAAATTGATTCAAAATTTGATATAAATCACAAATCAATCTATATTATAAATCTCAATATCATAAAAAAAAAATCACAAAATTGCAAATTTAATAAAAAAAAAATACAAATTAATTTCATAAGTTACCATTCTAATACTACATCTATTATGAAAATTTAATGTAAATGTACATATAAAGGTTCGACTATTATAAAAATTTAATGTAAATGTACATATAAAGGTTCGACGCCACAACCATTAATAATTAATTAACATGCAAGCAAGAAATATTACCAGTTAAGCTAATAAGACCTTAGTATATTAATGTATATTAAATATATATAAATAATACTATAGTATAAATTAAACATAGTGGGGTGGGATGGTGGTCCTCTTCCGAGCGTGGCCCCGGATTAGAAAAGAACAAATTAAAATTATATTAGATCACAAACAATTTACGTACTCTAATTCCTTGTATTTAACAAATTGAATGTGGTTTATCGCTCATATATCGCCACTGCTGTTCTGTATGGAACTATAGAAGCATGGAGACGGTTGCCAGTTGGACGGATTTTCCAATACCCAAAATGTTCCCCTTCAACTAAAACCAACAAACCCACTTTGTTGTCTATGTCATTTTTGTGTACAACCCAAAGTGTTTTCTAGATATATATATATATACACACACACAAACACACATTGTGCATTGACTGAAGGGAAAGGGTGATCTAGCCAAAATTTTCAGAAACAGTTAAGAGAGATGAGTAGCATTGGCAGTACATGTTCTTCTGGGTTGGTTTTCAAGAATAAAGAGTCATCATCAAGAAATGGGGCTTCTGTTTTCCAATATTACAATGGGCTTAAACCAGTTCAAAGCATGCAACTGAGATTGGGTTCAGCTGCCTCTAAGGCAAAAGGTGACACTATCATCCTCTCTCTTGATTATAGTATTGTATAGCATTATGGTTACAATAATGTTGTTTACTTTTGATCATGTTTTCGTTGATGTTTGATTGCACTTTGTGAGATGAGTAGTCTAAAACTATAGTGGATGTGTCAGTTTGCTTTCTTGATCATTTTTTATGCTGCAAGTTATATAGATTAATGAAGGCCTTTGTATGAGCCCTTTTTTGAATCATAACAATTGTTCGCTGTAATTACTAAACGAAAAAATTAAAGTTTAACGTGCTGATGGTAGAATAGCTGCATTCTCCATGTTGAAGTTTAACGTGGCGCTGAGAACACGGTTTCCTCTTTCCAGCTCCAAGAAGCAGGAGGATCAGGGCAATGGTTTCTCCAAATGTTTTGGCTCCCAAGCGAGAAACAGACCCCAAGAAAAGGATTGTCATAACGGGAATGGGCCTTGTTTCTGTGTTTGGCAGTGAAGTTGATAAATTCTATGACTGTCTTCTTGATGGACAGAGTGGAATCAGTTTAATAGACAGATTTGATGCTTCAAGTTACTCTGTTCGATTCGGGGGACAGATCCGAGACTTCTCCACTGAGGGTTACATAGATGGGAAGAATGATCGTCGTCTGGATGACTGCTGGAGATACTGTCTGGTTGCTGGGAAGAGGGCCCTTAGTGATGCAAATCTCAGCCAACAAGTTCTTGATACTGTGAGCCTTTACACTGCTGTCAATTCTAGCTTATTTCTTTCATGACAAAAGAAAAATATATGTTTTCTTGTATTGTGCAGATGGACAAATCCAAGATTGGTGTGTTGGTTGGATCAGGGATGGGAGGACTATCAGTTTTCAGCAATGGCGTCGAGGCCCTAGTTCAGAAAGGATACAAGAAGATAACCCCGTTTTTCATTCCTTACTCGATTACCAACATGGGTTCAGCATTGTTGGCTATAGACACTGGTTTAATGGGTCCAAATTACTCGATTTCAACAGCTTGTGCAACTGCAAATTACTGCTTCTGTGCTGCTGCGAATCACATCAGAAGGGGCGAAGCGAATATCATGGTGGTTGGAGGGACTGAAGCAGCTGTCATTCCTGCTGGGGTGGGTGGCTTCATAGCTTGCCGTGCCTTGTCTCAGAGAAACGACGAACCAGACAAGGCTTCAAGGCCATGGGATAAAAACCGGGATGGCTTTGTCATTGGCGAAGGCTCTGGTGTACTGGTATGAATAAATTAGCCCCATCTGAAATGATCCCCAGCTAGTTTTAATATAACTTTGCTTTGATCCCATTTTGTTCTCGACATGTTTAGGTTATGGAAAGCTTGGAGCACGCAATGAAACGAGGCGCCAATATCATTGCAGAGTACTTGGGGGGCGCTGTCACCTGTGATGCTCATCACATGACTGATCCCCGATCAGATGGACTTGGCGTTTCGTCCTGCATAACCAAGAGCCTAGACGACGCTGGCGTTTCTCCTGAAGAGGTAATGTAATAGGATTTCTGTTTCATCCATACATTGTTTTAATTTTAAACATGGTCCAATAATAGGTGAACTACATTAATGCTCATGCAACATCAACTCTTGCTGGAGATTTGGCTGAAGTTAATGCTGTCAAGAAGGTCTTCAAGGATACAAGTGAAATTAAAATGAATGGAACCAAGGTGAGAAATTTACACAAACACAACAAACAAAGAACTAGAAAAAGTTTGGTTTTTGAGTTTTGTATATTTATAACACTCTTGAGTGTTGACTGATCATCTCCTTCGTTTTCAGTCTATGATTGGGCATGGACTCGGGGCTGCTGGCGGGCTGGAAGCCATTGCAACAATTAAAGCAATCACGACGGGCTGGCTACATCCAACTATTAACCAATATGTACTATATATCGATCATCAATTTATCGATATTTCTTCTGTTTTCTGACAAACTGTTATTATCAACCGCATTTCCTGATGTGTTTCTCCTGTTATTATAGGACTTGGAGACTGAGGTTACTATCGACACTGTCCCAAATTTCAAAAAACAGCATGAAGTTAATGTTGGTGTGTATTCTCAGAAAACATTACTTACTTGCATAAGTCTGCAGCTCTTATCTAATGCAGCGTTCTTTGTGTTTTGTTCTTATAATTGTGGCATGCATGCAGCTATCTCCAACTCATTTGGCTTTGGTGGGCATAATTCAGTTGTCGTGTTCGCGCCTTTCAAGCCCTAAACAGATTTTAGGGAAATCACTCTTTGTCTTGGGTCATTTGTTATTCCTCTACACCAGAAACTCTATGTCAGTTCACTTAGAATCTTAACAATTTTCTGAAATATTGAGGTTTGGGGAACATTGTCCCTTGTACACTCTTTCACACTAGATAGGATCAAAATAATGTTTTATGCAACTTCTCAACAAGCTAGAAATACCAATCCTGTCAATCAACTCTTCTGTAATCTGTACTTCATCTTTTGTGATTACAACTCTTCAATAAAACATTTTGATCTTTGCTAATGTTTCTGACATAAATGAAGGCCTGAAAGGACCATATATTGACTATCAAACAACTCTTAAATCAACATTTTGAGGGTCAAACAGAACTAATCCGAAAGTTGGGTCTTTAAGACCATGTGAGACTGGCTCGACCAAGTGAGTATTGACAATAATTGAACTTGTGACTTTCAAGTACCAGAATAATACTTCACCCACCCGGTTACCCTTTCGGGGTTAAGGTGCTTAGCTTCTGTCCGAAGAAAAATGGAAGCATCTTGTTAAAGTGTCTTCTGGGATTTGATTTTCAGATCAGATACCAAACCACAACCCTTCACTGGTACAAGAAAAATGTTAAAATTTTGGCACGACAAATCAAAACCCATTTCCTAAAGAGTAGTTAAGTTTTAATAAACGTTTATAATAATCATGGTTTACACATCATGTCTATCGTAATGCTCGTTTGTCTTTTATTATATACTGTGTTTTATTTAACCGACCAAACCGTACCTAGTAGCTATGTACATAGGCCTTCAATTATATGATACATTGTTGTAAAGTGATGAACAGTGGCAGTAAATTAATACTTTTAATAATTTTTTTTTTTTTATTTTTTGTTTTTTGTTTTTTTTTTTTGTTTTTTGTTTTCCCAACCATCGCTGATCTCTTTGTCCTCAGCTCTATGATTTTGGGTTTAGACTACAAATAATAAAGAACATTAAAAGGATAAGAAAAGTTGCCAGAAATAGGAACTTGAGTATGATAGTTTATTTTTTTTTTTTGAAAATGAGTATGATAGTTTATTAGTTTGCTTAGTTTAAAAGGATTATTATTTATCATTTATTCGGAGAAGAAGGATTTATTAGGACTCTATGTATTTGAGTTTGATTATAATTTTCTATCCTAGTCTCACGGAGACTTCTTTCCTATATATACCTGTAATCTGTACATAATTGTTTTTCATTCAATAATATACAACTCTATCAGTTCTCAACTAGTATCAGCTAAGTTAGGGTTTCTTTCCAATGGGCAATGGCTGATGGATCTGGTAATTCTTATGAACGGACCGTCTCTAATATTCCTCTCTCTTCCGCTACATCGGCGGTTAATTCCTTGTCCACCGCTCACCACTTTATTAGCATTAAATTGACCTACAAGAACTACCTGTTTTGGAGAACTCATGTTGTTCTGTTCCTTGATGGTCATGATCTTCTTGGATTTGTTGATGGAACAAATCCATATCCACCGGCCACCCTCCCCGTTGACGGCGATGATTCGGCGGGGACACCCAATGTAACACCCCGTGTTACGACCCCTAAAACCAATTAATCATCTAATCATTTACCCAAAAGAAAGAATTAAATTTCAGTAATTAATTAAGAAAGGTCCACCATGGTCCATGGGCCCTTATCCCTAAAGCTAATCCCCTAGTCCTATAGGAAATAGAATTAGCAAACCCATACCACTTGGACCCTAATTAGGACTCTTATATATATATATATATATATATATATATATATATATATATATATATATATATATATATATATATATATATATATATATATATAGGGGGCCTAGGAGGCACTTAGAACCCACACCACAATAATCTCTCACCATACAAGAAGTTCCAAGAAATCCCCTAGGAGAAATCAAGAAAGAAGGAATCTTAAAGAAAGACCCTTCATAGCCAAGGAAATTAATTAAGGCTAAGAGGTAACCCATGTCTCAACAAAACCTATTTTCCTTGCTATAATTCTCTTCTTTGGCCTCCTCTCTATACTTGTGTCTTGATGAATCGTTTATGATATTGATGATATGTTCTTGATAATTGTGAGATGATTTTATGTGTGATCGTGATGATCTTGATGATTATGTGATGTTCTTGATGAATCTTGATGTTTTGGCAATTAAAAGATGAACTATGATTTTATTGATTTGAATATGATTAGAGCCCTAGGTTAAAATTGGGAATTTCGTATTGTGTTATTCTTGATATAATTGGGTGGGATTTCACATGTTCAGGTGTTGATTATGTTTAGAAGTCATGATAGGATATGTGCTATATGATTCTTGCTTTTGATCCGTTAATTGTCTACGTGGTGTCATCAATTGCGTTTAAAAGTGTCTAAGCATGGTTTCGGGTTCCACAACGAATCCCGGGACGTTTATTTTTGATAAAAAGTCAGTGGGGGGTAGGTGGGGGTAGGGGGACCCGCCATCTACCCGCTGCCCGAGAAGGGCGTCGCCGGCAGCGGGCAGCCGACTGCCCGCCGGGCACCCGCTGCCCGGAGACTCGTCACCGGCGGGCAGCTGGCGGGTGGTCCGCCACCCACCGGCTACCCGCTGGAAATTGTCCACTTCGGGACTTCGGCTTCCCCGTTTGATGTTTCCCCGACCCTCGTGGTGTCCCAACGGACTCCGTTTATCGTGCCTAAGTCTAGTTTGATGTTTCGAGTACCGTTCGTAGGATAAATGAGTCTTATATATATATCACATGCTAGTGAATTGGTATCCCGTTGGACTAGGTAAAGGAAGTATCAACCCCTTAGGATTATTCATAGTATGTGGATGACCACGCATAGGTTTCATTATACGTTTTCTCCCCTTTCCCAATGTGTTAATGTGGGTTGCATGTGCTTGCTATTTGTTATGTGTGCATGATACCCCAATTTGGTTGCGATCAAATTGGTTATTCCTAAGCTGCGATTCAGAAGCTGGCTGCGGTCAGAATTACACTCTCGGGCTGCGGTCTACCGTTTGATTGCGATCAAACGTTTTACATGAGCTGCGGTTCATATTCCTGGCTGCGGTCAGATGACTACTCTTGGGCTGCGGTCCACTGTTTGGTTGCGATCAAACATTATGATGAGTTGCGGTTCATCGGTCGGTTGCGATCGACCCCTTCATATTGCGATACGAGGCAGGGTGCTGCGGGGCCGTGTCAGAGCTATATGCGCTGACCCTCATATATGGGCATGCGATTGGTCCTGTGGCGCCACCAAAGTGTGCTTATGTGTGATGAGATACGAATTGGGATGTTGATATGAATGAGATGAAGTGAATCTGTGACCATAGGATACATGCTAGTATCTTTATATACTTGATTATAACTGTTGAATGTGCTTATCCCTATCTGTCGAGTCTATTCTTGGTTTTAAAACTAGTGTCTCTTGAGTATATATCTTCCTGCTTCAAAATGGTTTTCGTATATCTATATATAAATATCTATCTATAATGTATTTCAACGCGTTGGAGTGGGTTACCAGCATCTCTCGTTGAACAGATATATTTTGCTTTCAGGCACAGAAGAGTAGACACTGGAGCGCGCTAGAGATTTGAAGCGTAGAGTAGATAGTTTCCCTTTCGGCCTGCGTGCCATGCTTATGTATTTACATTATCGAGGATATTAGTTAGTTAGCCTGTGCACCTGGGTTCTCTAGCCCATGTGTGGCATAGCACCCCGTACTCTACTATATTATGTTTTGGGATTTAATGAGAATCTACCTTTATTATATAAGTTTCAAAAGTTTTAAAATTTCGGGGTGTTACACCCAATCCGGCACACCGTGTGTGGGTCCGACAGAACCAAGCCTTATTATCCATGTTGATGTCATCCTTTTCAGACGAAGGCATGCCTCTCGCGATTGGCCACCGCACCAGTCGAGTCGTTTGGACTGCTGTGGTTGGTGTGCTGGCTTCATCCTCTCATTCTCGTGGTCTAAATCTGTTCAGCCAATTGCAAACACTCAATCAAGGGGGTTACGGCCAGAGTTCAGGGGGCTTGCGTCGTCTCTCAATGTGCGTAGCCAACCGGTCACACTCCAAGAGCTTGCGAATCTCTTGGGCGCGGAGCAATTTATGATGCATGGTAGTCCCTGAGCTAATTCGCAGGCGTCTTTCACGGCACAAAGAGGCGGCCAGAAAGGCCGCGGCTCTGGATGAAATAATGGAAGTCGTGGGTCCGATCAAAACAGTGGCCAAATCGGTCAGCCGCATGGTGGTGGCGGCGGCCGTGGACGTGGTGGTGGTCGCCGTGGTGGAGGATGCAATGGCAACTGGCAACCCAAGTGCCAACTTTGTGTTGGAAATTTATATAGTAATGAAGATTAATATTTCAGATGGACTACCATGAAAGCTTAAAATAATATTTGGAGTTATTTGGAGTTGAGGAGTTATAAATATTATTTTAGTTTGGTAGAAAGTTAATTGGAGAATAAGTTTGTTGGAAGGCTTTGTCTATTCCCCAACATTGGGGGACTATTCCCCAACATTAGGGGATTATTCCCCACCATTGGGGGATTATTCCTCAATATAGGGGAATTATTTAGTTCATTTGAAAAATGATTGCACAGCACATGAACTTTCAATTTTCCCAAATTTATATGCAAAAGTGTGCTAGAAAATTATAATATATATATTATTATAATTTGCACAGTTATTTGCATGCGGTTCACAACCTTACAAAGGTTCATAATTACATATATGTGAACATGATTTATGTAATTAATATTCTCTTATGATAAATATATCATTTAACATATATTTTATGGAAGATAAGTTTTTAAAACTGCAGAAAACTTCCATGTAACTTCTCCAACAGTCATATTTTCATTTATAAATATTTTGGAGAAACATCTGAAGATGGAAATGCAATAAACTTGCATTAATCTGAGATTTTTCACAGTACTACTTTTCTATTGGAAGTTCTTAAACAAAGTAACTTAAGAATTTCATCATCTTCTTGTATCCCATAAGATTGAATCTTGAACCTTGTTGCTTTATATGAGGGAGATTTAAAGCTTATAGGAAAGTGATTACACGCTTGAAGATCTCGTTTCTTCACTTCCCTATCATCAAACGCTCAATTTTTCTAACAATCTATAAGCTTTAAAGTCTGTTTCTGAGGAAGGATGAGTTTTGGACTTCTGGACTTTGCAACCAACTTCCCTAAGTTGGAGCAGTTTGAAGGCGTGGGCTTCCGTAGGTGGCAGAAGAAGATAAAGTTCCTCCTTGCGGCTCTGAACGTGACATACGTACTAAGTACCCCAAAGCCGGAGGAACGAGAAGATGAGACTCTCGAGGTAACTCGCCAGAGACTCAAATGGGAGAATTATGACCTTGCCTGCCGCGACCATATTCTGAACGGTATGTCTGACACCCTCTTTGATATTTATCAGTATGAGGAATCCTCAAAGGACCTCTAGGGATGTACTTGAAGCAAAGTACATATCTGAGGATGCCTCCAGTAAGAAGTTACTGGTAAGTGAGTTCAATGATTATAAAATGGTGGACAATCGTCCGGTCATGGAACAATTCCATGAGATTGTCAGGATACTTGGGCAAATGAGGCAACATGATATGAATATGGATGATTCCATTTCCATTGCCAGTATCATTGATAAGTTGCCCCTTCCTGGAAAAAGGTACAACGTACTTTAAATCATAAAAAGGAAGTTCTTACCATGGAACAGTTGGGGGTCGACCTTCGGGTTTAGGAGGGAATCAGACTGCAGGAAAGTAAGAATGCAGGTAGTGTAAAAGTCACCAGGGCTTCAGGTTCTGTCATCAACTATGTTGATGAAGGCAAATCAAGTGGGAACTATAAAGGGAAAGGGAAGCCGGGAAAGGCAAAAAATTCTTCAAAGTTTAAGAAGAAAGGAAAATGAAAAGGAAAAGGAAAAGCATCTGTTTCATGCTGGGTGTGCAACGGTCCACACTTTAAAAAAGACTGTGAAATTTGGAAGAAAAGAAAGGCACAAATGGAAGGTAAAATTTCTGGTGACTATGGCCAGGGAAGTGGCCAATGGAAACAAGGTAATATAATTAATCTTGTTTCTGATAGTACTGAAAATTTCATTGCTATGATATCTGAAATTTGTGTCATGCAGACTGATGACTCGTGGTGGGTCGACACTGGGGCAACCAGACATGTCTGCAAGGATGTTAATCTTTACAAGATTTACAAAAGTCTGGAGGATGGTCCAAGCCTATACATGAGAAATGATTCCATGGTGAAAGTCAAAGGGATTGGACAAGTTGAATTGTTGCTTACTTCAGGAAAGAAGTTGACACTCACAGATGTGTATTATGCCCCAGATGTTAGAAAAAATTTAGTTTCTGGCATTGTATTGAACACGTGTGGTTTTAAAGTTGTGTTTGAAGCAGATAGATTTATTTTATCTAAGACCGGTACTTTTGTAGGCCAAGATTTCCTATGTAACAATATGTTTAAGTTGAATATTAATAATATTGTTGGTTCTGTGTATTCAGTTTGTTCATCTTCACTATGGCATTTTCGTTTATGTCATGTAAACTATAAACGTTTATCTGAGATGGCTAAAGATGTATTAATTCCATCCTTTGATTTAAACATGGAACAATGCAGTGCATGCATGTTAAATAAAATAACTAGGAACCCTTTTCCTAGTATAAAAAGAAATTCAATTTTACTTGAATTGGTGCACAGTGACTTGTGTGATTTTCATAGCACCCCATCTTTGGGAAATAAAAAATATATAGTCACATTCATTGATGACTATTCAAGATATTGCTATGTATACCTCCTGCATTCTAAGTAAGAAGCCTTAGAAAATTTTAAAATATTTAAATTGGAGGTAGAATTGCAAACTAGTTAGTTAGTAAAAATATTACATACTGACAGAGGTGGTGAATATTATGACCCATTATTTTTTCAACCTGTTGGTGTCATTCATGAGACCACAGCTCATTATACACCACAACAAAATGGTGTAGCAGAAAGGAAAAATAGAGTACTCAAAGAAATGGTAAACTGCATGTTATCAGTTTCCGGTCTGAGTGAAGGTTTCTGGGGAGAGGCCATGCTAACTGCATGTTATATTCTCTATAGAGTTCCTAACAAAAGAAATAGGGTAACTCCCTATGAACTTTGACACAAAAGAAAACCAAACTTGAATTATTTGAAAGTTTGGGGATGCAGGGCCGTGGTACGGTTGCCGGAACCTAAACGGAAGGCTCTGGGAGAAAAAGGCATAGACTGTATTTTTATAGGATATACAGAACACAACAAAGCATACCGGTTCTATGTTATAGAACCAAATAACTTTATTTCGGTTCATACCGTTATAGAGTCCCGGGATGCTGTCTTTGATGAAAATCGTTTTTCATCAATAAATAGAACTAATGATTTAATTCCTAGTTCTAGTGGGTCCAAAGTTGATGATCATGCAGTTCCACAAGAACCTGAACTTAGAAAAAGCAAAAGAGCAAGAAAGGAAAAATCATTTGGTGCTGATTTCCAAATGTATTTGATAGAAGGATCAAGGGAGTCTGTAGAGACTAAGAATCTATATTATTTTAATATAGAGAATGATCCTAAGACTTTTGAGGAAGCCATGAAATCTCAAGATGTTGGTTTCTGGAAAGAAGCAATAAATGATGAGATGGATTCTATAATGGGGAATAATACGTGGATTTTAACTAATCCACCGAATGGTTGTAAACTGATAGGCTGCAAGTGGATTTTCAAAAAGAAAATGAAAGTTGATGGTACCATTGATAAATTTAAAGCTAGACTTGTCGCACAAGGCTTTAAGCAGAAAGAAGGCGTTGACTTCTTTGACACTTATGCTCCGGTAGCAAGAATTGCTACTATTAGATTGTTAATTGCCATTTCGGCTATACACAATCTAGTGGTTCACCAAATGGATGTTAAGACAGCATTTTTAAATGGTGAATTGGAGGAGGAGGTTTACATGAAGAAACCAGAAGGTTTCGTGGTTGCAGGCCAAGAAAATAAAGTTTGCAAATTGATTAAGTCACTTTATGGCTTAAAACAAGCCCCTAAGCAATGGCATGATCGGTTTGATCAAGTGGTGCTAGCTAATGGGTACAGAATAAATCAGTCTGATAAATGCATCTACAACAAATTTAATAACCAAGGACAAGGGGTTATTATTTGCTTATATGTAGATGACATGTTGATTTTTGGTACTGATTTGGAAAAAGTTAAGGAAACTAAGGATTTTCTTAGTTCCAGTTTCTCCATGAAAGATTTAGGAGAAGCAGAAGTTATTCTTGGAATAAGAATAATTAAACTTCAGGATGTTGTAAGTTTAACACAATCTCATTACATTGAGAAAGTGTTAAAAAGATTTAATCACTTTAGTGGTTCCCCAGTTTCTACTCCAATGGATCTCTCATTGAAGTTAATACCAAATGAAGGTGATCCGGTCTTACAATTGGAGTATTCTAAAGTGATAGGATGCTTTATGTATGCAATGACAAGTACTCGGCCTGATATTGCTTTTGCAATAGGGAAACTGAGTAGATACACTAGTAATCCTAGTGCAGTACATTGGATGACATTAAAAAGAATTTTAAAATATCTGAATAAAACCATTAATTATGGTTTAAAATATTCAAAAGATATTTCCATCCTTGAAGGATATTCTGATGCCAGTTGGATATCAAATCAGGAAGATTATTCCTCAACTTGTGGATGGGTATTTCTGCTTGGAGGATGTGCTATCTCCTGGGCTTCTAAAAAGCAAAGTTGTATTCAGACTCAACTATGACATATGAATTTATTGCATTGGCAGCAACATGCAAAGAAGCTGATTGGTTAAGGAATTTAATTCTTGAAATTCCAGTTTGGCCAAAACCGATGTCACCTGTTTTAGTACATTGTGACAGCGCTATTACACTGGCCAAAGCATATAACCGTGCTTATAATGGCAAGTCAAGACACATAGGCTTGCGACATAGCTATGTGAAAGAGCTCTTAAGTAATGGTGTTGTAGCACTAGACTTTGTACGGTCCCGGTTCAATCTAGCGGATCCATTTACAAAAGCCTTGGCAAGGGACATGGTTTTAAAGACATCAGAAGGGATAGGATTGAAACCTATTGATAGTCAAGAGATGAAGGAACGCTCAACTCACGCCTAAGTTATTACGTTAGCCTTTGAGTTCAATGTAGATGAGTACTTCATTTATTGGCTGCAAGTACTATATTAAAAAGATATCCCTAAGGTAAGCACTTGGTCTGCATTGTAGTAGGGATGAGTTTTACTCTTAATTGATCTTTTGAAAAAAATGCTTGGTGCAGGGCATGAAATAAAAGATCAACCTATGTGAGCATGAAGTATGGCCGCTTCAACAAGTTTGGGTTTGGCTTGGATATGCTTATGAATGGATACGGACACATGTCCTTTAATAGTGTCAAGTTATTTTGAACTGTAGTTACTGTAAAACTCGTGTGTATTATATCTACGTTTCTTCAAAGAGACTGCGTGATTCAAGGTTCGTCCATCACTGCAATCCGAATTAATGTAACGCATATAATACTATGTGAAAGTTCAATCTCTAAGACTGTAACACCCCGTGTTACGGCCCCTAAACCAAATTAATTAATTTATCACCCACCCTAAAAAGGGAATTAAAATCCACTAATTTGCTAAAAAGGGGTCCAACATGGTCCATGGGCCTTTATCCTTAAAGCCAATCCCTTAGTCCTTTAAGAAATAGAATTAGCAAACCCATGCCACTTAGACCCTAATTAGGACTCTTAATTATATAAATAGGGACATATGAGACACCTAGAACTCACACCACAATAATCTCTCACCACACAAGAAGTTCCAAGGATTCCCTTAGGAGAAATCAAGAAAGAAGAAATCTTAAAGAAAGACTCTTCATAGCCAAGGAAATTAATTAAGGCTAAGAGGTAACCCATGTCTCAACAAAACCTATTTTATTCTCTATTATCTCCTTCCTTGGCCTCCCTCTATATACTTGTGTCTTGATGAATTCTTCTATGTTATTTGTGATATATTCTTGATGATTGATAAGATGATTTATGTGTATTCGTGATAATCTTGGTGATCTTGATGTTGAAAAGAGGTTCTTGATATTGATGTGATGATTCTTGACGAATCTTGATATTTCTTGATAAAATATGATCTTAATGGTTTGGGTGGGATTAGAGCCCTAGGTCGGATTGGGAATTTGTGTTATGATGTCCTAGACATATACTTGGGTGGGAATTTGCATGTTCGGGTGTTGTTTATGTTTAGAAGTCTTAATAGGATGAGTTCTACGTGATTCTTGCTTTTGATCCAATAATTGTCTACGTGATGTCATTAATTGCGTTTAAAAGTGTCTAAGCATGGTTTCGGGTTCCATAACGGATCCCGGGATGAATTTATGATAAAAGAGTCAGTGGGGGGTAGGGGAACCCGCCACCTACCCGCTGCCCAAAGATCACCGCCGGGCAGCCGCCTGCCCGCCGGCAACCCGCTGCCCGAATTGTGATCTCCGGCGGGTGACCCCCAATATGCTAGTATGTGAATGATCACACGTAAGTTTATTTATATGTCTTCCCCTCCCAATATGCTACTACGTGCTCCTATGTGTTATGTGATGCATGATCCCCCCATTTTGGTTAAGATCAAATTGGGTGTTCCCTGGCTGAGGTTCGGAAGTTGGCTGAAGGTCGAATTGATTGTCCCTGAGCTGAGGTTCAGAAGTTGGCTAAAGGCCAAAATGATTCACTTCTTGGGCTGCGTCCACATGGGCCTCGGTGCTATGACCCACTGACCTGGACGCGCCAGACGGTGTGTAGGGCCAATAAGCCGAGGAAGGCTGTAGTCCACCGACCTGAGTAATCAGGAGGTGTGTAGGGCTACGGCTGGCTGCGATCCACCGAGTGATGGGACAGCGGTGTGTAGGGTCATAGTCTCCGAGGATCTTCGCCCACCGACTGAGTCCCTCAGCGGTGTGTAGGGCTTGATCCGCTACGGTCCACCGACTGTACGCATCAACGGTGTGTAGGGTCGTATGTCCCCCCTTGTAAAGGGGATCACAGTCCACTGACTGTGCGCGTTAGCGGTGTGTAGGATTGTGGTCCGACATTGAGTTCGTCAGCGGTCCTCCAAGGGTTGGTTGCGATCAACTCCCTTCATGCCGTGGTATGAGGTAGGGTGCTGCGGGGCCGTGTTAATGCTATATGCATTAACCCTCATGTTCAGGGCATGCGATTGGTCTCGTGGCGCCACCAATGATTATGCGATATAAATGATGCTTGAATGATGATGTGTTTGAATTGAAAAGTAATCTGTGACCTTAAGATGCGTATTCCTTATGATGTTAACTCTACTTAACTAAATATCCTTGATTAATGTGCTTGTCCCTATTTTGCTGAGTCTATTCCTGGTTCTAAAGCTAGTCTCCTAAGTATATATCTTCCTGTTTCAAAATGATTTTCCTATATATATATATATATATATATATATATATATATATATATATATATATATATATATATATATATATATATATACCTATATTGTATTTCAACGTGTTGGAGTGGGTTACCAGCATCTCTCGCTGAACAGATATATACCTATATTTGTATTTCAACCTATATTGGCACAGATGAGTAGACACCAGAGCGCGCTAGAGATCTGAAGCGTAGAGTAGCTAGTTTCCCTTTCGGCCTGCGTGCCATGCTTATGTACTGACATTACTTTGAGGATTTTAGTTAGTTAGCCTGTGCACCTGAGTTCTCTAGCTCAGGTGTGGCATAGCACCCCATACTCTTATGTTTGATTTCGGGATTTAATGAGGATTTACCTTTATTATATAAGTTCTAAAAGTTCAAAAATTTCGGGGTGTTACAAAGACACTTTCATTTATGCATGAGTTTTGGATTTATCTTGGTACAATATTAATTTTTACTATATAAATGGAGGAGGAATGTTGGAAATTTATATAGTAATGAAGATTAATATTTCAGATGGACTACCATGAAAGCTTAAAATAATATTTGGAGTTATTTGGAGTTGGGGAGTTATAAATATTATTTTAGTTTGGTAGAAAGTTAATTGGAGAATGAGTTTGTTAGAAGGCTTTGTCTATTCCCCAACATTGGGGGATTATTCCCCAATATAGGGGAATTGTTTATTTCATTTGAAAAATGATTGCACAGCACATGAGCTTCCAATTGTCCCAAACTTATATGCAAAAGTGTGCTAGAAAAATTATAATATATATATTATTATAATTTGCACAGTTATTTGCATGCGGTTCACAACCTTACAAATGTTCATAATTACATATATATTCATGTTGAACATGATTTATGTAATTAATATTCTCTATGATAAATATATCATTTAAGATATATTTTATGGAAGATAAGTTTTTAAAACTGCAGAAAACTTCCATGTAACTTCTCTAACAGTCATATTTTCATTTATAAATATTTTGGAGAAACATATGAAGATGGACATGCAATAAACTTGCATTAATCTGAGATTTTTCACAGTACTACTTTTCTACAGGAAGTTCTTAAACAAAACAACTTAAGAATTTCATCATCTTCTTGTATCCCATAAGATTGAATCTTGAACCTTGTTGCTTTATATGAGGGAGATTTAAAGCTTATAGGAAAGTGATTACACGCTTGAAGATCTCGTTTCCTCACTTCCCTATCATCAACCACTCAATTTTTCTAACACTTTGTCACGTGTTGGGTCATACTACTGTCACGTGCCATCTTCGGTATGCCAAGGATCCTCAGGCTAACATCGTATATTAGGAATCTTCATCGGATCCTAAGGGTTCTCACACTTGGTTTCCTGATACAGGTGCTACCAATCATGCCACTCTAGACATAGCTGATCTCTCCTTCTCAGAAAAGTACAATGGTAATGACACTTTACGTGTCGGCGACAGTATGAGATTACCTATTAGTCATATTGGTCATGCTACCTTTAATTCCCTCTTTAGATCTTTTCAATTGTCTAATATCCTTCATGTTCCTAGTTTGTCTACATCTTTATTATCTGTTCAAAAATTTGCATCAGATAATAATGTGTTTTTTGAGTTTCACCTTTTTTTTTTTTTTTTTTTTTTTTTTTTTTTTTTTTTGTGAAGGATACCAACACCAAGGACATACTTCTACTGGGCAATAGTTCTGGGGGGCCTTACAAGTTTTCCATTCCAAGTTCGTCTCCTACTGCATTTCTTTCGGCTAGAGCCTCATCGTCTGTTTGGCATGGTCGTCTTGGTCATCCCCATCAACGAGTTCTTAGTCAAATTCTTTCTTCTTGTTCAGTTAGCAGGTCTAGAAATAATATCCGTTGTACTTCGGGTCTATGCAATGCATGTCGGTTAGGGAAATCTGCCCGTTTTCCCTTATCGTGTGTTGAGTCCTCTAGTTCATGTGTCTTATATTTTGTTTACACAAATATTTGGGGACCTACTCCCATTCTTTCCACTAATGGCTATCATTATTTCGTTATCTTTGTTGATGACTACTCTCATTATACTTTGTACTTCCCTATGTCACAAAATTCTGATTTGTATGGTGTCTTTGATAAATTTCAGGCTATGGTTGAACGTTCATTCAATCACAAAATTAAATCCATACAATCTGATCTAGATGCTGAGTACAAAAAGCTGCATACTATCTTAAGTCAGTTAGACATTATCCACAGACAATCATATGTGTATACTTATGAACAAAATGGTCGTGTCGAAAGAAAGCATAGACACATTGTTGAAACAGGTCAGTTCTCATCGAATTATTATTTATTATTTTGATTAATTAATGGATGCCAATTATTAAAGCAAAGTTTTTTTTTTTTTTTTTGTTTTTTACTATAAATGTTGTCAAGCTAGCCATGTATAATTATTGTGTCTAAGGCTTTTATTAATCAAGATTATCATAGACTATGTGGTCTAATGGTACCCGGGTTGGACTTCTTCCATTTGGAAGGTTGTGAGTTCGAGCTTCAGTGGAGGCGTGACATTGTAATAGAGCCTATATGGTCAAGTTCACGTGCGAACACTGCTTTCGATAGGTTGTGAGTTCGAGCTTCAGTGGAGGCGTGACATTGTAATAGAGCCTATATGGTCAAGTTCACGTGCGAACACTGCTTTCATGCGGAATCTGTGCCGTGTTTGTCTAACACTGCCTTAAAAGCATTTACGACCAGGGTGTCGCATGCTTCCAACCGGACTCACAGATGATATATGCAGTATTATTGCATTCACGAACTCAGGAAAACGGATGGTTTTCTCTTGTGTTTTACTGAAATGGGGAGTCATGTTATATAGTGTAGGATGTAACAGACTACCCATTGTAAGCCAGGCAAAGTAAAGAGAATTATGGAGAGAAAGAAGGATGTTGTAAAGAAGGATGTTGTACGCATGTTCACTACTGGTGAATAAAGTGCGGACAAGGTGGTCAAAAAGCCCACTAAAATAGGGGTGAAAATAATAGTGGGAGTGCAAAACTTTGATCGCACCGTGACGCGCGTGCGAGCCGAGCAGGCAGGCGGCGGCGGCGGCACGCACAGGATCTCCCCTTATTTCCTCTCCATAATACTTCAAACCTTTTAAAAGGCCTTGGTAAATAAAAGGTGGGAAAAGGAGGTATAGCCAAGCAATGTGGGACAAGTGAATAAGGACAAACTCAATAAATGCCCCATTAAATGTTCCAACAATCCCCCACACATTTAAGGTGGCAAAGCTAGACCCCCTGATGCCTGAGTCTGTACAGGAGCTAACTTCCATATCAGTGTATGATACTTGAACTGACACGTAGTGGTATTAAGTAACTTGTTATCGATGAGTGAATTGAATCTTGAACTCCTCGGTTAGTTGAGTTTTGAACTTAGCAGCACTCATTAGCCCTGACTTATCCCTGTTTCTAGTCTATCTCAATATAGACATTTCATTCTGTCAAGTCTATCTCAACATAGACCACCCTTAGCAGGCTACAGAGTAGACACTGTTTTCTACAGTCCTTTTTAACGTAAGTCTTTCCGTGATGTCGATTAACCCCCAAGGTGGTATCTATCACGAATTTCTTACCTCATTGGGTTTTAAACCCATCTCCCTTGAAGTATCAAGGACAGTATTTCGATTTAGACCTTTGGTGAACGGATCTGCAATGTTCTTTTCAGATCTCACAAACTCCATTGTGATCACCCCATTTAGTATTAACTGCCGTACAAACTCGTGTCTAACTCTTATGTGTCTTCTCTTACCATTATAGACACTATTTTGCGCAACACAGATGGCAGTTTGTGAATCACAATGAATAGGAACAGCAGGTGCTGGACACCCCCACAATGGCACGTCTGCCAGTAGGTTTCTCAGCCACTCGGCTTCTTGGCTTGCCAAATCTAGAGCTATGAACTCAGCTTCCATAGTTGATCTGGCAATGCATGATTATTTGCTTGACTTCCATGATATAGCAGCCCCACACATAGTGAACACGTATCCACTAGTTGAGCTTGCATCATCACAGCCATTTACCCAGTTTGCATCACAATACCCTTCTAGTACAGCTGGAGACCCTTTATAGTCAAGACCCGTCAGGTATCGAAGTACTCTTTTCAGTGCATCCCAATGCGGGGCACTTGGGTTATGTGTGTATCGGCTAAGTTTATTCACCGCGTATGCGATATCGGGTCTCGTATAGTTCATGAGGAACATTAAATTCCCAATTATCTTCGCATACTCTTCTTGTGACACACTAGCCTCTACGTTCTTTGACAGTTTTACACTAGGATCGTAAGGGGTCATTGCCGGAGTCACATCATAACTTGCAAACTTCTTTAGAAGTTTCTCCGTGTAGTGACCTTGAGACAAAAGATAACCTATTTCAGATTTTGTAACTTTTATCCCAAGTATTACATCAGCTTCCCCAAGATCCTTCATGTCAAAGTTGTCATAGAGAGTTCTTTTAGTTGTATTTATAGCCTCAATATTGGAGCTAAAAATTAACATATCACCTGTTAGTGGAATACCCCAGGTCTAGAAGGGTTTTGTGAAATTTTTCATACCACTGTTTGGGAGCTTGTTTCAAGCCATATAAAGACCTCTTGAGTCTACATACTTTCCCTTCTTGTCCTAGATCAACACATCCGGGAGGTTGTTGCATGTAGATCTCTTCTTCCAGTTCACCATTGAGGAATGCGGTTTTCACATCCATTTGGTGAACTATTAACCTGTGCAAAGATGCCAACGCAAAGAGAACACGAATAGTTGCTATCTTTGTAATAGGTGAGTAAGTATAGAAGTAGTCTTCACCAAATTTTTGAGTATAGCCTTTGGCTACTAGCCTGGCCTTGAACCTTTCAATTGACCCATCTGGTCTTAGTTTCCTTTTAAAGATCCACTTGCACCCAATTGGTTTACAGCCTTTTGGCAGATTCACCAATTCCCAAGTGTGGTTAGATTGGATAGAGTCTAATTCACTTTTAATAGCTTCTTTCCATAGCGTGGCGTCTACTGAACGCATAGCTTCTTGGAAGGTTTTGGGTTCTTCTTCTAAAACTAAATGACATATGAATTGATCACAAAGCTCATTCAGATCTTTCAACTCTGTTAGATAGGTTACGAAGTCAGAACCAAAGTTTTTCTCTGTCCTAAGCCTTTTGCTTCTTCTAGGTTCTTCACAGTTCCTTGAGCAACTCGGAAAAACAGTAGGAGGATTTTGGTGTAGGCTAACTTCAGGTGAAGTGTAAGCCTTTTTCATAGGAAAGATAGATTCAAAGAAAATTGCATCTCTGGATTCACACATTGCACGATTTTCTAAATACATGAACCTATATGCGGCACTATTCTCAGCATACCCAACAAAGATGGCATCCACAGTTTTAGGTCCCAAATTGGGCCTCTTGAAGGATGGTAGCCCTACTTTTGCTAGGCAGCCCCATACCCTAAAGTAGTTAAGATTGGGGGCATGCCCTTTCCACAGTTCATAAGGAGTTTTGTCAAACCCTTTGTGTGGTACTCTGTTTAAGATGTGGTTCGCTGTTAAAGCAGCTTCCTCCCCACAAAGAGTCCGAAGCACCTGAACTGATCAACATTGCACTAATCATTTCTTTGAGAGTTTTATTTTTCCTCTCAGCAATGCCATTTTGTTGGGGAGTGTAAGGTGCTGTTACTTCATGAATAATGCCAGAAGTTTCACACAGACTTTTAAAAGTGTTAGACTCATATTCTCCTCCTTTGTCAGATCGAAGCCTTTTAATCTTTTTCTCTAACAGGTTTTTTACTTCATTTTTAAAAACCACAAGTTTCTGTTCGGCTTCATCTTTTGATCTTAATAAATATAGTTTTGTGAAATGAGATAAATCATCAATAAACGTAATGTAGTAGCGTTTTCTACCTCTACTTTCAGTGGTTTTAAAGTCTGCTAAGTCGGTGTGAATAAGCTCTAGAATAGATGAATTTCGATTATTCACTGTATGAAATGAATTTCTAGCATACTTAGCTTCAGTGCAAGTTTCACATTGTGTGCATGCATCATTAGGCAATTTTGGCAACATATTCATGCTTTTTAGTCGATTTAAACATTTTGTTCCAATATGCCGTAATCTATCATGCCATAGATTTATTGAAACAACATTGTAAGCAAAGGAGGAAGCTTTATTATTAGCAATGTTTGGAATGGAAACACAGGTAGTTGCACTTGAACTATCTACAGCAATTTGTTTTCTAGTTACCGAAGCATCTAACACAAAAAGGCCTCCACGTAGATATCCCTTTCCCAAATGCTTCCCACAATGAGTCAGAACCAGTCGGTCAGACCCAAAAACCATTTTTATTCCAGCCTTATTTAGCAGGCTTCTAGAAATCAGGTTTCTACGTAGGGAAGGGACATAAAGCACATTTTGCAGTAAAAGAAGCTTCCCAGAAAAAAGCATTAACTCTATTTTTCCTCTAGCACTTACCTTAGAGCTGCTGGAGTTTCCCATGAACACTTGTTCTTCTCCAATGTTGAGCTCAAGCACTTTGAACATGTCTTTGTTGTTGCAGAAGTGACGGGATGCCCCGGTGTCCACAATCCATTCGTCTGGATCACCCACCATGTTCACTTCGGTTATCACAGCTGCTACAACGTCTGTGTTCTCCGCGTTCTCCGCGTTTTCCATGTTCTCCAGCAAGTGAACCTGATTTTTTGGCCCTTCATTGTTTGGTTTCTGGCCAGTCTAGTTTGTAGACCCTTTCTTGTAGTAACATTGTGCAGCACGGTGGCCTCGTTTTCCACAAACGTAACATTCGTTATTATTTTTTCCCTTCTTTTCAATTTTCCCATTTTTGACATGATTGTTACCATTTGGTTTTGTGTTCCGTTTCTGATTTCTGGAAATCTCACCAGACTTTGGCCTTTCAGAACCAACAAAAGTTTATACTACATTAACTTTAACAGTATCTGTAAGAACACCTGACCTTTGTACCATACGGTTTTCTTCTTCAATGTTAAGAGTGTCGATTAGCTGTTGTAAGGTGTAGTTGTTTTTATCATGCTTCATCTTGTTTTTGAAGTCCACCCATGACTCGGGCAGCTTATCAATCAGCGAATCGCATAAAACAACATCATTTACATCGCCTCCTTCTGCTTTCATTTCAGCAACAATGTTTTCAAAATCATGTACCTGTTTGGTGATGGTTTTAGCATCCGTCATTGTAAAATGCAACCAGCGCCCTACTGCATACTTTCGCCTTCCAACATTATCTGCACCATATTTCTCTTGCATTAAGTCCCATATCAGTTTAGCAGACTTATGCGGTGAGAACATGTCAAACAAAGGATTGGTAACCCGCTGGAGAATGATTGTACGAGCAGTTTTATTGTCATTCTCGTATTTATTACGGACTTCCTGGGAAACCATGGTAACCTGCGTTGTGGTCGACTTTGGAGCACTCGAGTCGTCAGAAGATGCCTCTTTTTCTTTTGTTGTTTCTGTCGAAGCCTGGAGTGCAGCCGCAGCCGTAGTGTATTTCGCAGGATCCTCAAGGATCACGTAATCCACATCTTTGGATTCTAGTAGCATCGTGATCTTGGCAGCCCACCTTCTGTAGTTTAAACCACCAGTGAGTGGTTCTATTGGGGTAACATCAGAAGTGGGATTCGAATACTGAGACATGGCTGAATTCTGAATAAATACTTTTAATTGTTGTGCTGCTTATTCGAAGCAGTAACCCTTGAGGTCGAAAACAGCAATGTCGAAAAAGGCAGGCTTCTGTTTGATATGGCTAAGTGTATGGATGATGATTGGAAACAAGAATCTGTGCCGTGTTTGTTTAACACTGCCTTAAAAGCATTTACGACCAGGGTGTCACATGCTTCCAACCGGACTCACAGATGATATATGCAGTATTATTGCATTCACGAACTCAGGCAAACGGGTGGTTTTCTCTTGTGTTTTACCGAAATGGGGAGCCATGTTATATAGTGTAGGATGTAACAGACTACCCATTGTAAGCCATGCAAAGTAAAGAGAATTATGGAGAGAAAGAAGGATGTTGTACGCATGTTCACTACTGGTGAATAAAGTGCGGACAAGGTGGTCAAAAATCCCACAAAAATAGGGTTGAAAATAATAGTGGGAGTGCAAAACTTTGACCCCAACCCACTGCACGTGCGAGCCGGGCGGGCGGCAGCGCGCAGGATCTCCCCTTATTTCCTCTCCATAATACTTCAAACCTTCTAAAAGGCCTTGGTAAATAAAAGGTGGGAAAAAGAGGTATAGCCAAGCAATGTGGGACAAGTGAATAAGGACAAACTCAACAAATTCCCCATTAAATGTTCCAACACACGTGCGGTCATACGGTCACTCATCATTTATTACATGATACATAAATGCACCACAAAGTGTTCAGAAAAACACCAATAGGTGTGGTGCATTTCCGAACACACTATTTGATGCATTTATACATACCTAATAGTGAATCCGCACTGACCGCACGGGAAGCACTGCTCGCATTTGAACCAGTACATACACACACACAATAATGTTGTAATTTTTTTAAGAGTGAATTCCATTTTGTCCTACTATATATGCGCGTGTCCAATTTTAGTCATCCTTAATTAATTTTGTCATATTGTGACAAGTGTTATTTAAAGTGTTTCACTTTTAGTCCACTGTTAGTATTTCTGTCAGTTGGGCGCATAATCTAGGGGCATTTTCGTCTTTCTATGTTTGTCTCTTCTCCTTTAAGCTTTCTCCTTTAATTAGCCACCGACCGCCAGGCCTTCCTGGACTAAACCCGACAACTTGACTCTAGACAACCTTGCATGTGCTACCCTCTTTCCGGTCTTAAGACTCATCGAAGAGCAGTGAAGCCAACAAAATTCCAGTGAAAGTAAAGAGACTGGATTGCCTAAGGTACCCAACCTACCGGCACCCAAGAACAGCCCCAAAACGGCAACCCCCGAAATCTGAACATGGTGGAGAGTATTTTCATCTCCAAAATCCGGCTAGACAAATTACCTACGACTCTATCTACTTTGTTAGCGAGACAACTTGCCGGAAAGAACGGATAACTAAATCAGTGGAAAGGCTCTAACCGTACTTTCTCAGCACCGCCATGAATGGTGGGAAAGGGGGCCAACAATGTTGATATCATCAAGGAGAAAAACCAAGCTATAAATGGGGAAGTCCATCAGAATCCTAGCAAGTCCAAAATAAAATCCATTCAAACAAAATCATAGATCGAATGGAGCAAACCCAGATGAGAATAATACATAAAAATTTGGATATAAATGTTGAAAACCATGTCTCAGGAACCAATAAAGAACCTGTGACCGAAGAACAAAGTAGAGCAGAGACTCATGTCACCGGAACTCCTGAAGTTGCTGAAAATCTTCAAGCTGCAGCTCTCTAAAACCTTGCGGTCCGTTTATAAATAGAAAATTGTTCTCCGTTTTCTGTTTTCTAATTTTTTAGTTTTCATTCTCTGTTTTCTGTTTAGAAAACTTGTTTACTAACACTTATTTTTTCAAATTTATTTTTTAGATTAACGTTATAAAATTAACACAAGTTTAATTTCGAATGATTTTTAGATCTTATATTTAAAATATTTTTACATATGTTTGGTTTAAATGGAATATTTTTTTATTTATTTATTTTTTTTTTACTTTTAAGTCTAATATATATAAGATGTTTACATTTGATAACTGAACAAAAATTATGTATGTATATAACATAATTACTAAAAAAATATATCCGAACCAATAACCTACTAAGTTCACCTAAAATTTAGTTTAGATACTATTAATATTTTTTGAGCTAATATTTAAAATATTTTTTTGGATATATTCATTTGAATGACATGTATATGAATATATAACTTTTACTTTGAATTCTAATATATGTGAGATTTCAATATCCGATATCTGGACCGAACTTGTATTACGATGTAACATAATTAAAATATTCGAACTAATGATCTATTGAGTTCAATCAAAATCTAAACTATTATATAGAGTTTATAATTCTTAATTTTTTAATAATATAAATAGTGTCTAACTTTAAAGTGTAAGCAAATACGTTATGTTTAAATAAGTAAAGTAAGTAGAAAAGATAGAAGATAGTGATAAGTAAAATAAGATGATAATGAATGTAATCATAGTAATGTGGTTATAGTGACATATAACTAAATAGATGATAGATGATTCTGTTTTCGATTTAGAAAGTAGTTTTTAAGAGTGTTCCAGCTTTCTAGAAAACTGGAAAATTATTTTCAGTTTTCAAAATGAAAAACTATGATAGTAAACATGTTTTCTGTTTTCTATTTTCCAGTTTCAAGAAATTTCCAGTTAGTAAACGACCCCTTGGTTTCTCTCCAATCATCTTCACCAGTCGCCACAAATGGCTTTTCCTATTTGAGAAATCTACCGACTCCCTCACCATGGCAGAGTCCTCTGTTCGCGGGAGACTTGTCGGCCGTCCAACAACACCTGAAAATCTCAGAGAGTTCCGATCAACAATCTGAGCATTGGGGGCGGGTCTAAACACGTCCCTGACACCATCTATGGCCTCTGATCGCCCATGCAATGGTTGAATCGCCAGAATCGCCTCTAACGACGTAAACTGACTCGCGATGCAAAACGTCGCATATGGCTGGCAATTGTCAAATTGATGGTGGCGATCATCTTGTTGGGGCAAGGTGACGGCTCTGGAAGGTCGCAAACTAGCATCGCCATCCGGGAGCTTCTTGATCGCGGAGTTAGACAGTGTATACCTTATGTGAGTCAAATTGTACATGTTTCTAGTATTCATTTGATTATATTTGTCGGGTTCAAGTTCATGAAATTGGTACATTTAATTGCATATTCCCTTGTTTTATTATTTAGATATGCTTTACTCTTGTTTTGAATGTTTTATGGTATTTGTGAACGTTTGGGAGCCATTTTAGGTCAAATACAAGACCAAGGGAAATGCTAAGACAATTTTAGAGTCAAAATGGATCAAAGGTGCTATTATAGGGAATTGGACGCGTCGAGAATCAAACTCAACACGTCCAAAAATTCCAGAAACTTTTATTTTCGAGTTCAGCACTGCTCGACGCGTCGAACGACGTTGTGTGCAAAAATAAAAGGCGCTGGTTCAACATTCTAATTAAGAAGGGCGGCACTAAATTCCAAGAAGGCAGCACTAATCAAATTGCTAATTCCAATTAAGTCATAGGACGGCATTCTCAAACATTAAAAGGTGGAGATGGCATTTTCCAAAATTAAAAGTTAGCAATTTCTAAAAGAAAATAAGAGAGTTTCAATTCCGTCTCGGTTTGACTCCCGCTATAAAATCTCGCCTTGGTTCAACCCTAGAAGATTTATGCTCATTTTTGAAGACAAGAAAGAGAAGAATTGAGAGCTACAAAGTGTCTTGGGAAGCAAGGAGATTTGGGAGAATCGCTTGGTTAATTCTTGTACTCTTTAGATTATTTTGTAAACTCTTAATTATTTGCATCTTAGCCATGTGTGGCTAAGTTTTCTTTAGAGATTCTTGGATAAAAGTATTTATGAACCTATGTGCCTAGTTCTGTAATGCTTTAATATATTATTATTTGGGTTTAATACTTGTGTTGCAATTGTGTTTTATATTGTTGTTGCTAGTAGTTTAGGGCTCAAATTACTTGCTTCATAGCTTTGATTGTGTCACAACGGGAGTTGGGCATAATTTAAGGTACATACAATTGCACCTAACTATTGCACCTTGGGAGAGGATAAATTTGTTAGGGAGTTTAATTCTTGGTTATTGCACATCGGGAGATGGTAAAATGGTTAGGAATTTATTATTGATGGCTGTTCTTGTTTTATTGGGTGTTTATACCACGGGAGTGGATATTCACTGGTGTTAGGGACTACGGGAATAGCTCTATACCACCTTGCATTCTCATACTCGTATGAACCCAGATTTAAAATTAACCGTAAGTTTGACACTAGGTGATTAAATACTTGAATTCCAGGAATCTCATTTTCTCTCCATTGTTTCACAAACCTATTGCTTTGCTTTATTTTAATTGTTTTATGCAACCATATATACATTATAATCATTAGGATTAGCTTCATAAGAATAGACTAGTAGCCGGTGCTTAATACAACTACTTCCATGTGGATCGATAACCTGGTACTGCATGTATTATTTGTTTGAAAATATACTACAACCAATACCCTTTACGATGCAAATTGGCTAGAATATCTTGGACACGACCGAACGCCTCCTCCACCACTTCTGGAGGCGGCTGACCCACTTTCCTGACTAGCTCAATGAGACAGAGTGATTAATCGGAACCGATTGCGATAAGAAAGGGTAAAAGAGAAGAGACCAACATAGAAAGGCCAAAATGTCCCTAGATTACACAGTCTGTTGACGGAAATACTAACGATGGACTAAAAGTGGAACACGTTCAATAACAATGGTCGCAATGTGACAAAATTAATTAAGGTGGACTAAAATTGGACATGCATAACAGTAGGACCAAAAATGGAATTCACCCTTTTTTTAAATAAAAAAAAACAAGAAAATTACTCCTTATTAGTAATACTAGTTTTGTTACGCGCTTTGTGCGAATGAGATAATGCCCAATAATTATTTTTAAATAAGTATTTCAAAGTATATCAATGTAATATTATATAAGAGATGTTCATGCATAGATAACTAAATGTTGAATTTGTTTATTTAAATAGGTAATTTAAAGTGTATAAATGCAAGATAATATATGAGAGATTGATTATAATTGTCACTAAAATAAATGTTTGCAACTTTGTAATAACGCTAATCTAAATACTTAGTCTAAAAGCGGTAGTCTAAATAAATACTACTTTTTATTTAAATTTCTCTAATTCTCTTTTGGGTAGCATTATCATAATCTTCATCTTCAGTACATGTCCGCTTTTTTGTTTTTGTTTTTTTATTGATAGTGTGTCATGTGCAATTGGGTTACTGGTGGTAGTATATAGCGATACATTGTGCAATGAGATTATAGTGTAGGAAGCTTTAGATTTGCCTTGCTGTGTATATGACTGTGATCTTAGTTGTACTATGAACTCTTTATCTTACAAGCACCTACTGATATTTGGTAGTGGTAGTTTTTCTCCTACATGTTTCATGTGTTGTGAGATGTGTGTAGGTTATCATGTGAAAGTATTGAACAAAATATTAATATTTATTATATTTGTATAAAATACTTGGTAAATAAATAAATATAACATATTTTGTATTATAATTTTGATATTTAATTACAAGATAATGTAAAAAAGAACAATAGACAATGTAGTGAATATAATAAATTAATAAATTTGAAGGTAAGGAATCTTTGAATTGTAGAAACTAAAGATAATATAACTAATGAAATTATCTTTTCAAAAAAAAAAAAATAACTAATGAAATTATATCTTCTTTTAAATTTTTTTTTTATAATGAATAATTTTTAAAATAAAGACATTATAGACATCTAATTCTAAATTAATTAAATGCATATGTATTATTTTTTGTTATAGCTACTAATTTATTTAATTTAATAAGAGTAATAAAGTGGCGTACATACTTTTCATCAACAATAATGAAATCATTATTTTTTTTTTTTAATTTCCATTCGTTGTTGAGACAAATTGTTTTGAGAGTTTGTCAACGACAATTGCTACAATTGCTGTCAATTGATAATAAATAATTCAAAATATATGGTCACAATAGATATTGTTATAATGATATAGTAAAAATTAAATTAACTTACAAATTTCTTTAGAAGTTTTCATGCATTGATAATATTCTGATGTGTAAACTTATTCAATTGGGGCCAGTGGGATGTCAACATTATCAGTTCTTTGAAAAATGGTCGTACCGTTTTAGAGTCCAGGTGTACTTGTATTTATGATCAACAACTTTGTAGTTAGGTCGTGCAGGTTTGACAATGATGTAAGAATAATTTTGTCCGATAAAAAAAATAATAGTATAATATTTGTAAAGTAATGTACAATTGTACCATTATAAAAATACATACAAAAAATATTAATACCATAATGACCTAAATCATTCCAATAATGCAAAATCATAATTGAAATATTAAGTTTTGTTATAAATAATCAAAAGAGGATTAATTAAACGAAAAAAAAATTAACCTAAATTTGTTTTCTTTTTTAAATGCAAGAAAATCTAACGAATTTTAAAATTTCTGATTTATAATCTTTGATGCTCAACTTTGAATGCTATGTATTTAGTTGCACTAATTATTTGGTCAAAGTTTATGTCTATATATATATATATATATATATATATATATATATGTATATATATGTATATATATATATATATACATATATATATATATATATATATATATATATATATATATATATATATATATATATATATATATATATATATAGTGTAAGGTTCCCATGCGGTTGAATGCTTCCCGTGCGATTGTGCGGTAGATTAATGTGCGTGAGGTTTGTACTCAATGTGCGTGAGTATTGTGCTTAATGTGTCTGAGATTTGTACTTAATGTGCGTGGGTGTGTAATGTTAATGTGCGTGAGTTTTGTACTTAAGGTGTGTGAGTCTTGTGCCTAAGATGCGTGAGTTGTGTGCTTAATGTGTGTGAGTGTGTTCTTCATCCACTGCTGTGAAAATTATGCGCATCCACTGGTGCATTTTCTTCTTGTTTTTTGTTTCGAAGTGGTAGAGGAATGAATTTTGTCTTGTTTTTAACATAAAATAAGAACAGCCATATGTGCGTTTACATATATCCATCCATTCACACACAATCAGAAAAGCTTCACCACCTTCTCTTTCTGTTCTGCTTCCTTCTGAGCTCGTAATTCTGAACTCAAGTCACGCACATTAAGCACAAACTTCACGCACATTAAGCACAATACTCAGGCACATTAAGTACAAAACTCACGCACATTAACATTACACACTCACGCACATTAAGTACAAATTTCAGGCACATTAAGCACGCGACTCACGCACATTAAGTATATAACTCACGCACATTAATCTGCCGCATAACCGCACGGGAAGCCACAAATGCACCTGATCCATTCCCTATATATGTGTGTGTATATATATATATATATATATATATATATATATATATATATATATATATATATATATATATGGAATAAGTGTTAAATGGACCACTGAACTGCACACCAAAATGCAATTAGGCCATCAAACTCAAAAATAATGCAATTGGGTCGCTGAATAATACAAAATCATGCAATTAGGTCTAAAATGACATGTTGACCTAAAATTGTGCTGACGTGGCGGTTACCAATTTTAAAAATAAATTGTAATATAATTTTAAATAAAATAATTAATTACAAATTAAAAAATTTAAAAAAAAAACTAAAACTAAAACTAAAAATGCCGGTGACTAATCGTCTCTGGCAGATCTAGTTTTTTTTTTTTTTTTTTTTTTTTTTTTTTTTTTTTTTTTTAATTTTAATTTTAATTAAAAATATATTTAAAAATTATTTTTAAAATTGGTAACTAGCATTTCAGGTAAACAGGTCATTTTGGACCTAATTGCGTAATTTTGTGTTGTTCAGGAACCAAATTGCATTGTTTTTGAGTTCAATGACCTAATTGCACTTTGGCGTGCAGTTCAGTAACCTATTTGACCCTTATTCCTTTATATTTTTAATACATTTTAACATATTTGTAGTATATGTTTAACAATTATGCCAACTTTAATTGGGATGAGGTTCGAATCTAAGATCTTTTTATAGAAATTAATGAGTAAGCTAAGAATAATAAATAGTTAACAGAATATTCCGTTACTAAAGTTTATACTAACGGCATTTAGAGTTATTTAAGGGAAGAAAATAATATAATAGAGGGTAAATAAGGAAAATCATTAAATAATACTAAAATCAAAATAATATGAACCTTCATTTTAAGAAACAATTACACGGACATTTTTTTTTTTGTTCCAGTTAAGGGTCTACCATTATTGACTCTGGTAGGGAATACCCCGACCAACATGCCTTCGTCCTTTTGTTCTTGTTTGTGCAGGTTACAGGTCGGGTTTCCTAGAAGAACCTGGTCGGTTCCCGACCGGCGTCGTTGACCACTGAGCGGTAGCACTTAGGCGAGAGAGCTGAGAAGAGACACGTGGCAGCGCTACGTGATGACAGGCAGGGCACCCGGGAGGACGACACGTGGTTGCTACGTGGGTGACATGTCGAACGGCCGGACTTGTGTCTCTGGCCTCGCGGCTATAAATACCCGTAGTGGCAACAATGTGGGGGACTTTTTGGACGATCGATAGGTTGTTATCAGAGCATCCTGACCGCAGTCAGTCGGTACTCCGAACAGCCATTTAGATTGTACTTAGGGCCTTCACCTTGATCAATAAAACCTTTATTTGCTTTAATTGGTCGAGTATTCTTTAATTACCGCACCACGTAGCAATTAACACTATCATTTTGGCGCCGTCTGTGGGGATCCATTTGCATACAATCTCTTCGGCGACGATCAGGCGGATGCGGGCAGTTCATCCGACCATCAGCCGACACAATACCAAGGTCAGACCGTCGACCTTAATCTGAACCTCTCACCGCCTCATCAACCAGCTCAGTATCCGGCCGCCCAACAGCCGGTCAACTATATCCAACCGGGATATCCTACACCCGGTCAGCAGCTCCAATATCCCGGGCAATATCCTTACCCGGTCCCGCCTCCACCATACGGATATTGGCCCAGTCAACCTATGTTCTATACACCACCGGCTGGTTATCCCCCTTAACGCCTGCGTACACGGCTCCAGCCGCCGCCCCTTCGATCTACCCGACTGCTCAAGTAGAGCCGGAGCATCAGCCCACTTCCCGGGCACGACGCTCGGCTCATTCGCGGTTGGGGTCGGTGGGTGCCGAGGCCATGGATGTACCACGGTAGGCTCCACAGGTGCAACCGGAGGTTCAAGCCCAAGCGGAGGACCCCGAAGAAATCAACCGGGCGGTAGCTTTTGTGCGCCTCCGACCAGCAATGCGACAACGATTGGGACCACAAGACCCGAGCAGGCGCTCGGGAGATGTACCGATGCAGGATGCCAGCCAGGAGGCTTCATCTGGGCATAGTGGGTCGAGAGCTCACCGTCGACGACGCGCCCGGGAGACAACCCAGGCCCAAACGGCCAAGCTCAACGAGACCCGAGGATTGCTCCATGATCTCTAGGCAGAATTCACTCGGTTCCGAAACGAGCACGCTGTGAGGCCCCCGGTCGACTAGTCTTCCTTATTGAGGACACCCTTTACAGCGGAGATAATGGCCCAGCCATACCCGCTCGATCTACAGGTCCCGGGAAACAAAGGCTATGATGGCCGTACGGACCCTGAGGTCCATGTCAACGACTATTACGGAAACATGATGATGATGGGCGTGTCAGACGCCATAATGTGTAGGGCTTTCTACTCCACGCTTTCCGGTTGGGCGGCGGAGTGGTTCCGAACGTTGCAGCCGGGTTCTATTTCTGATTTTCCTACCTTGGCTATGAAGTTTGTGTGGAAGTTTATCACTTCTAAGACGGTGAGGAAGCCCTATATGTATTTGGAAAAGGCCAAGCAGCTTGAAGGGGAGAGCTTGATCGATTTCCTTGTTAAGTGGAAGGCCGCGGTCGGGGAGGTCGAACCGATGGATGATGCCACCGCCACCCATATGCTCCACATTTCTCTCTGGGCGGGTTATCTCTATCAAGATTTCATCCTCCATCCTCCAGCCACGTACGAAGAGGCCCTTCGAAGGGTCACAGATTATGCCAACGCCGGCGAGGCAAACGCCGTGAAACGCTCGCAGGAGGTCGGGACTTCATCCTGTAAACCGGCCGGCCGGGCAGAACATCGATCGGGTGACGACCATCCCCGATCCCACACCAGGCCTGGTGAGTTTATGGCCCTGAACCGATCCGCAGCGGAGGCCATGCAGTACGCACAGTCCTGCAATCTCATCAAACTCCCCCATCCCAGACAAGACGGACCGGACAAATCTAAGCATTGCGCTTATCACCCGTGTGCCGGGCATGACACTAAAGAGTGTACCCACTTACGCCAGCTATTAGAAGATTTGCTCAGTATTGGAAAACTGGACAAGTGCGTGGGGAAGAGAGAAGAAACGAAGAAGAATACCGATCGGAGAGATCATCGACGTTCACATCACCGCTCCGATCGCTCCGATCGTGGTGAACGTTCAGATCGGTCGGGTCATGACCATAGGGATGACCGCAGGACCGATCGCCGAGATGACCGCTGGGACCGCAATCCTCCGTCTAGCCGCCAACCGGCAGGCAAGCCGACCATCCACGTAATATTTGGTGGATTGGATGATGCTTCCCGACCGAGGGAGAACTGGCCGGTCGCCATCGTAGATTCCCGAGACACCGGGAAGCAAGGTTGCAAAAATCGCGCCTAGGCGCTAGGCGGTAGGAGGCCGCTGCGAGGAATGGCCTCGGCGGCCTCCTCCGCGGCCGGCCGCCTAGACCGCCTAACCGGCCGGTTCGGCGGTTCGGCAAATTTTTTTTTTTAAATGTCGGAAAACTTTCGGAAGGCATAACTTTTGACTCGGTTGTCCGATTTGGACAATTTTTTTTTTCAAATCACGTATTTTTTCGAGATCTATACACCGCTGCCAAAGGTGGTTTGGTCCACTAATTTCTCAAAAAATGCTTCTTTAGCTCTTAATTTTAGTTTTTTATGTATTTGGATGGTTTAAACAATCTTTTGAACACTTTTACAACTACTTTCGTAAATAATTTCTAAGAAATAACTATGGAACCCTTATGTTTTCTTACTAAATTTTTTAAAAAATTAAATTTTAATTTTATTTTTAATTAAAAAATTAAAAAAAATTAAAAAAAAATTAAAAAAAAAAATTAAAAAAATCGGCGCCTAGGCGCCCCCTTGGCGCCTAGCGTTTTTTGCAACATTGCCGGGAAGAGACAAAAAATGGAGCCTATAACCTTCTCCCTCAAAGATCAACCTAGCAGCGGTGACCACGGTATGGAGGCTCTCGTGGTCACTATTGACGTGAACGGGACGGACGTCAAGAGGGTTCTGGTGGACACTGGGAGCAGTGTCAACGTCCTTTATTTAGACGTGTTTGAAAAGCTCAAGCTCGACAAGCGCGAACTGATCCCGGTCGGCGTATCCTTGTCGGGATTTACCGGGGCTCTTATCTACCCCGAGGGGAAAATCACGCTCCCAGTGGAGATCGGCACCCCGCCGAAGTCAGTAAAGACTGAGATGGAATTCGTTGTGGTCAATCTACACTGCGTCCACAACATCATCTTGGGCCGACCCGCGATTATGAAGATTGGTGGGATTATTTCAATGCCCCACCTGTGCATGAAATTCCCACCCCCAATGGGGTCGGTGTGGTCCGCAGCGATGTCCAATCCGCCCGGAAGTGTTACACCCGGGCAGTCAATAGGCGTGATTCTGGTACGTCCTCCCGGGTGAACACGATCGCTAAGGAGGTTTCCAACGACCGGAAGGAGCAACCCGAACCTTCCGAGGAAATAGAAGAAGTCCCCCTGTTCGAGGACCGACCAGACAGAAAAATCAAGATTGGCCGGGCTTTTACCCCCGAGCTCCGAGCGAAAGTCTTGGCAATACTCCGGGAGTTTGCCGATATCTTTGCGTGGGGGCCCGAAGACATGCCCGGGATCGACCGGACGGTCATTTTTCATAAGCTGGCCGTCGATCCCGCAGCTAAGCCGGTCGTGCAGAAGACCCGGCACCTTTCATCCGATCGCCGCGAGTTCGTCAGAGAGGAGGTCAAGAAAATGGCGGCCATCGAGCACATCCGACCGGTAATCTATCCCGAGTGGGTGACCAATATTGTCCTTGTTCCTAAGCCCCCAGCTTGGAGGATGTGCATTGATTTCACTGACCTCAACAAGACCTGTCTGCTCGACCCATATCCGCTACCGAGCATCCACCAGATGGTCGACGAGACGGCCGGGGCCGAGTTGATGAGCTTCATGGATGCATTCAAGGGATATCATCAGATCATGATGCACCATGAAAATGAGAGCAAGACAGCCTTTGTCACCCCGGACGGGCTGTATTGCTACCGAGTGATGCCGTTCGGCCTACGCAACGCAGGAGCCACCTATCAGCGGATGGTCAACATGCTATTCGCCGATCTATTAGGCTGAACGATGGTGGCATATATTAATGATATGCTGGTCAAGAGTCGGGACCGGTCCGACCACACTCGGGACCTCCGGAAATGCTTTCAGATCATGAGGAGGTATCAATTGAGATTGAACCCGACCAAGTGCACGTTCGCGGTTCAAACGGGGAAGTTCCTCGGCAACATGATGACAAAAAGAGAGATCGAGCCTAACCTGGCCAAAGTTAAGGCAATTCTGGACATGCAACCACCTTCTACCGTTCGGGAAGTCCAGCAATTGACCGGTCGGTTGGTTGCACTCAGTCGGTTCCTCTCCAAATTAGCCGAGCGCGCTTTACCATTTTTTAAGGTATTGCGCAAAGTCAATGGTTTCGTCTGGGACGACGAGTGCCGAGCGGCCTTCGACGAGCTAAAAGAGTATCTTATGTCACCAATTGTGCTCTCGAAGCCCGAGCTCGGGGAAGAGCTAGACGTGTACCTCGTTGTATCCGATCGAGCAGTAAGCGTAGTATTGTGCCGAGCTGATCCGGAAGGGGTCCAGCGACCGGTGTACTATGTAAGCCACGCGCTACATGGTTCCGAGCTCCGGTACTCCCGGCTTGAGAAGGTCGTCTATGCCTTATACATTGCTGCGAAGAAGTTGGCTCCCTATTTCCAGGGTCGAGCAATTCGCGTGTTGACCGATTAGCCGATCGGGCCAGTCCTCCGCACTGCTTCATCGTCCGGTCGCCTAGTCAAGTGGGCGTTAATGCTGACCCAGTACGCGATTGAATACCGACTAAGACCAGCCATCAAAGGTCAAGCCCTTGCAGATTTCTTGGTCGAGTGCACCGCTCGGGACACCCGACCTCCGGAGGTCGCTGACCCCGAGGCCAAGTGGTGGTCGCTGGCTACTGATGGGTCTAGCAGCAAGAAAGGGGCAGGAGGAGGAGTGGTAGTTACGAGCCCGGAAAGATTCAAGGTGTACTTCGCTCTTATGTACCAGTTCCATCCGACCAACAATGAAGCCGAGTACGAAGCCTTTGTCAACGGCTTGCAGCGTGCTCGGGATTTGGGGGCTGAGTATATCCGGGCTCAAACCGATTCTGCGCTCGTGGTCGGGCAAGTCCTCGGCGACTACGAAGTGAATGGTGAATGACTACAATCATACCGGGACCTTGCAGTGGAGAAGCTTGCCCTGTTCCGGGGGTACACCGTCCGGCACGTACCCCGATTGGATAATGCTGATGCGGACATCTTGTCCAAATTGGCCCAAGATGCCCCGGAACACATGTCAAAGATTGCTCGAATTTTGGTGATCCCGAAGCACAGTATTCATCGAATGCCGGTCGCACCTATTCAACCGGCGGAAGACAACTGGATCACCGATCTAATGGAATTCCTTGAGCACGGTCGGCTCCCAGACGACCCTCAGCGTGCTCGGAAGGCCAAGCTCAGGGCTCCCAGGTTTCAGATTCAAGACGGTCGTCTTTATAGACGATCGTATGGGAGCCTGCTTATGCGTTGCTTAACCGCATTTGAGGCGGATCTAGTGATGAAGGAATTGCACACGGGCATCTGTTTGTCGCATCAAGGAGGCCGTTCGTTAGCTCGTCGAATCATGTTGATCGGCTATTATTGGCCGTCCCTCCAGCTAGATTGTGAGAAGCTCGCTCGGGATTGTGAGACGTGCCAGTTATTTGCCCGGATGCCCGGACGACCGGCTACCTTCTATCCGCTGGTCACGACTGCAATTCCTTTCGCAAGGTGGGGGGTAGATATTTTGGGACCATTTCCTCAACTTGTCGGGCGGAGAAAGTTTGTCATCGTTGCCATCGACTACTTCTCCAAGTGGATCGAGGCCGAGCCGTTAGCCACGATCACCTCGCAGCAGTGTGCTCGGTTCTTGTGGCGTAATGACATTTCCCGCTTTGGTGTGCCCGTGCATCTCATCAGCGACAACGGCCGCCAATTCGTAAGCCAGTACTTCCAGAACATTCTTGCCACGATCGGGACAACCCACATCCGGTCGTCGGTGGCTTACCCGTAGGGAAATAGACAGGTCGAGAACACCAATCGGACGATCTTGGAAGGTCTGAAGAAGAAGTTACACTCGGCTGGTCGTAGTTGGGCCGATGAGTTGCCCTATGTTTTGTGGACTTATCGGACGACCTCGAGAGAAGCGACTTTAGAGACGCCATTCGCCCTAGTCTACGGGGCTGAAGCCCGACTCCCGATCGAGGCATGGATCCCGACCGCTTGAGAACGAACTTACAATGCGGAGGAGAATGAACACTCAATGGTCGTGGATCTCGACGGGGTCGAGGAAAAAAGGGAGCAAGCCGCTCGGCGTATGGCCGAGTATCGGAAGAGAGTCAAGAGTTCAAAGGATGTCCAGGTCAACCCTCGGTACTTTCAGGTCGGAGATTACGTCCTACGCCGACGGGAGGCCAGTCAACCTTTGGAAGGCGGGAAGCTAGCTCAAAATTGGGAAGGGCCGTACGTCATCAGCGCTGTAGTACGGCCAGGAACATACCGACTGGAGACGACGACCGGTCGGGTGATCGAGGGGACTTGGAATTCTGAGCACCTGGTTATGTTTAGGCATTAGCCCATTTTTTGTAATTTTAGGCGAAGTGGGGGCTCGACCTGCGAGTCGGCCTCGTTCGTCATTTGCTTGTAAATTGTCTACTGTGAATATTTTCTTAACCGCATGCGAGCGGGAAAATTCAATGTATATACGATCGGTGATTGCTCGACCGTTTGCACACGGCGGCCCGATCGGTTTTCTCATTACCTTGGTTAGATGTAGGGTAATCTACCTCCGCTTTATCACCTAGCCTCGCTCGTGACCTACCCGATCGAGATTCAACATCAATGAAGAAGAGGGGCTTTATGTTCCATAAACACCTCTCCCTCGGTTCTCATCGATAGGGGTGTGCAACAGAATGGCTGTAACACCCCGTGTTACGACCCCTAACCCTAACCAAATATTTAATCACTTGCCCTAAAAAGAGAATTAAAAACCCATTAATCAACTAAGAAAGGTCCACCATAGTCCATGGGCCCATATCCCTATAACCAACCCCTTAGTCCTATAAGGAATAGAATTAGCAAGCCATAGCATTTGGACCCCAATTAGGAATCTAGGGAAAATATATATATAAATAGGGTCATAGGAGGCACCTAGATCACACATCACAAATAATCTTTCACCACACAAGAAGCTCCAAGAATCCCCTTAGGAGAAATCAAGAAAGAAGAAATCTTAAAGAAAGACCCTTCATAGCCAAGGAAATTAATTAAGGCTAAGAGGTAACCCATGTCTCAACAAAACCTATTTTCTTCGCTATAATCTCCTTCCTCGGCCTCCCTCTATATTCTTGAGTCTTGATTGAATTCTTCTATGATAATTGTGTTATATTCTTGATGATTGATAAGATGATTTGTATGCTTTCTAGATAATCTTGATGATCTTGATGTTGAGAAGAAGTTCTTGATTATGATATGATGATTCTTGACGAATCTTGATAATTCTTGATGATAAAAATATGTTCTTGACGATTTGGGTGGGATTACAGCCATAGGTTGGATTAAGAATTTGTATTGTGATGTTCTTGATTTACTTTTGGGTGGGAATTCGCATGTTCGGGTGTTGTTTATATTTAGAAGTCGTTATAGGATAAGTCCTACATGATTCCTGCTTTTGATCCGTTAATTGCTTACGTGATGTCGTTATTTGCGTTTAAAAGTGTCTAAGCATGGTTTCGGGTTCCACGAAGGTTCCCGAGACAAGTATATGAGTAAAGAGTCAGTGGGGGTGGGGGAACCCACCACCTACCCGCTGCCCAAAGGGCACTGCCCGGCAGCGGGCAGCCACCGGGCAGCCGGCTGCCCGCCTGCTACCCGCTGCCCGGAACAGTGCCCACCGGCGGGTGACCCCCACCCACCGACTACCCACTGGTCCGTACCCCACCCCGGGTCCCCGGCTTCCCCGTTTGATGTTCCCCGTCCCCCGTGGTGTCCCAACGGACCCCGTTTGTCATGCCTGAGTCTAGTTTGATGTTTCGGGTACCGTTCGTAGGATAAAAGAGTCTTAGGAATTGCATGCTAGTTGAATTGGTAACCCGTGGACCTAGGTGGAAGTTGTATGAGCCCTTAGGAATTATTCTTAGTATGTGAATGATCACACGTAAGTTTATTTATATGTCTTTCCCCTCCCAATGTGCTATTACGTGCTCCTACGTGTTATGTGTTGCATGATCCCCCATTTCGGCTATAGGCCAATTGGGTGGTTCCCGGACTAAGGTTCGGAAGTCGATTGAAGACCGAGTGGATTGTTCCCGGACTGAAGGTTCGGAAGTGGCTGAAGGCCAATGGATGGTTCCTGAGCTAAGGCTCAGAAGTGGCTAAGGCCAAATTGATACACTTCTTGGACTACAGGTCCAAATATGGGCCTCGGTGCTATGACCCACCGGACCTGAACGCGCCAGGACGGTGTGTAGGGCCAATAAGCCGAGGAAGGCTGTAGTCCACCGACCTGAGTAATCAGGCGGTGTGTAGGGCTAAGGCTGGCTGCGATCCACCGAATGGTGGGACAACGGTGTGTAGGGCCATAGTCTCCGAGGATCTTCGCCCACCGACTGAGTATAGCTCAGCAGTAAGCCGGGCTTGATCCGCTATGGTCCACCGACTGTGTGCATCGACGGTGTGTAGGGTCGTAAGTCCCCCCTTGTAAAGGGGATTGCGGTCCACCGACTGTGTGCGTCAGCGGTGTGTCGGATCGTGATCCGACATTGAGTTCGTCAGCGGTTCTCAAAGGGTTGGTTGCGATCAACTCCTCTCGTACCACGGTACTGAGGTAGGGTGTTGCGGGGCCGTGTTAATGCTATAGGCATTAACCCTCATGTTCGGGGCATGCGATTGGTCCCGTGGCGCCATCAATGATGATGTGATATGAATGATGATTAAGTGATGATGTGTCTTGAAATTGGAAAGTGATTTGTGACCTTAGTTGCGTAATCCTTATGATGTTATCTCTACTTAACTATTTATTATTGTTTGATGTGTTTGTCCCTATTTGCTGAGTTTATTCCCGGTTTTAAAACTAATGTCTCTTAAGTATATATCTTCCTGCTTCAAAATGGTTTTCGTATATCTATATTTATATCTATTATATAGTTCAACGCGTTGGAGTGGGTTACCAGCATCTCTCGCTGAACAGATATATTTGGCTTTCAGGCACGGATGAGTAGGCACTGGAGCGTGTTAGAGATTGGTAGCGTAGAGTAGATAGTTCCCTTTCGCCCTGCGTGCCATGCTTATATATTGACATTGTTGAGGATTTAGATAATTAGCCTGTGCACCTGAGTTTTCTAGCTCAGGTGTGGCATAGCACCCCATACTTTTATATTATACTTTTGGGAATTAATGAGAATTTAACTCTATTATATAAGTCTTAAAAATTGAAAAATTTCGGGGTGTTACAATGGCTCTAATAGCCATCAACTTTTTTGAATGCTACTAGCTCTATTACATTGTAGTATCTGTTCATATACTTTCTCAACCTACTGAAACACAAAGAGCTAATAACGCCTCCACTGAAACTCAAAGAGCTAATAGCCATCAACTTAATTGGCTCTAATAGCCGTTAACATTATGGCTCTAATAGCCAATCGTAACTCGACCGGGCGAATATATCGACCGGTTAAATGCGCTCCACTTCGGCGGACATCAGGGTCACGCCACCGATCGGGAAAGCTAGAGCTACAGCAGAATTCCCCGATCCGTCCAATTTCTTTCTACTGTTGCACCCACTCGTGCCTCGAGCGCACAATAGTGTGGGGGCTAGGATGAAGGAAGTGCTCTAGGCCTAGTGGTCCAGAAAATCCCGAGCGGGAAGGCCACTAAATGTCAATGTCTCGGCGGGCCAGTAGGCCATTCGGTCGGAATGTGCACGATCAGGCCATAAGGCCGCGGTGTCAGGCATTAGACGATTAACATACATGCAAACAAAAGTAAAGCGTAATAACTACGAGCCACATAAGGTAGACAAAAAATAGATTTCATTAATCTAAGAATGTGCCCGGTACAAAAGCGGGACCTGGCTCCCAATCGAGTTCACTTAGCAAAAACAACGAAGGAGAAACTAATCTACTTCTTCGCGGCATCGGCCTCGCTCGGCGTGGCAGCAGCAGCCCCACTTGGCTCAGCAACCTCTCCGTCCTCTCGGCCGAACGGGGCCTCACCAGGGTCGGGAATAGCGGTCGGGAGAGTCGTCAGGACTAGTCGGAGGTCTTCGCCCTCGAGCGCTTCCTCCATATTCTTCTGGGTTTTTTCTCTCATCTTCCGCTGCCCGGCCTTGAAGGCCCATCGGCCGAACTCCCAGATCAGTTCGTCCCTGACCAGATTCTTCCGCATCTCCCGGACGAACTTGATGCCCGAAGGGACGTCTCGGAAGAAGAACTTGGCCATCTCGGCCGGGTTCTCCATTCGGGCCTTCAGGTCGGCGGCTTCTTTGAGCGCTTTCTGCGTCGCCTTCTCTGCCAAAGCCCGGTCTGCCTTGGCCTTTTTGAGCTCGGCCGACAGATCGCCATTCTCCTTTAGCCGCCGCTCGGCAACCTTCTTTAGTGCCGTGGCCTCATTGGCCAGCAACGCTTGGCGTTGAAGAGCTAGACCCACTTGAGAAGCCTGCAAAAATGAGCGACTTAGCCCGAGCAACAACAGTTAAGCAATTAAAGCAAGATGACAACTTTTCTATACCTCGACCAGGTCGCGGCTGAGCTTCTCGGCCAGTTGGGTCGGGGTCATCTTCGACATTTCAGATGGGAGCGGCATGAGGTTGCCGATCTGTGTCAGGACAGAGGCATCGGCCGCGATTGCCCTGACCTCGAGAGTCGGGCTATTCTGTCTCCTCTGGCGTTTTAGCGGGGCGGTTTCTCCGGCGCCCTTCTCGACCGTTTTCTCCTTACCCTTGCGGGTACCCACCCGAGTGATCAGGGTGTCAGATGTATCGACCACACCCCCCTCGGCTGTGGTGGTCGAGCCTAGGGGTCGAGCAGTCGGTATCTGGTCCTCTCCCGACGACCCAGTCGGGGTCTTGTTCTTCCCGAGCGATATTTTTGCCCGGGGGGGGGGGGGGTGCGACTTTGCGCCTTCATCGTCAAGTCCTCTCGCGGCCATTCCTGCAAACAAACAAAAGTTGGTTAGGCCGGGAATAAAAAGCGTCCGGGAAGTTAAGGTCGGGGATGATTGGTTAGTGTTAGACCTTTATCCTTCCACTTGACCCGAGCGACTGCCCTTGCGATCGTTACGCCCATCGGTTCGGGCTTGTATTTTTCGGGCAGGTCGTAGACCAGTGCGGGTAATTGGGCTTCGTCGTAACTCTCGGCCGTCCGAAAGATCTTGTATTCGTAGATCTCGCTCGAGATCTTTGCGACCGCGTCCCGGAGAGCTTTAGTCTCGACCGGTGTAACTTGCTTTCGGAAGTGAGTGCTCCAAGTCCTCTCGACCGGGAGGATCCATGGGTCATACTTGACCAAAAAGATCCTGTTCTTCTACCCCCGGTTGTTCCCGGGTAGATTCTCGATCGAGCACCTTTCGGTCCGGGATTGGGTCATCAAGAACCCGCCCCCGTGTGAGGCCGAGAGGACCTTCACTTGGTACACAAAGTTAAAAAGCTCCATCGTGCAGGCCACTTCATGCCGAGCGCATATCTGAGGGAAGCAGGCTATCATTCTATGAGCGTTCAGACAAATTTGGGCCGGGACGACTTGATAGTAGCCTAGGAACACTGTTAGGAGAGCTGTGAAGGGGAAAGTGATCGGGGCCATCAGTGAGTCATAGTGCATCCCGATCCACTTTCCCCGATGGCGCTCGATGATGTTCCCAAGCCGGCGACTGGTGTTGAACTCGACCCGACCGCTAAGACTTGCGGTGATCTTGGCCGCCTCTCCTTTTGTCAGCTTACTCATCTGACGTTCGATGTTCTCGCTGTTCAAGAACTTGAATCCGTCTGCGGCTGGTAATGCCGGTTCGACCGGGTCCTCCTCGACCGGCTCTGCAGCGTTTTCCCGGTCGTTTTCTTGAGGCTCGGCTTGAGGGTAATCCCCGATAACCCTAGTCGGCGTGTCCCGAACGCCTTCGGTGGGGAGATCTTGCCCACTCGTTGATGTCTCCCCGCTCTCTCTGCTCGAGCTCCCCGATCCGCTCGAGCTGGATCCTGACGTCCCAGATGAGCTCGATGACCTTCGTCGCTCGGGAGCTTTTTGTGGTTTTTGAACGACCTCTGGTGAGTAGGACATTATGTCAACCTCTTCGCTGATCTGTTCGACCCCTTCATCATAGTCCGCAATCGACACGTTCTGGCTGTCTGAGTCTGACATTTTATCTACCTAAAGGCCGGTCGGGGTTAGTTTGGGGCTCGGGATGTTCGAGTCGAGGTCAATTACCGCCTACAACTGGCTATGCGGAAACGTAAAGCAAGAGATAAAAGCTAAGGATCAGAAAACTTACCGAGTGAAGATACTTAAAGCTTGAAAGTTAGTTGCTTGACCGATCTGCTGAGATGCCTCGTGTAACACCCCGAAATTTCAAGACATTTAAAACTAATAAAATAAAGGTGGAATCTCATTAAATCCCAAAACGTAATACAAGAGTACGGGGTGCTATGCCACACCTGAGCCAGAGAACTCAGATGCACATGCTAACTAACTAATATCCTTGATAATGTAAATGCATAAGCATGGCACGCAGGCCGAAAGGGAAACTATCTACTTCTACGCTCCAAATTCTAGCGCGCTCCAGTGACTTATTCTTCTGTGCCTGAAAGCCAAATATATCTGTTCAGCGAGAGATGCTGGTAACCCACTCCAACGCGTTGAAATACAATACATATAGATATATATAGATATACGAAAACCATTTTGAGCATGAAGATATATCGTACGAACTCTAGCTTTTAAAACTGGGAATGACTCGACAGATAAGGCTAGACACAAGCAACAGTTATAACAAGCGTATACAATCCACAACAGGCAAGACAGATAAGGCTGAGCACAATTAATAATCATAACCCAACATAAACAATCCCCAGCATAAATCCCGTAGTCACATCCCCAAGACATTCATAACAACAACTCATCCGTATTTCATCACACAGCACACTTTGTTGGCGCCACAGGACCAATCGCATGCCCATACATGAGGGTCAGCGCATATAGCTCTGACACGGCCCCGCAGCACCCTGTCCCGTATCGCAACACGGAGGGGTCGATCGCAACCGACCGATGAACCGCAGCTCATCATAATGTTTGATCGCAACCAAACAGTGGACCGCAGCCCAAGAGAATGTCATCTGACCGCAGCCAGGAAATATGAACCGCAGCTCATGTAGAAACGTTTGATCGCAACCAAACGGTGGACCGCAGCCCAAGAGTGTAAATCTGACCGCAGCCAGCTTCTGAACCGCAGCTCAGGAATAACCAATCCGATCGCAACCGAATTGGGGTATCATGCACACATAACACATAGCAAGCACATGCAACCCACATTAACACATTGGGAAGGGGGAGAAAACGTATAACAAAACCTATGCGTGATCCTTCACATACTAAGAATAATCCTAAGGGGTTCATACTTCCTCCACCTAGGTCAACGGGATACCAATTCAACTAGCATGCAATATATAAGACCCATACAACCTACGAACGGTACCCGGAATATCAAACTAGACACGGCACGATGAACGGTGTCCGTTGGGACACCACGGGGATCGGGGAAACATTAAACGGGGAAGCCGGGGTCCCGAATGGGGGAGATTTCCAGTGGGTAGCCGATGGGTGGGGGGCCACCCGCCGGCAAGCACTGTTCCGGGCAGCGGGTCGCCGGCGGGCAGCTGCCCGCCCGTCGGCTGCCCGCTGCCGGAGACGCCCCTTCTGGCCGCGGGTAGGTGGCGGGTTCCTACCCCCCCACCTACCCCCCACTGACTCTTTATACACAAAATGCCCCGGGAACCATTGTGGAACCCGAAACCATGCTTAGACACTTTACAACGCAATTAACGATCAACACGTAGACAATTAACGGATTAAATACAAGAAACGTACGACACATAACCTATCATGCTTTTCTAAACATAATCGACACCCAAACATGCGATTTCCCCACCCGATACACCAAGAATAATATCATACGATACAACCTAGGGTTCTAATCACTTTTATACCAACAAGAATACGATTCGTCTTCTAATTACAAGATTCGGTAAGAATATCACATAAGCATCAAGAACATCACACAAGCATCAAGAACGCCAACAAGAACATCAACCTAGGGTTCTAATTACTTTTACATCAACAAGAATACGGTTCGTCTTCTAATTACAAGATTCGGTACAAATAACACATAAGCATCAAGAACGCCATACAATTATCGAGAACAACATATAATCATCAAGAACTCCACATAATCGTTAAGAACACCATAATTATCAAGAATCTCCCGATATCAAGATTACCCATGGAATTATCCCATCAATCATCAATAATAACATCACAAATCATCAATACACAATAATATGGGGAAATCCTACGGGGGAAATCATAGCTATGAAAATAGGTTTTGTTGAGACATGGGTTACCTCTTAGCCTTAATTAATTCCTTGGCTATGAAGGATCTTTCTTTAAGCTTCCTTGCTTTCTTGATTTCTTCTAAGGGAATTCTTGGAGCTCTTTTGGGGTGGTGAGTCGTTTATTGTGGTGGGGGGGGGGGGGGGGGGGGGGGGGTTCTAGGTGCCTCTTAAGTCCCCTATTTATATATTTAGGAGTCCTGATTATGAACTAATATTATAGGCTTGCTAATTCTATTCCTTTTGGAACTAAGGATTGGGTTTAGGGATAAGGGCCCATGGATTACGGTGGGCCTCTTTCCCTAATTAATTATTATAATTTATTCTTTCTCTTGGGCTATGGGTTAATTAATTAATTGGTTTTAGGGGTCGTAACACGGGGTGTTACACTCTCCCCACCTTACGAGGGGCTTCGTCCCCGAAGCCCGGTGCGTTAATCCATTCTTTCACCCCCTAGGCATTCCGCATCTTGGCCTCCCGGTTAGGAATGTAGCCCCACGTTTTTCCTTAGCTGGGGTAGACTGGATTTCTGGTGGTGTTGTGATAGAAATGCTTTGGGTCTACCTCGACCTCCTGCTCCTGAGCTGGACGTCCCGCGAGTGCCCAAGGTGGCCTCGATTGCTGCCACCCTCTGATCTAGTGCGCGTGTCGTACGGATCAAGGATGAGAACCCTTCTGTTAGGAATAAATTGTAATAGATTTTGATAAGCCATATTGTAATTCGTAGATCCCCAAATTTTATTTTATTAGACTAGTCGAGTCTTAGACCAAGAAAGGGAAAAATAAATTCATTAGTTGAGGAAATGGATGAAGAAGATATCAAGCCAAAAATCAAGAATTTGTCAAGAGAAAATGGCAAAAGAGGAAGATGTATGCGTATGAAATTTGAGAAAATCCCTCAAGAAATCCCGAAGAAGAAAGAACGTGACTAGAAGTTTGCATGAAGCTATCTTGAAGATCAAGCATCTATGGAAAGAAAGGAGTACACCAAGTGGAACAAGAAGATAACCAATAGGCTGCATGGACGAGATGGTAGAAGCTTGAAATATTATGTGCAAGGTCACAGGTTCGAATCTCACATCCCACATATTTTAAGAAGCTAAGTTAAAATTCCATCTGATCAAGTAAGAGGCGATGGTTTGGCCGAAGGGATACAATTTGCAAGTCAATGGGATGAGATTTCAAGGGATGCAATTTGCAAAGTCAAAGGGAATGAGATTTCCAAATTGACTAAGGGATACAATTTGCAAGTCAATGGGATGAGATTTCCAATTTGACTATGGGATGAGATTTCGAGGGATGCAATTTGCAAAGTCAAAGGGAATGAGATTTCCAAATTGACTAAGGGATGAAGTTTACAAGTGAAGGGATGCAGTTTCTCAAAATTGGTATCCCAAACAAATTGGAACCCCGAAATGGAAATTGGAACCCCGAAATTGAAATAGGGATGCAAAATAGGGATGCAATTTCATCAGAAGAATTGAAGTTCAAATTGGTACAGGGAAATCAATTTGAAGGATGAGATTTACAAGGCTTCAATTCAATTGGAGATATAGATTGCAAGGGATGAGATTGCAATTCCAAATCAAGTAAGGGATGAGAATTCAATTGACAAATCTAGCAAGGGATAGAGATTTCATTTCCCAAAATAGAAAGGGATGAAGTTTCACAAGGGAAGAGGTTTCCAAGTCAATTGAAGAGATGAAGTCTGGAAGCAGTCTACAGACCCAGAGATGAAGTCTGGAAGCAGTCTACAGACCCAGACACGCGAAGTACAGAGGAAGATATTAGAAGAAGTTGCAGAAGCAAAAATACTAGTCTAACTAGTAAGGGATTATATTGGAGAATATATTTTGAAGATAAAAATCCCAAGAGGCATGATCTACACCAGATGGAGATTCATGGGACGCCATTTTTGCTGAAACCTCAAGCTCAATTTGAAATATCTGACAAGATCTGCAACGTTATCTTATCTTCTGACAAAAGGCTATACAGCTAAGCAAAATTCGAAAATGAGACCGTTTCTTTCCAACGGACGGATTCTCATTACCAGCTATAAATAGATGAAGATTGAAGCAGTGGAAAGTAGAAGCAAGAATACAAAGAGCAAAGAACAGAGCTAAACAGAGCATACAAATTCAAAGAAAGCTTTCCATCTCAGAAGCTTAAATTGATATATCTTTTGTGAGATAAACACTCAGAGTGATACAGAGCTTAGAAAAGAAATATCCAAGAGTGTTGAAATCTTCATCAACTTCAAGAGACTCAGCGCATCAACGAAGATCATCTACAGAGTCTCAAAGTTGGAAGCAAGGCAAAACTTGTTTTGGAGCAAAACAAGGGAAAGGAGGAAAGTAACACGGAGTTGTGAAATCCTGGTTTGTCACATGGAGCTGTGAGATCCGAAGCAGCAGTGTCGGGAAGACATTGGGCGTGATTGGTGTGGGCTTGGTGATCAAAGCACCAGATCACGGGATACGTTTCTACCGGATCGTAGAAGACGGGGGGAAAGTAGCACGGAGTTGTGAAATCCTGGGAAAGTAACGCGGCGACGTGAAACCCGAAGCAGCAGTGTTGGAGGCACTGGGCGTGATTAGTGTGGGCTTGGTGATCAAAGCACTAGATCACGGAATTCATTGTATCTTGGAACCAAGAAGTGGTGGATATAGTGAATTGGCTCTTTGAGAAGAGCAAGTGGAGTAGGAGGATTACATCACCTCGCGAACCACTATAAATTGCCTTGTGTTCTTTACTGCTTTCTTTACTTACCGCTCTTGCTTGCTTCTCACGTCAATAATCTTGACACGATCTACACACACACCGTATCGTTTATTTAATTCCGCTGTGCACAGGACTCTAACAATCTAGTTAAGAGTCTTGGTTTATCTCTGGCTTACCTTTTGTTATATTGTGCGAAAAAGTTTGAAAGTCTATTCACCCCCCCCTCTAGACTTTCACCTTACCTCTTTTGGGACCAACAATTGGTATCAGAGCTGGTGCCTATCCGAGTCAGAATTTGTCTCTAATCGATACTAACAATTGGTATCTAGGCCAGTAGCCTATTTGAGTCAATTAGTATCAAGAGCAGGTTGTCTAATTGGGTCAACCTTGTTTCTGACTGCTAGGCAGATCCATCTTACCCAGTGTGTGTAAATTGGATTATTTGTCTCTCGTATCCATCGAGAAGATGAATAAAGATTTAGCTCAAAATCTGTTATTTTCACTTGATAAATTTGATGATTGGAAAGTTCGTATGCAGGTTCATCTATCTGCTTTACATGATGAAATGTGGGAAGTTATCTCCAACGGACCGATCGAAATATTGAAAGTAAATACGGCTTTTCTTCTATCTCCGGATGCTCAACAATTCGTACCAAAGCCAAAACCGGAATGGACGCCGGATGATAGAAAAAGGAACAATCTTGACAACATTGCCAAAGATATTCTGTTCAAAGCCATTGATGATACAATATTCCCAAAGGTTCGAAAATGTACAAGTGCAAAAGAAATTTGGGATACTCTCATCAAGATCGGAGAAGGAGATGAACAAGAAAAAGATAATAAGCTCACTATTGCTATGAAGAAGTTCGAGGACTTCAAAATGCTCTCAAACGAATCCATTGTTGATATGGAAGCTCGAATGATCAAAATCCTTGGAGAAATTAATGACCTTGGCAAAAATATTAGCTAAAAGGAAATTAATCTCAAAGTTCTACGAGGCTTACCATCTACTTGGGATATGAAGGTTACGGCTATGCGAGATCACCGAGATCTAAGAATATTGTCAACCGACAAATTATTTAGTGATCTTAAAGCATATGAGTTCGAAATGAAGGCCAAAGATGATGAAGTTCATGAAATTCAAAATCCAGCTCTAATGGCCGAACAACCGTCAACCTCCAGGTCAGTAGATAATATTGATTTTATAACTGACGAACAATTTGCTCTTTTTGTGAAAAAGTTCAAAAGGTTTATGCGAAGAGGAGACAACAAAAATTCTGCTCGTGGAAAATTCGTCTCTCGCACGACACAAGAAGAGAAAGTCGAAGAAAACAACAATTTATGCTACAATTGCCGCAAACCTGGACATTTCAAAATAAATTGTCCGTATCCGATCGTTAGCAAGTATCAAGGCATAAATGTTGAATCTACACCGAATAAATCCGAAAGCAAAGATCGAAGGTTCAAGCGCGACAAAAGAAAAGCTCTCATTAGCAATGAACCAAATGAAAATGATGAGTCGAATGCATTGTCATCAAGTGATGAAAGCTCAAGTTCAGAAGATGACACGGCTCTAATATGCAAATCAATTGAGTTGAGTTCTAGTGAAGAGTGCTTTATGGCTCTTGGAGCAGAGGAAGAAGAGGTAACATCTAATTCTTTCAATTCTGTTAATTCCTCTTTTTCTCGTGAATCTATTGGCAGTCTAATGCGAGATTGTCAAGAGATTATGCTCACTCATCCTCAACTCAAGGAGCGCAATAATATTCTAATTCTTGAAAAAGAAGAGATGAATAAAAAATTGCAAGATGCTTTACTTGAAGTGAGTAACTTGAAGAGTGAAAATATTCAACTTCAAGAAGAGTGTAAATCAAGAGAGGTTAGAGAACATAACCTTCGGGCTACCATTGCTACGTTTACTAATTCGTCCAAAATTATGGATAAAATGGTAAATATGCAAAAGCCGTCAGGAGATAGAACCGGAATCGGTTACGACTCCACATGTTCTCAGACCCCTCAAAGTCTGACTAATTCTACTACGCCTTTAATCAATAAAGTGCAAGTAGTAAAATTTGTTAAAAGTCAGAATAGCACAATGAGACAAGGACTTGGCTATCAAACAAAAGCAAATTTGAATGTTGATAGGCCGAAACAGTTCAATACTACGGCAAAGCAACAAAAATTCTTCAAGCAAAGATATGCCAAAGAGTCAAGTGCAAAAAGAATTTTTAGAAAAGAGGGAAGCTTTTCTAGAAAAAGAGATGGAAGATTTTATTCCACTCAAAAGGATTGGTTGTGTAAATCTTGTTTAAATGCTTCTTATAGACCAAAGCAACAATCCTCTTCCCAGGTGCCTAGATATAAAAATGTTTTTCAAAACCCGGCGCCAAAAATGTTTTCAAAAGTTAATTATGATTATCGTGTTTCAAATGGTTACAAACCGCCTTATCTTAATTCAATAGGATCAAGGTGGGTTTGGTTACCAAAAATTACTAACAGCAAAGGACCCAAGCAAGTATGGGTACCTAAAACCAACTAATCTTTTTTGTAGGATGTTTGGTACATCGACAGTGGTTGCTCACGCCACATGACTAGAAATAAATCTTGTCTAGTGAATTTCAAGAAAATCGATGGACCAAAAGTTATATTTGGAGGAAATCAAAATTATGGAACTACAAAAGGAGTTGGTACAATTGAAAGAAATGGTTTGAAGATTGAAGATGTTTCATTTGTTGAAGGCCTAAAATTCAATTTGTTGAGCACTAGTCAATTTTGTGATAAAGGCTATCTTGTGGAATTTTCCAAAGATAATTGCCTAATAAAAAAATGAGCTCTCAAATGAAGTTGTGCTCACTGAAAAAAGGCGAAAGAATATGTATGTTGTTGATTGGAGCACAAGCAAAGATTCAGCATGCTTAATGGCCAGAAATTCGAATGAAGCAAATTGGGAATGGCACAGAAAGCTCAACCATTTAAACTTCAAGACCATCAATCAGCTTGCAAAGAAAAATCTAGTTGAAGGATTACCAAGTATCATCTTCAAGAAGGACCAAGTGTGTGATGCATGCCAACGCGGAAAGCAAATCAAATCATCATTCAAGTCTAAGACGCACGAATCAACATCAAGACCGCTAAGCTTGTTACACATGGACTTATTTGGACCGGTTGATCCAATCAGTATGAAGGAATCTTTCTAGGATATTCGACTACCAGCAAAGCATTCAGAGTGTTGAACAAAAGAACAATGGTGGTTGAAGAATCCATACACGTGGTATTTGATGAAAAATCACACGTCAATATTGATGCTCTGGACGAAAATGGCGAAAATATTGAGCAAAATGGTAACAAGTGTCATATTGATTTTTGTGATACTGATGATACGTGTGAAGAAAATATTTTGCAGGGAATGGATGAGTTGGAAATTAATTCTCTAGAAAATCCCATCTCTCATCAAGTAAGAAATGAAGTGCGGAATGCAATTGGTATTGAAATTGCAAATCAACCCAGGGATGCAATTGGTATTGAAATTGCTAATCAACCCAGGAATGAAGTTGAAGTGGAAATTGCAAATCAGCCCTTGGATGCAATTACTGGAGAAGTTGGAAATCTAGAAAATGAAGCAGAAATTCGAACCAGTGCTACCTCTTCTCAACCAGTAAATCCACCCAGTACCATGCACCCATTTGAACCAGACTTAAGATGGCTCAAAAATCACCCACCAGATTTAGTGATCGGAAATGTTCGAGATGGCGTGAAAACAAGATCATCTACCATGGAAGCATTGTTCACATGTTATCTATCTCAGATTGAACCAAAAGAAGTGGACGAAGCTCTAAATGATCCAAGTTGGATTGACGCCATGCAAGAGGAACTCGATCAATTCAAAAGAAATGACGTTTGGGAACTTGTTCCAAGACCAATGAACCACAATGTTGTAGGAACTAAATGGGTCTTCCGGAATAAAGCAAACGAAGAAGGCGTGATTGTTAGGAATAAAGCAAGGCTCGTTGCAAAAGGATACTCTCAAGAAGAAGGAATAGATTTTGATGAAACCTTTGCACCGGTAGCCAGACTCGAAGATATAAGGATTTTCCTAGCCTATGCCGCACACAAAGATTTCACTGTTTATCAAATGGACGTGAAAAGCGCATTCTTGAATGGACTACTCGAAGAAGAAGTTTATGTCGAACAACCCCCAGGTTTTGAGGTAAAAGGCGAAGGTGATAAAGTCTACAAACTTAAAAAGGCATTGTATGGGTTGAAACAAGCACCTAGAGCTTGGTATGATACCTTGTCAATGTTCTTGATAAGCTGTGGATTCACCAAAGGCCTTGTTGACAAAACTCTATTTAGAATTCAAGATGGTGATCATATTTTATTAGTGCAAATATATGTTGATGATATTATTTTTGGAAGCACTAACAATTCTTTGTGTGAGAAATTTTCGAAGCTTATGCAGAATAAATTTGAAATGAGCATGATGGGTGAATTGAATTATTTCTTGGGCTTACAAGTCAAACAATTGAAGGAAGGAATATTCATCAATCAAGCAAAGTACACCCGCGACTTGATAACGAAGTTTGGCCTTGATGGAAAATCATCGATCAAAATTCCTATGAGTACATCAATAAGGCTAGACAAAGACGAAGATGGAAAAGATGTCGAACAAACGAAGTATAGAGGAATGATTGGTTCACTACTATACCTCACTGTAAGCAGGCCGGACATTTCTTATGCTGTGGGAGTGTGTGCAAGATTCCAAGCAAATCCAAAAGAAAGCCACCTCACCGCAACAAAGAAAATCATAAGATACTTGAAGGGCACAATCAATGTTGGATTGTGGTATCCTAAAGGTACAGATTTTACGCTAACTGGTTTTTCAGATGCGGATTTTGCAGGTTGTAAAATAGACAGAAAAAGCACCTCCGGAACGTGTCAATTCTTGGGAGGAAGGCTTGTTTCTTGGTTTAGCAAAAAGCAAAATTCCATCGCAACTAGTACCGCCGAGGCCGAATACATTGCTGCAGGAAGTTGTTGTGCTCAAATTTTGTGGATGAAGCAACAATTGAAGGATTATGGAGTAAATTGCGACGACGTTAGCATATTTTGTGACAATACAAGTGCAATCGCTATCACCCACAATCCAGTGCTTCACTCAAGAACCAAACATATCGACATACGACATCATTTCATAAGGGATCATGTTGAAAAGAAAGATCTAAAAATCGAGTATATCCCTACGGAGAACCAAGTTGCAGATATTCTCACGAAGCCTTTATGTGAAACGAGATTTTCTACTTTAAGGCATGAGTTGGGAATGCTTGAAATGAGCTAAGTATCATTGGACTTAATCTCATGATTTAAATTGATACTTGTGCTCATATAATTTTTTTTAATATATACGTTTATATATTTATTCGAAAGTTGCATGAATAATTTAGTTCAATGTGTTTAGTATCTACTTATAAAATTGCATGTCAAATTTAACGTGAAAATATGTGTCATGCAATTCATTTTTCGAAAATTTGTGTTTATTTGTTTTAATCGCATGTCTATGTGTTTTTAATTGTAGTCATGGCATAATACGTGTTTTATGATTTATTTGTTTATGTTAAAAATGCCGTGCCTATTTGTGTTGTTATGATTTAATTACTAAATGTTTTTAATTAGTTTATGTTAATTGGTATCTAAAATAATTGACTAGTTTCTAAATATTTGATTATTTGATTATATTTGTATTTTAGAAACTACCGTGTTTGTGTATGTTTATTTTTGGTGATTAATTGAAATTTGTCTAATTTTCTAAATCTTAGTTTATTTTAATTGGGAGTTTTACCGTATGTATACATGTTTATATATGGATGTGATTTAATTGCTTTTATTCAAAATTCCATATATGTTTCGAAATTATGTGAGTAATTTTGTGTAATTATATGTGAGATTTACGGATGTTTGTGTGTGATTATATTTATATTTTCATAAATGATACATCTAACGTTTATGTTTTTGAGATGATAAAGGAAGAGATCAGATTGGATTTAAAAACTCCACCCCTTAAACCTCTACCCATTAAAACCCAATCCCATTAAAACTCTTCACCTTTTAAACCTATACCTCTTAAACTTCCACCCATAAATTAAATCCCACAAAAATCTCACCCTCTCTCACAAAATCAGATCCCCTCTCATTAATCCTAATCGACACCCTCTCTCCCTCGAAGAACCCGATCGTCACCCATGCCTCAAATCTGATAAAATCCTCTCTTAAACACTAGTAGTTACTTGTCTAATCTCCTCCTAGCACCGTCCTCCTCAACCAATAGAAATTCATCCAAATTTAATGGATGTCAATCATACCTGTTCAGAACCCACCTGTCGACCATAACCCCTAAAGCCCTCAGACGTTTTTCAAGCCTATATATACCGGCAGTCCAAAAAACCCGTGCAGGCAGTCTATTTTTTTTTTTTTTGCAGGAGAACAATGGTGTCAAAGGAGAAGAACAATGAAGAAAGGAGAACATCCAAGAGAATCTGGAATCAAGTGCGACTCCAAAAGTTGCGAGCCAGAAGGGCTGAGGCTGGAGGACATCTGGTTGGAGATACTGCAAACGACCCTCTTGTCGTATCTGAAGAGAAAGGCCCTGAACAATATACACCTGTTTCACCACCAAGAGAACCAGGGTTTATCTATGCTGAAGAAGGAGATGCTGAGAAAAGCTTGCCACCACCGTGTCAAGGCTTAGCCGAACCACAGAAGTCAAAAGAATCTGAAGGACCTTTTCTGAAATTTTCACCTGTTGTGCAACCGGACATCTACCAGGAAATCATGAACATGAGCAACACCGAGTACATCCACTATCTGAAGCAGCTGACATTCGGACCAGTGTTGCCACCACCAGGCTTTGAAGGAATTTCTCATGAACCTCTTGCACCACCAGTTCAGTTTGATGCACCACCGGCCGCAGAACCTGACCTACGACCAGTACCACCAGAACTCGTTCTGCCATCTGCTCCTCCACCGGTGAATCCCCACATCCGTCCACCTGTGGACTACACGAGGTTCTTCAATGCAACGTACTCGTCCTCAAGCTCGAACATGCACAACGAAGATTCCGGACCAGGGTTCTGCCCATCTCCTCCACATACTGACAAAGACAACAGTGAAGATGAATGTTGTTCTACTAATCGCAGTTGATGTGGTTGTATTGTCAAAAAGGAATGTCTCTTGTGATCCTCTCTCTTGTACTCCTGATTAAAGGAGTAATAAATAAAAATGTTTGGTTGGCTGTGTTTGGAACAAATCGTATTTCCTACCCCATTTAAAAGGACCAAAAATGAACAAAACTTCCTCATCACGTTATATGGTCAAAAGTCAAAAATTGGACCCTACAAGGGATGAATTTAGAGACCAAATTGATGGTGAAATCAGACCATCAATTGGGGGGGAATATTCACATGAAGTGCCAGTACACGATAACACCCCTATATTGTCACTTCAAAATACCTCTCTGGAAGCTACTTTAAATACAGAGCTTATTTCAAGAACAGAGGTAATTGAAGAAGAAGTGGAAAATCATCTTGAAGAAGCCGAATCACCAGAAGAGAATTTGCAACTCACCGAAAATCCGGTTCTTGGAGATTCAAGAAGGAATTTATTCAAGAGTTTACACTCTTTGAATATGCAAGGAGGCCGAACCCGAGAAGAAGATGAAGATGATTTATTGGTTTCTTTGTTTGCAAAAGTCACTGAATCAAGTGATATGGTGTGTCAGAAAATTGGAAATACTCTCACCGAGCAAGGACATCTCTCTTTGCAACATTTTGAGGACACACGCACAAACTTGAAGGAATTGTTGGAGTATCAAAACACTTTGCAGACAAAAATTGAAAGAGCCGAACGACATTTGAAATGAGATCTCACTGAAGGTTTATTGGAGATCATCCACCTGATGAAGAAGGAACGAGAAGCCACAGAGAAAATCAACAGTGAAAGACACCTGAGACAAATCAAAGCCATACAAGATCAAGAAACAAGGATAAATCACCTTGAGGTGGAATTATCCTCCATGGCTAATAAATTGTCTGTTTTGCAGGATGTTTCTCTCAAAACACATGATGGAGTTAAGATTGTTAAAGCCAATCAAGAGCAAGATTCCAAATCCCTTGGCTTTTTGATTGATAATGCCATAAGGGGGGAAGAAATTCTCAATCATCTGGCTTTACAACAACATGAATTCATCATTGGAAATCAGTCACAACAACCAGCTCAGACCGCCGCACCTACGAAAGGCCGTGGACGAGGACGTGGTCAACAATCCCAAGTTGGTTTCGCTCAATTTGCAAATCCGAGTCTTGGATCAAGTTCATCAAAAGTGGCCGAAACTCGAGATTGGTTCGAATGCTCAAAAGGAACCTTAACACCGCAGAAAGTCTGGACATCCGAAAATGTGCCGGCTATGGTGAAAAGATGGCCAAAAGCTGATCAAGCTAAATGGATTTCGGACAAGAATAAAGAAGAAGAAGCGAAACGAAAGCAAACCGAAATGTGGTATGAGCTCAGAGACTATACCAAGAATAATGGTGAAAGTCTGGGATTCCAAAGAAGCTTTGAAGAATGCATAATTTGGTGGGAAGCTGGAGCTCTTCCGGGCACCAATATTAAAGAGGCCTTTGGACACTACATGGCTGGGAATGTGACTAAGAAGTTTGAATGTGAAAAGTTCAAGAATGATATCTGCAAGATGAGAGAACATATCAAGGATATATTGAAAGCTGACATGGGAGTCAAGAAACCCAGAAGGTAATCAAGCATATATTCCTCAAGAAATATGATGTTTTAAATTTCTATGATTTTGGCTAGCTACAATATTTCCTCTTTCGACTAATATGAATAAAAATTCCCTTGGTCTGATCTAAGTCTGTTTTTGATTTATTTTTTGGCTATCATGTAATTAGTTGGTGAATTAAAAGACAAGAGTTGTTAAACGCATGCAAAATTTTGATAAAGATAAAAATTGATTAAAAATTAATCAAGGATGCGTATAGGACTTGTCTAAATTAATTCACAAAGTTTTATTTTCCCTAGAATTATTTTTGTCAAACTCATCTTGGCTTTGTCGAAATAAAATTGAGTAAAAATAAAAATATTTTTCAAAGACTTAAAGCAAATGTTTGAGTATAGGTTATGGCATTATCAAAAGGGGGGAAATTGTTAGGAATAAATTGTAATAGATTTTGATAAGCCATATTGTAATTCGTAGATCCCCAAATTTTATTTTATTAGACTAGTCGAGTCTTAGACCAAGAAAGGGAAAAATAAATTCATTAGTTGAGGAAATGGATGAAGAAGATATCAAGCCAAAAATCAAGAATTTGTCAAGAGAAAATGGCAAAAGAGGAAGATGTATGCGTATGAAATTTGAGAAAATCCCTCAAGAAATCCCGAAGAAGAAAGAACGTGACTAGAAGTTTGCATGAAGCTATCTTGAAGATCAAGCATCTATGGAAAGAAAGGAGTACACCAAGTGGAACAAGAAGATAACCAATAGGCTGTACGGACGAGATGGTAGAAGCTTGAAATATTATGCGCAAGGTCACAGGTTCAAATCTCACATCCCACATATTTTAAGAAGCCAAGTTAAAATTCCATCTGATCAAGTAAGAGGCGATGGTTTGGCCGAAGGGATACAATTTGCAAGTCAATGGGATGAGATTTCCAATTTGACTATGGGATGAGATTTCAAGGGATGCAAAGTCAAAGGGAATGAGATTTCCAAATTGACTAAGGGATGAAGTTTACAAGTGAAGGGATGCAGTTTCTCAAAATTGGTATCCCAAACAAATTGGAACCCCGAAATTGAAATAGGGATGCAATTTCATCAGAAGAATTGAAGTTCAAATAGTTCAAATTGGTACAGGGAAATCAATTTGAAGGATGAGATTTACAAGGCTTCAATTCAATTGGAGATATAGATTGCCAGGGATGAGATTGCAATTCCAAATCAAGTAAGGGATGAGAATTCAATTGACAAATCTAGCAAGGGATAGAGATTTCATTTCCCAAAATAGAAAGGGATGAAGTTTCACAAGGGAAGATGCAATTTCATCAGAAGAATTGAAGTTCAAATTGGTACAGGGAAATCAATTTGAAGGATGAGATTTACAAGGCTTCAATTCAATTGGAGATATAGATTGCCAGGGATGAGATTGCAATTCCAAATCAAGTAAGGGATGAGAATTCAATTGACAAATCTAGCAAGGGATAGAGATTTCATTTCCCAAAATAGAAAGGGATGAAGTTTCACAAGGGAAGAGATTTCCAAGTCAATTGAAGAGATGAAGTCTGGAAGCAGTCTACAGACCCAGAGATGAAGTCTGGAAGCAGTCTACAGACCCAGACACGCGAAGTACAGAGGAAGATATTAGAAGAAGTTGCAGAAGCAAAAATACTAGTCTAACTAGTAAGGGATTATATTGGAGAATATATTTTGAAGATAAAAATCCCAAGAGGCATGATCTACACCAGATGGAGATTCATGGGACGCCATTTTTGCTGAAACCTCAAGCTCAATTTGAAATATCTGACAAGATCTGCAACGTTATCTTATCTTCTGACAAAAGGCTATACAGCTAAGCAAAATTCGAAAATGAGACCGTTTCTTTCCAACGGACGGATTCTCATTACCAGCTATAAATAGATGAAGATTGAAGCAGTGGAAAGTAGAAGCAAGAATACAAAGAGCAAAGAACAAAGCTAAACAGAGCATACAAATTCAAAGAAAGCTTTCCATCTCAGAAGCTTAAATTGATATATCTTTTGTGAGATAAACACTCAGAGTGATACAGAGCTTAGAAAAGAAATATCCAAGAGTGTTGAAATCTTCATCAACTTCAAGAGACTCAGCGCATCAACGAAGATCATCTACAGAGTCTCAAAGTTGGAAGCAAGGCAAAACTTGTTTTGGAGCAAAACAAGGGAAAGGAGGAAAGTAACACGGAGTTGTGAAATCCTGGATTGTCACACGGAGCTGTGAGATCCGAAGCAGCAGTGTCGGGAAGACATTGGGCGTGATTGGAGTGGGCTTGGTGATCAAAGCACCAGATCACGGGATACGTTTCTACCGGATCGTAGAAGATGGGGGGAAAGTAGCACGGAGTTGTGAAATCCTGGGAAAGTAACGCGGCGACGTGAAACCCGAAGTAGCAGTGTTGGAGGCACTGGGCGTGATTAGTGTGGGCTTGGTGATCAAAGCACTAGATCACGGAATTCATTGTATCTTGGAACCAAGAAGTGGTGGATATAGTGAATTGGCTCTTTGAGAAGAGCAAGTGGAGTAGGAGGATTACATCACCTCGCGAACCACTATAAATTGCCTTGTGTTCTTTACTGCTTTCTTTACTTACCGCTCTTGCTTGCTTCTCACGTCAATAATCTTGACACGATCTACACACACACCGTATCGTTTATTTAATTCCGCTGTGCACCGGACTCTAACAATCTAGTTAAGAGTCTTGGTTTATCTCTGGCTTACCTTTTGTTATATTGTGCGAAAAAGTTTGAAAGTCTATTCACCCCCCCCCCCCCTCTAGACTTTCACCTTACCTCTTTTGGGACCAACACCTTCCTCCATGATTTGGTTTTGCCGGTTGAGCTGTGCGAGTATGCGTTCTTTGATTGAGCCCTCGTTTTGCTCCCTCGGGTTCCCTCCTGATCGTGGTTGCACCGACGGGTTGGGTTCGTCATCCTCCTCCTAGTCCTCATTTCCCTCCAGGATTCCGCAATCTTGCATTGCCCGTTTGAGCTTCTTGTTGGAGATGTCTAATTGGTCGACCAATTCTCTTCGTTCATCCTCGGGTTTTTGGCAAATTTCTTCGAGGGTGAGGTAATGTCCTCCCTTGGTGTAGTAGATATCATTGTGGCGTAGGTTCTGGGCATTAAAGGTCATGCCATTTGCGGTCTTGACCTCGGTGTGGCTTAGGTCCACCCCCTTTTTCTCCATGATCCAACTTAGGATCATCCCGTAGGGTAGGCTAAGTCGGTTGCTTGATTTGCAAAACTCCATGTGTTTTAGCATGAGGGCTGGCAGGTTGAACTTGATTTTGTGTTTCAAGAAGTAGGCAAAGGTGCACTCTAAACTCCCCACGTCCTTGCTCTTATTATTCGTGGGCAAGAGGCTATCGGTCACAATCATAACCAATATCTTTTGCTCCGCCGATAGCCACTTCCTATTAGGTCGTGTGGCTGAGGTGAATCCTTCCTCTTTCCCGAGTAGGTACCCGAGGTAGTTCTTGTACCCCGCATTTTGGGTATCAATCCACCCCTTTCGGTCGTAGTTTGACACACCCGTGGTGGTCAATTTTAAGAGCTTGGCCAGGCGGCCTTCAGAGAGTATGATTTCCTTGCCTCGGACCTTGGTGGTGATTTCTAGCTTATCACCCCGTTTGGTGGCTACTAGATGTTGATAGAATTCTTTCACCAATTCGGGGTACGTATCCCCCTTGATGGCGAGATACGTATCCAAAAGCCCTTGGTTTTTAAGCATATCAACCAATTCCGGAGAGAATTGGTCGGGTTCAAGGGCTTTACCTCCGATCACGGTGTAATCGGCGTTGCTCCATTCCGGGGTGCGGGTTCCGAGGGGCTTTTTCGGCATTGTGGAGTTTTCCTTGGTGACGAAATTGTCCGGTGATTTTCCGGTGGGACGGCGGCAGAACTCCGGCACGCTTTTCCGGCGAGATCCTCGGCGGTGCGGCGCTTGCGAGGGCGGTGGCGGCTAGGTGGGTTCCGGCGAGGGGCGATGGCGTGGTGGTGGCGTTTGGGCCGTGGCGACAGCGGGTTGCAGCTGGGCGGCGGCTGGGCGTGACACGGGCGACCTCCGGGCGAAGGTGGCTGAGCGATGGCGCGGCGGCGTGGGGCTGGCGAAGGACGGTCGGCCGGTGGCGGCATTCGGTTGGTGGTGGCGTTGTGCGGCTGGCGGGAATTCTACGGTGGGGGCAGTGAGGTGAGTGGGAGGGGGAAGGGAAGGAAGTGGGGAAGAAGGAGGAGAGGAAGAAGAAGAAGGGTTTTTGATTTGGGGATTTTGTGGGTTTTTAGGAGTTTGTGGAGGTTTAAGAAGGGAGTGTTCCCTTAAGGTTTCAAGAAACACCTTTAGTCTAGTGGTCAAGACCTTGGTCTTGTGAGTGGGAGGTCAATGGTTCAATTCCCATTGGTAACACTAGGCTTTTTGATGATGGGGCCCTTGTCTTTTTCCTTCTTTTGTCTTCTAGTGGTGAGGGCTTGGCTAGTTTGTATAGTTTTTTGGTTTCATCTTTATAAGCAGGATCGAATTTCGATCGAATCTTTTATTTATAATAATTCTGAAGTAATCGCTAAATAAGTAGTTTCACTATGAAGGTGATTACAAGGAATTGCTGGTTTATCCTAGACAGAATTCGTCTTCTTCGTTTTCTCCCGCGGGGTTTGCGTGGTCCTCGTCTTCTGGGGTTAAGTTCCCCTCCTCGAGGTTGCTCTCGTTTCCGAGGTCGGCTTGAGTGCGGCTCATGACGAATATTTTCCCGGGAGTGCCGTAGTTCCCTTGGTGGGTAGTGCCTCCGTGTTGACCCGTGGTGGTGGGGCGTGGCCTTTGGGGTTGAGTGCACTGGAAGGCCTTGTGCCCTTCTTCTCCGCAGTTGAAGCATCGCCAGGGATTGCCCATGCAATCTTTTCCTCTATGGCTTTTGTTGCATTTCGGGCAAGGGAAGCTTCTTGGGTTTGCTTCATTGTTCCCTAGGGACGGTCTTTGGTTGGTCAGGTTGCTTGGTCTTGTGTTGGTGTCGCTCCTTGTCCTTTTTACCGGTGGTGCTCCCCCTCCGGTATTCCTTTTTCGTATCTGTTCCTGAACCCCGCGCTGGAGTAGTTGGATTCGATAGAGATTGGCGGCACTGGAGTAATCCTCGTTGAGAGTCCGAGGTCGGCTTACCACTAGTGCTTTTCGGGCTTCGAAGTTGAGGCCTGAGACGAATCTTTCTATCTTAGTTACTTCGGTGGGGACTAGCTCTGGTGCGAAGCGCGCCAGTTCGAGGAATCGCTTGTGGTATTCCATGACGGTGGCTGTCCCTTGTTTCTGATGGAGGAACTCTTCGTACATGGATGCTTTCACGTGTGTTGGGTAGAATCGTTCTCGTAGTCGTGTTTTGAGGTTTTCCCAGTTGAACCCTGGTTCTTGTTGGTAAGCGGGACCCTCGTGGATCCACCAAAGGTCGGCCTCGTGTCCGAAGTAGAACGAGGCTATCTCTACGCGACGTTCTTCTGGGCATTCCACTAACCCGAGTATTTTGTCGAGGGCCCGGATCCATTCCTCCAGGATCACGGGGTCCTCTTCTCCTGAGAATGTGGGCGGTCGATGGTTTGAAACTTGTCGGGCGACGTCTGAGTTCGCGTTTGATGGAGGAGGCGGGGGCCTGTTGTTGCGAAGAGCTACGTCGCTTAGTGCCTGGGCGACTTGCGTTAGTTGTTGCAGTGTTTGGGTCAGGGGGTCGTGTGTGGTGGGTTCCGGAGTCCTTGATTGTCTTCTGTTGGGCGCCATGCTGTCGTTTTTCTGAGTCAATGTTTTATAAGAACATTAGAGCTTGGCATCTTTCTTTGACGTGATAAGCGGAGGAAGGTTTTCTTTAGACAATGAAGGAATGAAGTGAGGGGGTTTATGTGTAGGTTTCACAATCTCACCGCGCGTCCTAAAATTCCCGCATCCTATGTTCCTAAATACCTAGAGTTCAAGCCTAATGTCCTAAAGTCCGGTTTTAAAAGTCTTACCCTAGGGTCAAACTTAGGCTCAGATACCAACTGTAACACCCCGAAATTTCAAGACATTTAAAGCTTATAAAATAAAGGTGGAATCTCATTAAATCCCAAAACGTAATACAAGAGTACGGGGTGCAATGCCACACCTGAGCCAGAGAACTCAGATGCACAGGCTAACTAACTAATATCCTTGATAATGTAAATGCATAAGCGTGGCACGCAGGCCGAAAGGGAAACTATCTACTTCTACGCTCCAAATTCTAGCACGCTCCAGTGACTTATTCTTCTGTGCCTGAAAGCCAAATATATCTGTTCAGCGAGAGATGCTGGTAACCCACTCCAACGCGTTGAAATACAATACATATAGATATATATAGATATACGAAAACCATTTTGAGCATGAAGATATATCCTACGAACTCTAGCTTTTAAAACCGGGAATGACTCGACAGATAAGGCTAGACACAAGCAACAGTTATAACAAGCGTATACAATCCACAACAGGCAAGACAGATAAGGCTGAGCACAATTAATAATCATAACCCAACATAAACAATCCCCCGCATAAATCCCGTAGTCACATCCCCAAGACATTCATAACAACAACTCATCCGTATTTCAGCACATAGCACAATTTCTTGGCGCCACAGGACCAATCGCATGCCCATACATGAGGGTCAGCGCATATAGCTCTGACACGGCCCCGCAGCACCCTGCCCCGTATCGCAACACGGAGGGGTCGATCGCAACCGACCGATGAACCGCAGCTCATCATAATGTTTGATCGCAACCAAACAGTGGACCGCAGCCCAAGAGAATGTCATCTGACCGCAGCCAGGAAATATGAACCGCAGCTCATGTAGAAACGTTTGATCGCAACCAAACGGTGGACCGCAGCCCAAGAGTGTAAATCTGACCGCAGCCAGCTTCTGAACCGCAGCTCAGGAATAACCAATCCGATCGCAACCGAATTGGGGTATCATGCACACATAACACATAGCAAGCACATGCAACCCACATTAACATATTGGGAAGGGGGAGAAAACGTATAACAAAACCTATGTGTGATCCTTCACATACTAAGAATAATCCTAAGGGGTTCATACTTCTTCCACCTAGGTCAACGGGATACCAATTCAACTAGCATGCAATATATAAGACCCATACAACCTACGAACGGTACCCGAAATATCAAACTAGACACGACACGATGAACGGAGTCCATTGGGATACCACGGGGATCGGGGAAACATCAAACGGGGAAGCCGGGGTCCCGAATGGGGGAGATTTCCAGCGGGTAGCCGGTGGGTGGGGGGCCACCCGCCGGCAAGCACTGTTCCGGGCAGCGGGTCGCCGGCGGGCAGCTGCCCGCCCGCCGGCTGCCCGCTGCCGGAGACGCCCCTTCTGGCCGCGGGTAGGTGGCGGGTTCCCTACCCCCCCACCTACCCCCCACTGACTCTTTATACACAAAACGCCCCGGGAACCATTGTGGAACCCGAAACCATGCTTAGACACTTTACAACGCAATTAACGATCAACACGTAGACAATTAACGGATTAAATACGAGAAACGTACGGCACATAATCTATCATGCTTTTCTAAACATAATCGACACCCAAACATGCGATTTCCCCACCCGATACACCAAGAATAATATCATACGATACAACCTAGGGTTCTAATCACTTTTATACCAACAAGAATACGATTCGTCTTCTAATTACAAGATTCGGTAATAATATCACATAAGCATCAAGAACATCACACAAGCATCAAGAACGCCAACAAGAACATCAACCTAGGGTTCTAATTACTTTTACATCAACAAGAATACGGTTCGTCTTCTAATTACAAGATTCGGTACAAATAACACATAAGCATCAAGAACGCCATACAATTATCGAGAACAACATATAATCATCAAGAACTCCACATAATCGTTAAGAACACCATAATTATCAAGAATCTCCCGATATCAAGATCACCCATGGAATTATCCCATCAATCATCAATAATAACATCACAAATCATCAATACACAATAATATGGGGAAATCCTACGAGGGAAATCATAGCTATGAAAATAGGTTTTGTTGAGACATGGGTTACCTCTTAGCCTTAATTAATTCCTTGGCTATGAAGGGTCTTTCTTTAAGCTTTCTTGCTTTCTTGATTTCTTCTAAGGGAATTCTTGGAGCTCTTTTGGGGTGGTGAGTCGTTTATTGTGGTGGGGGGAGGGGGGGGGGGGGGGGTTCTAGGTGCCTCTTAAGTCCCCTATTTATATATTTATGAGTCCTGATTAGGAACTAATATTATAGGCTTGCTAATTCTATTTCTTTTGGAACTAAGGATTGGGTTTAGGGATAAGGGCCCATGGACTACGGTGGGCCTCTTTCCCTAATTAATTATTATAATTTATTCTTTCTCTTGGGCTATGGGTTAATTAATTAATTGGTTTTAGGGGTCGTAACACGGGGTGTTACACCTCGCCCGGGACGCTCTGAGTGTACCGACCGATTCAGGAAGATTGGGAAAAGTTCAAATGAAGTCCTTGAAGGCCTATTTATAGGAGAGCATTTGGGCGGGAAACCAATCCACTTGTGTGACGTGACCGCTCCAAACTCCGAGGTGACCGTTGCGGTCGCAGAGGCTGGCAGTCGTCGATACATGGCGCGAGGGAATGACAGCTGGCTGGTCGGTTGGGCTTCTTCATCCCTTCCCGTCTTTTCCCGGGCGATCAAAAATGCACGGGCTGGGGGGTTCTTAGTAGGGAATACCCCGACCGACATGCCTTCGTCCTTTTGTTCTTGTTTGTGCAGGTTACAGGGCGGGTTTCCTAGAAGAACCCGGTCGGTTCCCGACCGGGCAACACCCGACCGGCGTCATCGACCACCGAGCGGTAGCCCTTAGGCGAGAGAGCTGAGAAGAGACACGTGGCAACGCTACGTGATGACAGGCAGGGCACCCGGGAGGACGACACGTGGTTGCTACGTGGGTGACATGCCGGATGGCCAGACTTATGTCTCCGGCCTCACGGCTATAAATACCCGTAGTGGCAACAGTGTGGGGGACTTTTTGGACGATCGATAGGTTGTTATCAGAGCATCCCGACCGCAGTCAGTCGGTACTCGGAACAGCCATTTAGATTGTACTTAGGGCCTTCACCTTGATCAATAAAACCTTTATTTGCTTTAATTGGTCAAGTATTCTTTAATTACCGCACCACGTAGCAATTAAAACTATCAGACTCTTATTAGATTTGTAGATAGTTAATCAACGCAAATACGATCAACAGTTAAAATAGGTTTAAGACGATCGCGGAGATGTGTTGAAGATATATGTTGATCAAGACGCCTAATATCAACATTTGTTTGTTAACAAGCACAACAATCGACTTCTTTGTGAACACAAATAGTGCAACACCTCCATTCCCATTCTTGCATGAATATAAATGTAATGAGAAAATTTCAATTTTGGTTTACTGACTATTGGAGTTGTGTTAATCACTTAATTGCAACACTTAATTTTCAAAAATGTTAATTTAGTACCTTGAATATGTAATTTCTATCAATTTTGGTTGCGCCAGTCCAATTACCGGCGAATTGTGACCGGATAATCTTAAGTCAACATTTCAACTGAATAGGAAGGGGTAAAGTAGTCTTTTCTTGTTCCTTCCAATTTGGGAGAACCAATTGTCAACCAAAATAATCACAATCAAGACTATTTTGGTTTGGACAAAAGACTATTTTAGGTAAAAATTATATAGTTGGGATGGAATTGAGCAAGTTTGGAAGTCGAGGATCAAAGTGGTGATCAAAATCCTAATAGTCGATGGACCAAATCGGGTATTAACACTTTAACTTTATTAGAAGCAATTTTACTGGGTAATTTTAATTTTTTTTTGTTCCGTATTTAGAGGTGTTGCAATTATTTGTTATAATAGTAAGAGTCAGTATTTATAGTTGATGTAATTTGGTCAATTTATTTGTGCATCAGTTAGTAATGTTGGGTGGAAAAAAATAGTATATATATGTCACTGAAATAAATTAAAGAGGGAAAATTGTAATTTATGTTCCTCCATAATATGTCAATTTTCAATGTCACTACTGAATTATTAGTGGTGTAAATGTTGCCACTTAATCTTTCTTTCTTTCTTTCTTACTGTAGAATCAGGTATCGTACTTTAAGTGTGCACACCCCCTAATCGGGATTCCAAGCTCAGCGGGTAGTTTCCAACCTAGTAACTCAGGAATATCTACCTCGTTACTTCTAAATATCTGTCGGTCCTCTGTGACCGTTTCTTACTCGGGAATATCGACCAAGTCACTTTCATATGTCTCTTTCGGTTCTCATTGACCGTTTCTTTCTCTTCTCAAACTTCTTTCTTTCTCTTTTCTTCCGAAAGGACATAGTCCTAACGGTCCTCCAAAATACCGTTTTGATCAAAATAGATAGATAACATATATATCTCATGCAACTTCTTTCTCATGCAATTTATTTTCTTATGCAACAAAACATTACTTATGCAAACTCATGCACATAAATCTCAAACAACTTTTCTTTCTCACATTTTGGAAATAAAATATCATGCAATCTTCTCAATGCAACTAGATAATGATTTCTCCAAAATAGATATAGGTTTGAAAATAGCTTAAGGCTTCGCTTTGAGCCTTTACTGTACTTAGTCTTTAAAAGTGGCAAAATGTCCTTTTTGAATGCAAGTTTGTAAAACAGTGACTTATGCAAGAAATCTCCATAATCTCAACAATTCTACTATCCATGAGCTAAGCAATGCAATTAGCACATTTAGTCAAATAATCCTTGTAATCAAATGCCAATATGATAATTCATAACTTGAACTCATAAGCTAAACAAATACTCGAGTATCAATTTCATGCTTTGTGCTCTTCACTGTGAAATGGAAATATACGCTGCTTTATACAAACATCTCATCACTTGGCAAATATTCTCAATAAATAAAATCAAGTGTTGATCATGCTTCTCAACTCAAAACATACTTCAAATTCTACCAACTTCCTTTACTGTAAACAATAATTCATGTACTGGGCATATTCAATTTCTCAAATTATTAGCAAAGCTTCTCAACAATACTAACAAGTATTTATGTATGTTTCTCAATCAAAATTATCAGGTAATGATCATGCTTTTCAACTCAAATTAACAAAAGTCATATGCTTCACTATCTCCTTCACTGTAAACATTTACATAACACAAACATAAACTGATCATGCATTTCTCTTCACAAATCCTATTGTAAATCATGCATTCTAACTCCAAACTCAACGAAACTAACTTCTACTAGTGCGTTGTAACGAGCCCGAGTGTCCGAGCCTCAAGGGCCCACGAGTCCCGGTCCGAACAACTCGTAGCTGAGCCATAGAGGGTCCGGCCATAATTGAAATTGGCCTGGCGGGGCTTGGGAAGCCCCGCCACTTGGCTCCACCCAGCCACGGAGCTTGGCAACGGACCATGCCATGGTCCGCCTCTCAACGGGGCTTGCCAACGGACCTTGCTAGGGTCCGTTGGGTAGCTCCGTTAGGTGATCTGGTGCACCATCTGCGTGCACATACACCTTCTTCTTCACCTGAAATCAAACCAGATGCAACCCAAACACTTCCAAACCTCAATAAATCGATCATAGATCAACAATAACTCACAAATGTCTCAACAATAACATCTATTTCTCATTCTAGTAGTTTTTTTTTTTAGTAGTTCACATAGTCAAAATATAGATTGCGAATCTATGAGTTATACCTCTTCTTGTTCTTCCTCCTTGTGTGGATCTCAGCCTTCACTCTACTCAAATACCACTACATTCACCACCTAGACACCTCAAACAACAACACAAGCCAATCCTAACAAACATCATAGATTGAAATCTAAGAGAAAAGGAAACCTTAGGATGGAAAATGAATGGATGAGATGTGAAGGAATTAACTGTGAGTTTATTGATGTAAATTACAACCTATATATAGTACATTGAGGAATGTAAATAGTAGGAAGTTGCAACCAAATATAACTAGTCTATAGGAACACAAATAGAACAAGTAACAACTAAAGCATTCTAGCCACATATTGGCTTAACATGCCCCCGCAAGATGGAGGATCCGTCGGAGACTCCAATCTTGGACCGAAGCTGAAGAAAGAGGCGACGACCTAGTGACTTAGTAAGAAGATCAGCTAGTTGAGCCGTAGACGAAACGTGCCGCACAACTAGCGTACCATTTGCAACCAAATCCCGAACGAAGAAGTAATTCAAGGCGAGATGCTTCATGCGGGAATGAAACACAGGATTCTTTCAAACGTACGTGGCGCTCAAGTTGTCACAAAACAGTACCGGAGGCTCAACCAGCCCCAATTTTAACTCTTGCAACATATTTTTGACCCAGATGACCTTAGCTGCTGCATTTTCCAGGGCCCGATACTTCGCCTCCGCGGGTGATCGCGAGATAGACTTCTGACGCGTAGACTTCTAAGAAATTAGATTATCGCCTAGGTACACCAGATATGCGGTAGTGGAACGACCCTCAGTGGACGACCCACCCCAATCTGAATCGGTGTATACCCGCAACGAAAGGGGCTGACCTGCACGTAGTAACAAACCATGACAAGAGGTTCCTTTTAGATACAGCAGGAGGTGTTTAGCGGCTTGCCAGTGTAACTCTGAGGGTGCATGCATGAACTGCGAGAGTCTGTTGACAGCAAACGCCACATCCGGACGTGTGATCACTAAATACTGCATAAAACCAAGCAAGTGACAAAACTGAGTGGCATCAGTCGCAACATCGGACGCTCGCAGCGGTACCAACTTCTCTAAAGCAGCCAGCGGTGTTGAAACATCCTTTGCACCATCCATCTTGAACTGCATCAGTGTGCCAATAATATACTGACATTGTGACAGAAAACTTCCACCACTAGTGGGAATGACCTCCACGCCCAAGAAATGATGTAAAGTACCAAGGTCTTTAAGGGCAAAATATGCTGACAAGGACCCCACAAAACGATCAAGCCAGGTAGAGTCATTACCTGTCAACAAAATGTCATCGACACATACTAAAAAGTAGATAATTACACCTTTGACTGAATAAATAAAAAGTGAAGCATCATCTTGTGACTTAATAAACCCAGACCGCTATAGAAACAATGATAGTTCCTGGTACCAGGCTCGCGGGGCTTGTTTAAGGCCATATAGAGCTTTTGTTAATTTGCAGACATGGGACGGATATAGCAGATCAACGTAACCGGGCGGTTGGTCCATATAGACTTCCTCATGTAAAGTGCCGTGCAAAAACGCTTTGTTGATGTCCAATTGGCGCAAACCCCAGTTGTTACTCAATGCAATAGTCAGAACCAACCTGATGGTGACCGGTTTCATAACCGGGCTATAGGTCTCAAAGTAATCCCGGCCAGTAGTCTGTAAGAAGCCTTTCACCACAAGGCGTACCTTGTACCGATCAACTGAGCCATCAGGTTTACGCTTGACACGGTAAACCCATTTACAACCAATGGGAACCACAACACCACGAGGAACAAGACACCATGTTTTGTTACGTTGGAGTGCGTCAAAATCCTCGTCCATAGCTTTCCTCCACCGATCATCCTTCAAGGCTTGAGCGACGGTAGAAGGTTCTAAAGTGGGAGGTAAGGGATGTGCTGTGGTGTGGTTGACAACATAGTCAGAATACCTGGGGTTAGGACGGCATGGTCTAGTGGAGTGACGCAGCCCATCCTGTGACTGAGAGGTATCGGACGACGAGTGTTCGGGTTGACTGGGTGGTTGATCGACCGTAGTAACAGTGAGTGACGAACGACACGGAGGTGGTGACGAACGACGGCTAGTTTGGTCATTTTCTGAGACAGTGGGAGATGATGAATTGGACGTAGCTGACGGTGGTGGTGTTGGAACGGGTGTTGGAACTGAAGGTTGAGCTGGTGTTGGAACTGGAGTTGGAACGGGTGTTGGAACTGGAGTTGGAGTTGGTGTTGGAACGGGTGTTGGAACTCGAGTTGGAGTTGGTGTTGGAACTAGAGTTAGAATGGGTGTTGGAACTAGAGTTAGAATGGGTGTTGGAACTAGAGTTGGAGCTGGTGTTGAAACGAGTGTTGGAACACCCACGGTCTGTACTTGTGTAGACAAAGTAGACAACTTGCACAAAATACGCCGTGATTCGGAATCATGAGAATCAAAAGGTAAGCTGTTAGATGACTTTTGCAAATTGTTATGAGGAAATACATGAGGCACAAATCTAACATGCCTAGATACATATATAAGATTCAAACTGTAGTCTAGACATTTATAACCGGATTGGGTGTTTGAGTAGCCAAGGAAAATACATCGACGTGACCTCGGTTGTAGTTTCTTGGTTTTATAGGGACACAACCACGGAAAGCATAGGCAACCAAAAGGTTGTAACTTATCATAGTCATGCATGTGTCGCCGTTCAGCCATGCCATTGTGCACAAGTGTATGTGGAGGAGTAAAAAAATGTGAAATGCCATGAGCATTGAGCATCGAAATTAATTTAATAAACTCCCCCACATTGTCAGAATAAATTGACACAATTGACAGACCAAAAAATTTCTCCACTAACCTTTTAAACTGAGGAAAAATCAAAGAAACATCAGACTTTCGTTTTAAAGGATATAACCAGACATACCTAGAGAAGTGATCTACAAATATAACATAAAAAGCGAAGTCATCAATTGATTTTTCCGTCGGGCCCCATACATCAGTATAGAGCAGTTGTAGAGGCTTAGTGCTAAAAAGTGTGCTTTGGAAAAAAAGTAATTTATGACTTTTGTATACATTGCATGACTGGCAGAAAAACTTATTTAACGCTAACATAGATATGGGAACGTTGCAGTGTTGCAACACACGATACAACACCTTATTAGACGGATGGCCTAGACAATGGAAGAGTGTAAATAGTACATGGAGGAGTGTAAATAGTAGGAAGTTGCAACCAAATATAACTAGTCTATAGGAGCACAAATAGAAAAAGTAATAACTAAAGCATTCTAGCCACATATTGGCTTAACAGGAGATGGATGCTAAAACTTACTGTGTTTGCTTCTTTCTTTCAACAGAGCTCAAGAGTGGAGAGGCAAGGGAAGAGATAAGGAAATGGCAATGCAAAAGTAATGTTTATATAGGGTCCAAAATCCTAGGAGAAATGCCCATGATTGGTGTAGGGCAAAAGGGTAATTTGTGCTTGGCTTCTAACATATCAGACAAGTGCAGTAGAGTGCTTGTGGTCCACCTTGCAACATGAACCATAGCCTAGAAAGATGATTTAAAATAGTTTGGGGTCAAAATTAGATTTTTCCAAAAATGTTTTCTAGTTAAACACTTGGTTCAGGTTTCTCAGATTTCTTTCGATTTCACTCAGATTGACTTTTGAGTCAAAACTTGGTACATAATGTACCCGGAAATTTAGGAATTTTCGAAATAGAATATTCTCGGTGTTGAATTTATTTAAAACGTAGCTCCAAATAATTAATTTAAGCACCGTTTTCATCATAAAAAAATTGGGTAGAGGGAAAAATGGCTATTTTGGAATTTCTTAAAACCGAATTTAGAAAATTAAATTTTGGATTGTCACAGCATGACAGGAGGAAAGTCCGAGAAAATGGGTCCAACCAACCAGGTGTCAGGCGCGGCTCCATCGAAAAAGGGAAGTAGAGACCAATCTTCAAGAGGACCCCGTTTGATCCCTTTGTGTCATTTGACCCCACTTATCCATCCGGTCAACGTAATCCTAGAACAAGCCAAGGAGATGAGGATGGTGCAGTTCCTAGAAGAGTGCATGAAAGTTTCCCCTAAGAGACAAATATAAGAGCTCATTCAAAGGCGATATTTCACTCAGTTTGTGAAGCATCCAGGGCAACAACAACAGCATTAGCAACAAGGCCAACCTGTGAACAAAAACGTGTGGCGAAATAGAGAGGGCCTTGAGCCATCTTCCTCAGACACAAAGAGAGGGGGGGGGGGGGGGGGGGGGTACGATCAGATCATGGAAGAAGGTGACAAGGAGCTAGAGGTGGAACCCATGCAGCGCAAAAAGCATGTTATTTGCTAAAACACAACAAAATCAACAATATGATTATTGAGGTAACTATTGTTCATGGTCCGCCCTGATCAATTTTGTTGAATAAGAAAAAAAAATTCCATGGAGCCCTTGTGTTAGTAAAGTAGGAGGCATGTCCTCATCCACCATGCTCGAGGCAGGAAACAAAGAAGAGATGCCATGGCCCAGGCGCGGTCTCGGCTTCTACCATGGTCCCCGGCTATAGTAGCGGAGGCAGTGCTCCGATTCAAAAAAAAAAAACAAAAAAAAAGTTATCAATTACCACACTCAACTCCCTAAGGGCCGGCACTAGATCCTGTCCATCTAGCTACCCGACAGAAGGGCGTTTCTCAGTCAAACTCAAAGTTTGGCTACGAAAACACTATCCCCTAAGGAATAATACGAGGTCTATCCTCGCTCACTACTCTACGAAAGAGCCGACCTTTGACTAAGCCTACGGTCGGTCGAAGTAAGCTACGAACACACACATGAAAAAAAATAAAAATGTCGAGTCCGCCTCGGCCACGCTAAACTGGCCAAGGTCTTCCTCGGCCAAAACTGGCTGAGGTCGCGCCTAGACCAAAATTGGCCGAGGTCCGCCTCGGCCAAATCGGCCCAGTCCGCCTCGGCCAAAACCGGCCGAGGTCCGTCTCGGCCAAACCGGCCAAGTCCGCCTCGGCCAAAATCGACAGAATCCGCCTCGGCCAAAACTGGTCGAGGTCCGCCTTGGCCAAGATTGGCCGGGGTCCACTTCAGCCAAACTAGCCGAGTCCGCCTCGGCCAAAACTAACCGAGGTCTGCTGTAACACCCCGTGTTACGGCATCTAACCCAAAATAATTATTTAATTACTTACACTTAAAAGAGCATTGAATTCCCCTAATTAATTAGGAAGGGTCCACCATAGACCGTGGACCCTTATCCCTAAACCAAACCCTTAGTCCTATAAGGAATAAAATAAGTAAATCCCTACCATTAAAACCCCAGTTAGGACTCTTTTATATATATATATATATATATATATATATATATATATATATATATATATATAAAAGGACATAGGAGGCACCTAGAATTACACCACAATAGTTTCCACCACACAAGAATTTCCAAGAATTCCCCTATCACTAAACGTAGGAGAAATCAAGAAGAGGAGATCTTAGAGAAAGAACCTTAGTAGCCAAGGATTCTAATTAAGGATAAAAGGTAACCCATGTCTCAACAAAACCTATTTTCCTTGCTATAATCTTCTTCTTTGGCTCCTTTGATATGCAATTCCATGCTTGTGTCTTGATAAGGCTTTTATGATGATTATGAGATAATCTTGATGTTGATGAGATGATCTTGATATTTATGTGATCTTGATAATCTTGATGTTAATGAGGTGATCTTGATATTTATGTGTTGATCTTGATAATCTTGATGTTCTTAATTTTAATATAACTAGAGCCCTAGGGTTAAATCATGGATTTCGTATCGTGATATAACTAGAGCCCTAGGGTTAAATCAAGGATTTTGTATCGTGATATTCGGGAATTGAGTCTTGATTATGTTTAGAAGTCGTGTTAGGATGTATTTATTGTGATTCTTGATTTTAATCCATTACTTGATTACGTGGTGTCGTCGTTTGTGTTTAAATGTGCCTGGACATGGTTTCGGGTTCCATGAAAGATCCCGGGACCGAATTATTACATAAGAGTCAGTGGGGGTAGGTGGGGACAGGGGTACCGGCCACCTACCCGCTGCCCCAATAGGCCACTCGGTAGCGGGCAGCCGGCGGGCAGGCGACTGCCCACTAGGGATGGCAATTTCAATCCGACCCGTGGATATCCACCCGAATCCACCCCGCATGGATCGGGTTTTTTTGGGTGATGGTGGGTGGTGGGTCGGGGGTGGGTCTTAAAAAAGAAAACCCGCGGTGGGTCGGGTTGGATTCGGGTTCTATGTACAAGACCCGCCTAGAACCCCACCCGACCCACCATGTGTGTGTGTATATATATATAATAGTAAAATAAGTACTAGTATGTAGTTATTTATAATAGTTTATATAACTTCGTGTATCTTTTTACTATTTTTTATACCAAAACTATTAAGTTTATTTTTAAAAATTAACAATTTAGTTATTATATTTAAATATTTCCATTATTTATGTTTTAGTATCACTAATGGATTTTTTTTTATTTTGTGTAAATAATTTAAATATTATTTTTTGAAGAACATAATAAGATGATAAGTGGTGGATACCCGTAGTGGGCACCCGCACCCGGTGGGGGTGGGAGTGGGTTCTGAAAAAATCCACCCGATGCGGGTTGGAGGTGGGGGTGGGTGGAGAAAATATAAGGTGGATCGGGTGATGGACGTAGCCCTCCCCGACCCACACCCGACCCATTGCCATCCCTACTGCCCACCGGGCACCTGCTGCCTTGTGTTGCGCCGCCGGCGGGTGGCCCTCCACCCGCTGGAATCCCACTGTGGAATATGGTGGTTTTCCCCGTTTGATGTTTCCCCGTGTCCCGTGGTGTCCCATTGGACCCCGTTTGTCGTGCCTGAGTCTATTTTGATGTTTGGGGTACCGTTCGTAGGATAAAAGAGTCTTGTGTATTGCATGCTAGTCGAATTGGTATCCCGTTGGCCTAGGTGAAAGATGTATAAACCCCTTAGGCATATCTCTAGTAATATGGTGGACCACACATAAGTTTTATATATATGTTTTCCCCCTCCCTATGTGTTATGTGTGCATGATACGCCAATTGGTTGCGATCAATTGGCTATACAGACAGTTGGATGGGTTGAGAACCATCGGCTATTAACCAGGCCGATTGCGATCGGTCAGGCATGTAAATAAATAAATAAATAAATAAATATATATATATATATATATATATATATATATATATATATATATATATATATATATATATATATATATATATATATATATATATATATATATATATATATATATATAGGGCTGCAGTCCATAAATCTGGTTGCAATCAGATATACACATACTATTTGGGCTGCGATCCACCGTTTGGTTGCGATCAATCCCCTTGTGCTGCGGTACAAGGCAGGGTGCTTCGGGGCCGTGTCAGAGCTATATACGCTGACCCTCATGTATGGGCATGCGATTGGTCCTGCGGCACCACCAAAGTGTGTTTACGTGTTGAGATAATGATTGAATACTGATATAGTTGATGTGAAATAATCTGGTGACCTTAGGGTATATGCTAGTATCTTGATATGCGTAATTATATTTGCTGAATGTGCCTACCCTTACTTGCTGAGTCTATTCTTGCATTTAAAGTAGAGTTTCATAAGCATATATCTCTTCCGGCTTCAAAATGGTTTTCCTTATATATATATATATATATATATATATATATATATATATATATATATATATATATATATATATATATATATATATCTACGTATAATGTATTTTAACGCGTTAAAGTGAGTTACCAGCATTATTCGCTGAACAAATATATTTGGCTTTCAGGCACAGATGAGTAGCTCTGGAGCGCGTTAGAGGATCCGAGGCTTAGTTAGTTAGTTCCTTATCGGCCTGCGTGCCATGATTATGTATTGACATTGATTTGAGGATTCCTGATGTTTAGATTGTTAGCCTGTGCATTTGAGTTTTCCAGCTCAGATGTGGCATAGCACCCCAAACATTTATGTTTAGTTATACTCTGTTTCGGGATTTAATGATAGTATTGCCTTTATTTCACAAGTATTCAAAGTTTTAAATTTTAGGGGTGTTACAGTTGGTATCAGAGCCTAAGTTTGACCCTAGGATAAGACTCTTAAGACAAGGACTTTAGGACATTAGGCTTGAACTCTAGATATTTAGGAACTTAGGATTCGGAAAACTTAGGACGCGTAGTGAGATTGTGGGTTTACCTGTCATTACATGCCTAACTTTCCCCTCACCCTATTCTACACTTAATTTAAGAATTCCCCCTACGCTTATCACATCAAAGTAAGGGTGCAACACACTAACTCACCATTACGATAAACATTGGCCCTGTAGACCATCAGCATGGCACCAACCAGAAGGCAATCAAGGACCCCCAAACCCTCCGCTCACGATCCTCTAGCTCAGAATCTACAACAACTGACTCAGGTCACCCAGGCACTGAGCGACGCAGTCCTCCATAACAACAACCGACCACCACTACCACCAAACGGAAACTCGGATGTCACTCGACAAGTCTCAAACCATCGGCCACCCACCTTCTCAGGGGAAGATGACCCCACGATCCTCGAAGAATGGATCCGAACCTTCGACAAAATCCTCGGGTTAGTGGAATGCCCAGAGAAACGCCGCGTAGAGATAGCCTCATTCTACTTCGGACATGAGGCCAACCTTTGGTGGATCCACGAAGGACCCACCTATAGACAAGAACCGGGATTCAACTGGGAAGGCCTAAAAACACGGCTGCGAGAACGGTTCTACCCCACACACGTAAGGGCAACCATGTACGAGGAAGTCTTCCACCTAAAGCAAGGGATGGCCACCGTCATAGAATACCACAAACGATTCCTCGAGCTGGCTCGTTTCACACCCGATTTAGTTCCTACAGAGACAACCAAAATAGAGAAGTTTGTGTCAGGCCTCAATTTCGAAGCCCGAAAGACCCTAATCGTAAGCAGACCACGAACCCTCAACGAAGCCTACACCAGCGCCGCCAACCTCTACCGAATCCAACTACTACAACAGGGAGTTCAGGAACAGATCCGTAAAAGAAACACAGGGGGTGGGGCGCTACCTGTAAAAAGGACTAGGAACGACTCTAACACGAGGCCGGTCAACCCAGCTGGCCAAGGGCCACCCATGAGAAACAACGAAGCAAGTACAAGACCCTTCCTTTGCCGAAGATGCAACAAGGACCATAGAGGCAAGGACTGCCTGGGGAACCCCTGGCGGTGCTTCAACTGCGGGGGAGAAGGACACAAATCCTTCCAGTGCACTCAACTCCCAAACACGCGCCCTATAGTCATGGGACAACAAGGTGGCGCAAGCAACCAAGGGAGTTACGATACCCCCGGAAAGGTATTCGTCATGAGCCACACCCAGGCTGATCTTTAAAACGAGGGCAACTTCGAGATGGAAAACGTGGCCCTAGGAGACGAGGATCCCGCAAATCAATCAGATGAAAATCAAGGAGAAGAATTCTGCTTAGGATGATCTGTAAACCCCTGTAAATCGCCCTCTTAGTGAAATCACTTGTTTAGTTTAGTTATTTAGAAATTTTTTATAAATAAAAGACAAAGTCAATTAAATCGTAAAGAGGAAGACTAACATCCCTCATTGATCCACGAGTCACAAAACCCAACACATGATGAAGGCAAGAGTCCAAGGACCCGGTCAAGCCACTTGCCACATCAGGTCAAGAGAAGGATAGGAAAACCCAAGGGATGCACAACAAAAAAGGGTAATGTAACCAATAAGAATTGAACCTTGGACCTCTCACTTACAAAACTAAAGCCTTAACCACTAGGTTATAAGTATTTCTTGAATTCTTAAGGGAACACTCCCTTCTTAAACCCCTCCAAATCCTTAAAACCCACAAAACCCCCAAAATCAAAAACCCTTCTTCTTCTTCCTCCCACACACTTCCTCTCTTTCTCCTTCCACAGCGCCGACACCACCCCGTCGCACACCCCCAACGGCCTACCGCCTCACCACCGTCGACCACCCAATAGCTGACCGCCCAACTCCCGCCGGAGACCCGTCACCGTCGTCATGCCGGCCGACGACCCCACTGCGACCAGACCGCACGCCACCACGATCGGCGCTCACCTCCCCGTCACTCGCCCGGTCGACCCCTACTGCCGCGTACAGCCCTCGGCCCCACCAAGACCCGACGCGCCATCGCCGCCAACCCCGGAGCGCCACCGAAGCCGAGCCCCGCCACGCTCTCGTCGCCGGAGTCCCGCTGGAAAACATCGCCTCTTGGAAAAATCTCATAATGTCGAAAAAGCCCGTTGGTACCCGAAACCCGAAATGGAACAACAATGACTACACGGTGATCGGAGGTAAAGCCCTCGAATCCGACCAATTCTCTCCGGAGTTGGTCGATATGCTTAATTTCCAAGGGCTTTTGGATACCTATCTCACAATTAAAGGAGATACGTACCCCGAGTTGATGAAAGATTTCTATTGCCACTTGATAGCCACCAAGCGGGGGGACAAGTTGGAAGTCACCTCCAAGGTCCGGGGCAAGGAAATAGTACTCTCCGAGGGCCGTTTGGCCAAACTCCTGAAATTGACCACCACGGGTGTGTCAGACTATGACCGAAAAACATGGATCAGTACCCAAAGCACGGTGTAACACCCCAGATTTTCAAGACATTTAAAACTTATAATAAAGGTAGAATCTTATTAAATCCCAAGATATAAATACAAGCGTTCGGGGTGCTATGCCACACCTGGGCTAGAGAACCCAAGTGCACAGGCTAACTAACTAATATCCTCAAAGCGTAAATACGTAAACGTGGCACGCAGGCCAAAAGGGAAACTATCTACTTCTAAGTTCTAGCGCACTCCAGTGACTTAATCTTCTGTGCCTGAAAGCCAAATATATCTGTTCAGCGAGAGATGCTGGTAACCCACTCCAACGCGTTTAAATACAATACATATAGAGATATATATAGATATACGAAAACCATTTTGAGCATGAAGATATATCCTACGAACTCTAGCTTTTAAAACCGGGAATGACTCGACAGATAAGGTCAGACACAAGCAACAGTTATAACGAGCATATGCAGTTCACAACAGATAAGGCAGATAAGGCAAAACATAAACAATGATCATAACCCAACATGAACAATCCCCAATATAAATCCCATAGTCACATCCCCCAAGACACTCGTAATCACAACTCGTCCATGTCACAACACATAACACACTTTGTTGGCGCCACAGGACCAATCGCATGCCCATACATGAGGGTCAGCGCATATAGCTCTGACACGGCCCCGCAGCACCCTGCCCCGTATCGCAACACGGAGGGGTCGATCGCAACCGACCGATGAACCGCAGCTCATCATAGTGTTTGATCGCAACCAAACAGTGGACCGCAGCCCAAGAGAATGTCATCTGACCGCAGCCAGGAAAAAGGACGAACCGCAGCTCGTATAGAAACGTTTGATCGCAACCAAACGGTGGACCGCAGCCCAAGAGTATCAATCTAACCGCAGCCAGCTTCTGAACCGCAGCTCAGGATAACCAATCCGATCGCAACCGAATTGGGATAGCACACACATAACACATAGCAAGCACATGCAACCCACATTACACATTAGGAAGGGGGAGAAAAACGTATAACAAAACCTATGCGTGATCCATCACTTACTAAGATTAGTCCTAAGGGGTTCATACTTCTTCCACCTAGGTCAACGGGATACCAATTCAACTAGCATGCAATATAATAGACTCATAAACCTACGAACGGTACCCGAAACATCAAACTAGACATAGGCACGATAAACGGAGTCCGTTGGGACACCACGGGGAACGGGGGAACATCAAACGGGGAAGCCGGGATCCCGGGTGGGATGAAATTCCAGCGGGTAGCCGGTGGGTGGGGGGCCACCCGCCGGCTGCCCGCCGGAGTGTACTGTTCCGGGCAGCGGGTCGCCGGCGGGCAGCTGCCCGCCCGCCGGCTACCCGCTGCCGGGCGGTGTTTCTCGGCCGTGGGTAGGTGGCGGGTCCCCTACCCCCCCACCTACCCCCCACTGACTCTTTTCACACAATAACGTCCCGGGAACCTTTGTGGAACCCGAAACCATGCTTAGACACTTTACAACGCAACTAATAGTTAACACGTAGACAATTAACGGATCAAATACGAGAACGAACGGCACATAACCTATCATGCTTTTCTAAACATAATCAACACCCAAACATGCGATTTCCCCTCCCGATAAATCATACGATACAACCTAGGGTTCTAATCACTTTTACATCAACAGGAATACGATTTGCCTTATAATTACAAGATTCGGTAAGAATAACACATAAACATCAAGAGCATCACACAATTATCAAGAACAACACATAATCATCAAGAACTCTATATAATCATCAAGAATTCCATAATCATCAAGAATCTCCCAATATCAAGATCATCAAGATCCCTCATGGGATCATCACATCAAACATCAATAATAATCATCATATCTCGCCAATACACAATAATATGGGAGAAACCCTAAGGGGGAATCATAGCTATGAAAATAGGTTTTGTTGAGACATGGGTTACCTCTTAGCCTTAATTAATTCCTTGGCTATGAAGGATCTTTTTTTAAGCTTTCTTGATTTCTTGATTTCTCCTAAGGGGATTCTTGGAACTCTTTGGGTGGTGAGAGATTATTGTGGTGGGGATTCTAGGTGCCTCCTAAGTTCCATATTTATATATTTAAGACTCCTAGTTAGGGCCTGAATGGTATGGGTTTACTAATTCTATTCCTTATAGGGCTAGGGCTTGTTTTAGGGATAAGGGTCCATGGTCCATAGTGGACCATATTAATTAAAGAGGATCCTAATCATAATCTGAATAGTAAAAGGCCTACTTCCTTTATTCTTAACAGGCTTAAGATTCTTATTCGGGCAAGGGTCCATGGTTCATGGTGGACCTTACTAATTAATTAAAGGTAAACCTAACATAATTAAATCATATTTAATTATTATTAACGGGATTAATTAAATAATTAATCCGGGATTGAAGGCCGTAACACGGGGTGTTACACACGGGGTACAAGGATTACCTCGAGTACCTACTAGGAAAAGAAGATGACTTCACTTCGGCCACCCGGCCAAACAGGAAATGGCTAACTGCCGAACAAAAGTTGCTAGTCATGATTGTAACTGACAGCTTGTTGCCCACAAACAACAAAAGCAAGGACGTGGGGAGCTTAGAGTGCACCTTTGCCTATTTCCTTAAGCATAAGGTCAAGTTCAACCTACCCGCCCTTATGTTGAAACACATGGAATTCTGCAAGTCTAGAAACCGGCTCAGCTTACCCTACGGGATGATCCTAAGTTGGATCATGGAAAGAAAAGGGGTGGACCTAAGCCACACGGATACCAAACCCGTGAGTGGAATGGTTTTCAATGCCCAGAACCTCCGCCGCAATGACATCTACCATATCGGAAAGGGACAATACATCACCCTCGAGGAGGTTTGCCTGAAGCCCACGGAAGAACGGCGAGAGTTGGTTGACCAGTTGGAAATCTCCAACAAGAAACTGAGACGGGCAATGCAAGAATGTGGGGAACAAGCGGAAATGGAAGAAGATAGCGAGCCTAACCCACCTGCACCCGCACTCAATATGTGAGACATGTTATTCAGTTTCATTTTATACATACTGCATTTGATAATATAAACACAATATTCGAGACAAGTTATTCAGTTTTATTTTAGATACACTGTAGTTTCATTTTGTTATGAACACACAAAAAATATTAAATTTGTTAAAATTTAATGGCTTCCGTTTCTTTACTTAAAGAAATGGTGTCGCTTTCAGACCATGGTCCACGGTATAACAACCGTAATTTTCTAAAGTTCGGCTCGGCTCCGTCTATTTCAATCCCTACACGAAATTGGACATCTTCGAGTGATTTTTCCCACTAATTTTAGTCCAACATGTCATTCCAATTCATGCACAATGAGTCTAGAAAATTTCTTCACCAAATTTGCATATGCCTTAGTTAAATTGAGCAGCACTACTTTGATACTAGTTATTAGTTTAAAATTCATGATAACAAAGTAAAATTGTACAGAGTATCATCAACTCAAGGAATTACTCTTTGTACTATTCTAAATATTAATTAAACATCGATAATCAGCATAATCAAGACAAAAAATATTGATATAGTAGTTGGCAGGGACGGAGCCAGAAAATATGTTGAGGGGGGGCAAAGAAGTAAGGATGGATTCAATGGCGGATTCAGAAAAAAAATTTTAGTGAGGGAAAAAAATTAAAATAAAAGAGAAAGTTTAAAAAAAATGAAATACTTAAAAAGTATAACAATAAATATTGTTGGATATAGCAAAAAATAAAACATATTAAAACTTTATAAAAATATTTATAACAAAATATGAAACATAATTAATTTGATAAAACAATTCGAATATAAAACACATTATAAATTACACATTCCATTATTAATATAAAGAAAGTTATAATGGAAATTATATATATCATGTCAAAATTTAATTGTGTTAATCAAAAAAGTGAAGAAGACTGTGACATTGTCAATGCAAAGACTTGAAACCCAGGCCATCCCAAGACTCATACACATTAGCAACCACCTTGTCTATCACAACTTTTGTTTACATAATTTGTTTTATAATAGTTATATGAATAATGTACTATATATACATATTATATACAATATAGGGTAGGGGAGGGGAGGGGTGGGGTGGGGTGAGGGGGGCAGCTGACCCCCCTGCCCCCCCTTTGGCTCCGTCTATGGTAGTTGGAGAGAACCTCCTAATTTGTAGAACCATGCCCAAAATTTTTTCACTAGAGATCAACCTATCATTTTTACAATTATAAAGTTTAATGATTTACTAAATTAGATTTATCACATATTTAAATATTAACCTTGTAAAACAACTCTATAAAACAATTTTAAGATACAATTTGAAATAACCTCCTCGATACACAAATTGTATACCATCCTAGATTTTCAACATCATTTTGTACTATCTCCTTCATTGGAGAGTAGCTTCTCCAAATAGTATGTACCAGTGAAGAGTTGTGGTTTGGAATTGATCTAAAAATCCGAAAAGAAAATTTTAACAATATTTTCTTCTGAACTAAACCACCTTAAAGAGCATTCAGATCATTTAATTTTTGCACCAAAAATAGTAAACGAGTGAGTCGAGCATGATTATATTATCATACTTGAACGTCACAAATTCTTGTCAATGCCTTCATATCCGGGCCTGTAGCACAGTCATTATATGGTCCTTTTTTATGTTAGAAACATTAGTAATGACCAAAATGTTTATTGAAGATTAGTAATAATCACAAAAGATGAATTACAGATTACAGAAGAATTGTTTGACAGGATTGGTATTTTTCTAGCTTGTTGAGAAGTTGCATAAATCAACATCATTTTGATCCTAGTCTGAAAGAGTGTACAAGGGACAATGGTGTCCCCAAACCTCAATGTTTCAGAAAATTGTTGCATCATTGTAAAGATTCTAAGTGAACTGACATACAGTTTCTGGTGTAGAAGAATAACTAAGCCAAATGAGTTGACATAGAGGCATGCACAAGACAAAGAGTGATTTCCCTTAAATAGATGTTTAGGGGTTGAAAGGCGCGAACACGACAACTGAATTATGCCCACCAAAGCCAAATGAGTTGGAGATGGCTGCATGCATGCCACAATTATAAGAACAAAACACAAAGAATGCTTCATTAGATAAGAGCTGCAGACTGATGATGGAAGTAATGTTTGCTGAGAATACATACCAACATTAACTTCATGCTGTTTCTTGACATTTGGGACAGTATCAATAGTAACCTCAGGCTCCAAGTCCTATAATAACAGGAGAAACACATCAGGGAAAGCGGTTGATAATAACAGTTTGTCGGAAAACAAAAGAAATATCGATAAATTGATAATCGATATATAGTACATATTGGTTAATAGTTGGATGTAGCCAGCCCGTCGTGATTGCTTTAATTGTTGCAATGGCTTCCAGCCCGCCAGCAGCCCCGAGTCCATGCCCAATCATAGACTGAAAACGAAGGAGATGATCAGTCAAGACTCAAGACTGTTATAAATATACACTGCAGAGATCAGATCACTTAGAATATATACATTGGAACACAGAAAAAACATTACAAAACTCAAAAACCAAACTTTTTCACCTTGGTTCCATTCATTTTAATTTCACTTGTATCCTTGAAGACCTTCTTGACAGCATTAACTTCAGCCAAATCTCCAGCAAGAGTTGATGTCGCATGAGCATTAATGTAGTTCACCTATTTAAAATTAAAACAATAATGTACCTGTCGTAATCTGTATGGATGAAACAAAAATCCTATTACATTACCTCTTCAACAGAAACGCCAGCATCGTCTAGGCTCTTGGTTATGCAGGACGAAACCCCAAGTCCATCTGATCGGGGATCAGTCATGTGATGAGCATCACAGGTGACTGCGCCCCCCAAGTACTCTGCAATGATATTGGCGCCTCGTTTCATTGCGTGCTCCAAGCTTTCCATAACCTAAACATGTCGAGAACAAAATGGGATCAAAGCAAAGTTATATTAAAACTAGCTGGGGATCATTTCAGATGGGGCTAATTTATTCATACCAGTACACCAGAGCCTTCGCCAATGACAAACCCATCCCGGTTTTTATCCCATGGCCTTGAAGCCTTTTCTGGTTCGTCGTTTCTCTGAGACAAGGCACGGCAAGCTATGAATCCACCCACCCCAGCAGGAATGACGGCTGCTTCAGTCCCTCCAACCACCATGATATTCGCTTCGCCCCTTCTGATGTGATTCGCAGCAGCATAGAAGCAGTAATTTGCAGTTGCACAAGCTGTTGAAATGGAGTAATTTGGACCCATTAAACCAGTGTCTATAGCCAACAATGCTGAACCCATGTTGGTAATCGAGTAAGGAATGAAAAACGGGGTTATCTTCTTGTATCCTTTCTTAACTAGGGCCTCGACGCCATTGCTGAAAACTGTTAATCCTCCCATCCCTGATCCAACCAAAACACCAATCTTGGATTTGTCCATCTGCACAATACAAGAAAACATATATTTTTCTTTTGTCATGAAAGAAATAAGCTAGAATTGACAGCAGTGTAAAGGCTCACAGTATCAAGAACTTGTTGGCTGAGATTTGCATCACTAAGGGCCCTCTTCCCAGCAACCAGACAGTATCTCCAGCAGTCATCCAGACGACGATCATTCTTCCCATCTATGTAACCCTCAGTGGAGAAGTCTCGGATCTGTCCCCCGAATCGAACAGAGTAACTTGAAGAATCAAATCTGTCTATTAAACTGATTCCACTCTGTCCCTCAAGAAGACAGTCATAGAATTTATCAACTTCACTGCCAAACACAGAAACAAGGCCCATTCCCGTTATGACAATCCTTTTCTTGGGGTCTGTTTCTCGCTTGGGAGCCGAAACATTTGGAGATGCCATTGCCCTGATCCTCCTGCTTCTTGGAGCTGGAAAGAGGAAACCATATTCTCAACGCCACGTTAAACTTCTACATGGAGAATGCAGCTGTTCTACCATTATTCAGTTCATCAAGACAATGAGAAACACCAGCGTTTTCGTTTAGTAATTACAGCGAACAATTGTTATGATTCAAAAAGGGCTCATACAAATGCCTTCATTAATCTATATAACTTGCAGCAGAAAAAATTATCAAGCAAGCAAACTGACACATCCACTATAGTTTTAGACTACTCATCTCACAAAGTGCAATCAAACATCAACAAAAACATTATCAAAAGTAAACAACATTATTTTCACGATAATGCTATAATCAAGTGAGAGGATGATAGTGTCACCTTTTGGCTTAGAGGCAGCTGAACCCAATCTCAGTTGCATGGTTTGAACTGGTTTAAGCCCATTGTATTGGAAAATAGAAGCCCCATTTCTTGATGATGACTCTTTATTCTTGAAAACCAACCCGGAAGAACATGTACTGCCAATGCTACTCATATCTCTTTATTGTTTCTGAAAATTTTGGGTTGTACACAAAAATGACATAGACAATGTGTGTGTGTGTATACTATATATATATATATATAAATAGCACTTTGTGTGTGTGTGTACACAAAAATGACATAGACAACAAAGTGGGTTTGTTGGTTTTTGTTGAAGGGGTACTTTTTGGGTATTGGAAAATCCGTCCAACTGGGAACTGGCAACCGTCTCCATGCTTCTAATATAGTTCCATACAGAAGAGCAGAGGCGATGAGCGATAAACCACATTTAATTTGTTAAATACAAGGAATTAGAGTACGTAAATTGTTTGTGATCTGATATAATTTAATTTGTTCTTTTCTCATTGGTTGATAGACACTAAGAAGGAGACAAATCCACGTTTCCGAGGTACGGTTGAGCAAAACAAGTAAACCACCAGTTGTATAGATCAAGGAGCTAGATCAAGGTAATCATTACTGCTCTATTTGACATAACCGTTATGTTTGGCAAACCTCCAAGCTGAAAAGTTATAAGTTAAGAGCTGTTATGCTAGCTAGCAGTAATGCTAGAAAGTGTTTATAAAATTAATTTTATGGTAAGCTAATAAATGCAAAAAGACAAAAAAGACATTTTCATCAAATTTAAATTAATTTGTTTACATATTAAAATTTAACATTTTGTTTTCAAAAAGAAATTAACATTTTGAAATAAAATTATTAGTATAATAATGATCTAGCATCCCATAATGAAGTAGGAATACTGTTGCGAATCTCCTTCATCTCATAATAATAATAATAATAATAATAATAATAATAATAATAATAACATAATATGTGTCAATACAACTTATGTCCTTGATTTTTGTCCCTTTTTTATATGCTAATAAATATATACATTTTGCTTTAATTGTTGTACATTTTATTTGTATTTGACAAAATCACCCTTACACCGTTATAACACCGTTAGTATTTAATATATCCATCAATCTTACCATACACCTACATCTATCATATCTATTTCCTATTTTTAATTATCATTTTATTAGAATTATCATATAACAATTAATTTAATTATAAGTTATATTTTAATTAAATATTTATATGAATGTTAAATTATATATATATATATATATATATATATATATATATATATATATATATATATATATATATTTGTTTTGATCACTGTATTATTCAAATATATGATAATTCAAAAGTATCATACTTTAAGAAATTGCAAAACATAATTTTAACTAATTTTTAAAATTTTGTTACTTAACAATATTTTAATATTGGACATTGGTTTTCGCGCATCGCGCGTGCAAAATGCTAGTAATAATAATAATGGTGAAAGTTGCACATAAAGGAGAAGAGAAAATGATTTTAATTGAGAAGGGTAAAGAATGTCATTTCTTTAAAATAATAAGGACAAAGATGAAAAAATGGTTAGGAAGCTACTAGCTTATTTTGAAACGCTATCTAAGGTAGCGTTCCAAAATAACCTCTTATTTTAAGCTACGAGCTTATTTTGGGAACATTACCAAATAGGGACTTATTAGCAGCTTAAAATAAGCTATAAGCTCCTAAATAAGCTCTGCCAAACAGAGCCAACTTATTTAGGAGCTTATAGCTTATTTTAAGCTACTAATAAGTTATAAGCTTCTGTTTGGTAAGGTTTCCAAAATAAGCTACTGATTTAAAATAATAACTTATTTTGAAACATAACATTTCAAAAATAAACTAGTAGCTTTTAAACTATTTTAAATAGATATCATTTATCCCTCGCAATTAAAATCCTTTTGATCTTTTCTCTTCTCCTTCGCGAATTGCGACTCCTTCATCTTCATTCAAATAACTCTTCAGCAATCTTGTAATCCCTGGTATGATTTTTCTTTATATGTTGTGTGTTGTTGGTATATTGCTACTTCATTATGGGATGCTATATCATAAGAGTAAAAGACATTTTTGGTCCTAGACTTATAGTGGCTTGGACAATTTTAGTCCTTTATAAAAAAAATTTACCATTTTATGGACAGAGTTATTGTGGCGAGGACATTTTTGGTCCTCTGTCTATATTTTTGTTAGATAACCGTATGAGAGAGGGGTAATTACGTCAATTTAGGTTATGCAAACAAATTATGATATTGTTTTACATTTATCAGCTTATTAAAAACCATACCAGGTAATTATGTCAAAGGAGTCGTCTTCATAATTATGATAATAGGTTCATTTCAAAATGTCAAATTTTAATATGCAAACAAACCTATTTAAATTTAAAACTATTTAAAATTTATGAAGACGACTCCTTTTTAATTTTTTTTACATTTATCAGCTTATTAAAAAGGCAATTTTACCAAACACTATTAAGCATAATCTGTTAGTTTAACAACTCTTCAGTTTTCAGTTTCTAGCTTATAGTTTTTCAGCTTTCAACTAGGTTTGGCAAACATAGCCTACAACTATGTGGACCATATACTAATATATATACTATCAAATAATGTACATACATGACACAAATAATGTACTTTTAGTATATTAAAAGTGTGCATTGTGTCCAGAGAAAGTACATTATATGAGTACTGAAAGTACATTATTTTGTATAAGAGCTAATCAACAATTTGGTCCCTCAATTATTAGCGAACTGTCAATGTAGTCCCTCAATTACTTATTCATCGATTTGGTCCCCGAAAACAATTATTTTTAATCGATTTAGTCTCTTAGGCCGTCTTCCGTACACGGCCGGGGGACTAAATCGACTAAAAATAATTGTTTTTGGGGACCAAATCGATGAATAAGCAATTGAGGGACTACATTGACGTTGAAATTAAAGGGCAATCATGGCCACCGGAGTAGGAGACACAGTAGTAGCGTTAGGGATGGTTCGCTTAGACGAAACAACGACAAGGCCATCAAGAATGAATGCCATGAGAAAACTTATACTGCATATACTATACGATTGTTTGTATTCTGTGATAAAAATAATCGCAGTACAATACACGATGATATACAATATATTATGTAGGATTTTGAAACTCAATAGAACTAGAATTATAGAGTTCTAACAAGAATAAGGGTTTTAAAGAGTTGAAGTTAAAAAATGATTTCATATATATACATAGAAAGGAGAGCATAGTCTTATTTTTCATAGCAAGAATTGAGAGAGGATATCTACTAATAATAATAATAAAAAAAAAGTATAACTGAAACAATCAATGATAAAAAGATAAATCATGTGGCCTTCATACCATTGAATCACCAAAAAAAAAAAAAAAAAAAAAAAAAAAAGAGGATTTCCGACCACATTTCCGACCACCATCACAAGATTAGTTTAAAAAATTTATACTAGGGAAAAAATTCCGACCACGTTTACTTTGTGGTCGATATTTCCGACCACTATGTAAAGGTGGTCGGAAGTTCCGACCACTTTCCGACCATTATACTTCTCCGTCGGAAAAATGAAAAAAGTCATTTTTACGACCATTTTTTGGGTGGTCGGAAATGAGGTCGGAAAAACGTTATTTTCCAGCAGTGCTATCTTTCCTTACTTTGTCGGTAATCAAAACAGGCTCTTTGATTACTTCCCTAGTTAATAAACAACCCTAAACAAGCTCTTAGGATTTAATTTACTAACAACATTAAAAGAATTAGAAAGACTACCAATTCTAGCCAACAAACTCGTAAGCTCGGTCCATTTAAACTAGATTATACACCATAACTGACAGAGTAATGGTGTCATCACCCGACCCGGGTTGTCAAACGGGTACTTGACCCGGCACCACATGAAAACCCAACGGGCAGGTTGCTAATGGATGGAACATTACCACAGGGTCATTTACTACACCACCACTGAAGAGAGAGAGGAATGAATGCTCAGCTCCTCATTATGCCTCATTATGATGTTACCATTAGGAGCTTGATATAAGTAGGACATCACCTTAGCCAGAGGGGACACGTTGAATACTCTATACTAAGAGACACATTGTACTTTGCATACAGAGACTAAGGCAATAACACTATTGTTCCTCTGACTCTCATTATTCATATATTATATCTCCGGTAACGTTTTTACCGTCATTGGTGCTTTCATTGAGAGCCTGAGTCCAACACTCAAACAGGCGACGATACAACTCACTCCTCTTTCAACAGCAAGCTTGAAAGAATGGTGTCCCACAGCTCCCACGGTTCCCGCAACGTGAATAATGGCAATGCCTCAGATGACCTCCGGGACCAACTCACCAACAATCGCGGAGAAGACCTTCGAGAACAGCTCAACAACGGGAGGCCTGGGGACCTTCGAGACCAACTCAACAGGGGAGGGGCGAACCAAGCCGTGAACCTCCAGGCGACCGCCGATGTCATTCAGCAAGCAGTGACGAAGGCGCTAAATCAGGTGGCGGTGGGACTGCAAGGCCAAGTGCCCACGTCGCAGCCCCAGCAAATAGGGGTAGAGACCCAAAGAAGTGGACCGGCCAGACGACAACCAGGCCCTTCCCAATCTGCACCAGAACGATTGGGACAGAGGGTGCCCGTGCGGCAAAGATTAGGATCACGGGCCGAGGGGTCCTCTACCAGAGGCCCTCGCCAACACGAAAATAGAGAAACCGAGAGGTCACCCACAGAGGAGGTGGGCGAGTCTCGGGAGCCGACCCCACGCCGACACGTTGATGAGTCGGCCCAACGTCGACACTTGGAGGAGTGACGCGTCGGCACTCGGCGGGGAAGCGACGCGCTGATGAGCGGGTCCCACACCGACACTTGGATGGACGGAACGTCGAGGAACCCGCTCCGTGTCGACACTCAGATAGACGGCACGTCGATGAACTAGCTCTACGCCGACGCATGGAGGAGCTGCAGCCGGCCCCGCGTCGGCACCCTGACGAGTCAGCCCTGGTCGAGAGGCTGCAGAGAAGAATCGAGGAGTTAGCAAGAAGGGTGGAGGCACGGGAGTAGTCGCCGGAACCTGAGGTACGGATGGCAGCACCATTCTCCCCGAGCATCATGGACGTACCTTTGCCGAGGGACTTTAGGTTGCCCTCCATCAAGGAGTACACGGGGGCCACTGACCCACGTGTCCACATGACGAGGTACAAGGCTGCTATGGTAATGATTGGGGCAGGGGACGCCATCATGTGCCGAGCGTTCTTGTCCACACTGGATGGAGCGGCCCAAGACTGGTTCAACACCATCCCGGATGGGTCGATCCAAAACTTTGGGGAGTTGTCCAAGAGCTTCCTAACATACTTCTCCGGTAGCATACATCGCAAGAAACCTTTCTCTCACCTATGTATAGTGAAGCAAGATAGAGGCGAGAACTTCAAAGACTTCCTGATAAAATGGAAAAAGGAAGTCAATAATGTCTACGACTTCGACTCCAAGGCGGCGATCCCGATATTTATCCATGCCTTAAGATCAGGGTATTTTCACAAGCAGCTGAACGCTCACCACCCCCGCTCTTACGAAGATCTGATGAGGACGGCTAGCCGCTATGCTGAAGCAGAGGACGTCGACAGGAAGAAGAAGGACGAAGAGGATGGTAGGAAAGGGGGGAAAGCTGGTCCGCCCAGCCAGGCACCACTCTCAAACCACCTGACTGCAGGGAAAGGCCGAGACCACGAACGGCCTCGCCTGGTCCCCTTGCGTAATTTAACTCCTCTTACCCATCCCGTTAGTGTCATTCTAAAGCAAGCCGAGGAAATGGGAATGGTAGAATTCCCCGAGGAGTGCATGAAGGTCTCCCCACAGGTAGACCAAACAAAGTACTATAGGTTTCATAGGCAAGTCGGCCACGATACGGATGAGTGTCACGTTTTGAAGAGACAAATAGAAGAACTCATCCAACAGGGATATTTCCGACATTTCGTCAAGCGATCCAAGCAGCAGCAACAGCCGCAACACAATCCACCAAAAAATGTCTGGAGGAATGAGGATGGCACCGAGCCGTCCACCTCGAACGCCAAAAAAAAGAGAACATGACCAAATATCTGAGCAGAATGATAGCGAGGAAGAAACCGAGATGGCGCCCAGACGACAAAAGAAGCACACCATACACTTTATCTATGGTGGACCCGCAGGGGCGACACGCCCGCGAAAAGGAAGAAGTGGAGCCGGCAGCTATACGTGGGAGAAGTGGTGAGTCTTCCCAGAGAAAAAAACAGAGACAGGAAGCCATCACCTTCTCTGATGATGACCTTCCAGAGGGCCCGTTACCCCATCGTGACGCCCTGGTGATTGAGATAGACGTCAACGATGTCATTGTACGCCGCATCTTAGTCGATACGGGAAGCTCAGTCAATGTGATGTATTACGATGCCTTCACCAAGTTAGGGATACCTAGGAACCAGCTCAAAGAGGTACGTACCCCACTATCTGGATTTACAGGTGATTCAGTTGAGACGGAGGGGTCAGTAGTCTTACCAGTGGAGATAGGCACGAGCCCTAACATTCACAAACTCGACGTGGAATTCATCGTGGTAAGACTCACTTGTGCGCACAACATCATTTTGGGGAGGTCGGCACTAGAGGACCTCAAGGCCATAGTGTCGGTGGAACACTTGTGTATGAAATTCCCTACTCCGAATGGGATAGGAGTCGTAAGAGGAGACCAGCGAGCAGCCCGCAGTTGTTACGTAAAAGCATGCAAAAAGATTGGCGGAAAGAATCTACAAGTCCACACCATCTGCAAGGATGATCGATCGGGTATGGAACTCAGAACTTTTAATTAGATATTATCAATATTTAGTAATCATGGTCCGCCCAGGTTACTTCGCTCAAATAAAAAGGTTCTCAATACCACACTCGATCAACCAAGACCGTCCCAGCACTCTACAAAGAAAAAAAAAAAAAAAAAAAAAAAAAAAAAAAAAAAAAGAAAAAAAAAAGGTCGAGGCGTACGCCTTGGCCAATTGGTTGAGGCGTCGCCTCAGCCACAGGCCGAGGCACACGCCTCCGTCAATTGGCTGAGGCGTCACCTCAGCCACAGGCAAAGGCACACGCCTCGGCTGTGGCCGAAGCGCGGTGCCTCGGCCAGGCTGTAGCGGCGCCCCAGCCCGAAGCCGGCCCACGCCGAAAAAAAAAAAAAAAAAAAAGGCCGGAGCCCGCCTCGGCCACGATCGGTCGAGACGACGCCTCGGCAATGATCGGCTGAGGCGCACGGCTCGGCCACGATTGTCGCCTCGACCACGATCGGCTGAGACGCACGCCTCGGCCACGATCGGTCGAGGCGCACGCCTCGGCCACGAGCGATCGGCCGAGGTGCACGCCTCGGCCACGATCGGTCGAGGCGCACGCCTCGGCCACGATCGGTCGAGGTGCACGCCTCGGCCGCGAGCGATCGAGGTGACGCCTCGGCTCCGAGCGATCGGCCGAGGTGCACGCCTCGGTCACGGTCGGTCGAGGCGACGCCTCGGCCGTGATCGGCCGGAGGCATGCACCTCGGCCAGCCTAGGCCGCTGTCCGTCTCGGCCAACATAGTCGCAGTCAATCTCGGCCAACATACAAAAAGAAAAAAAAAATCGTATGTGATTTGGAAAATAAAATCGCATATTCGGGATCAATCAGGATTTTGCACAGTATCAAGATAGATTCAGCCTTACTCCCAAGTCAACTTAAACACATCCGTAGACTCAGGAGTAGGGGGGACTGGTGACAGAGTAATGGTGTCAGCACCCGACCCGGGTTGTCAAACGGGTACCTGACCCGGCACCACATGAAAACCCAACAGGCAGAACTCCAACGGGCAGGTTGCTAATGGATGGAACGTTACCACAGGGTCATTTACTACACCACCACTGAAGAGAGAGAGGAATGAATGCTCAGCTCGTCATTATGCCTCATTATGATGTTACCGTTAGGAGCTTGATATAAGTAGGACATCTCCTCAGCCAGAGTGGACACGTTGAATACTCTATACTAAGAGACACATTGTACTTTCCATACAGAGACTAAGGCAATAACACTATTGTTCATCTGACTCTCATTATTCATATATTATATCTCCGGTAACGTTTTTACTGTCAATAACATAAGGCTGAAAATCTCTTTTATAATCAACGTAACTATGTTATTTTACCACTAAGGTTTAGAACACTTAAACAATTACGAATTCAAGAATTCTAAATGACAATTTATTGGATTGAAAATTGAACAACTGATCTTTTTGTACAATTAATCAAAGCAGTAATATCAAGATAATAGAAAACATATAAATAATAAAAAGTAAAGATAAATTAAGCTAAATAAATCTCACTGGTCTTGAAAAATCAAATATCAATAAGTCTTGAATTGGAAAATTAGAACTGAGTGTACATTGTAGGGAGTGTTTACAAAGTAAATAAAATTAAGGGGGAATCAATGATTTGGTGCCTCAATTATTAACGAACTGTCAATGTAGTCACTTAATCGCTTATTCATCGATTTGGTCCCCGAAAATAATTGTTTTTCGTCGATTCAGTCCCACCAGCCGTAATCCGTCAATAAGCCGGCGATAGCTCTGATTTGCCATGGGCAATTTAGTAATTTCCTCTCTCGCCCATCCCAAACCCAAAAATCAAAACCTGAATAACACAGATCATATCAGATCAGAGAACCACATGGGTACGAGGCTATGTTTTCTCGTCATCATACTAGTTTCAATAATTCCCTCATTCATCCTCTCCCCGGCGGTCGGCAACTTGAACGGGTGGTGCAACCAAACCCCATATCCAGATCAATGTAAAAGACTTACTGAACTGGGTGAAAATCCTGCTGTGAAAGGCTTACTAAATTGGGTGAAAATGACAACAATCACGTTGTACCGCCGGTGAAGAAGAAGTCCATAATAACAGCCTCTCTGCTTGGAAAACAGTAATTTATTAAGCATCTGGTTCTTCCCCATGGGGCTTGACGTGGAACTTTGAGGCTTTATCAAGGGTTGCCACTCCCCCATCAAAGTAGCATCAATTTGGCACTCCTCCTGAATCCTACTGATATCTATGTCCTCCAACTCCGCCATCAAGAACCAGTGCACTTGTAGCGCACTCTGGAACATGTAGCTCTCAATGCTTGAGAGTGGCAGTGTGTACATCCTCTTGCAGAGATAATCCCGAACACCGGCGTGGTCATGCTTGTAGAGGTAGCTCACAGTGTTCCACTCACACGGCAAGGTAGGCTGGTACAACGTCGCACACTTCTGACAGACACGGACTGGTCGTCTGTAAGAATAAAAAGCAGTAATCATCGCATTCCAAGACCCGCCGTCTCGTTGATCGTCGTTTTGGACTTTCCGATCACCAACGTCTTTAAAACAAATAGTCACGACCTCTGCATGTGTGCTCATCTGCTCGGGAATATCTACGACGAAACCTACTGCACATAACCAAGCCAGGTGGCGATCAAGAATGTCGGTTGCTTGGTGCTGCTCGGGAGACTACGGGAAAGGTTGGCGAAGCTCAAATAACTAAACTGGATTACACACGCAGAACTTGCCGATAGTGCACAAGCTGGAGTGTCAACGCAAAAGATTCAGGCTGCTACGGGCGACTATGCTTTTGATGACCGGAGTTATATTGTTGACGACTGGATCCGATCAAATTTGGAGTGAGCGGACTAACCCGCGTAGTACACTTCTCTCCCCCTTTTTAATTTTCTTCTCCTTTTCCTTTTATCTTTCTTCCTCTGTTTCTCTCTCCTTCCACTTGCTTAGTTTCTGCATTCCATTGCCATTTTCTACCAATTAAATTGGATGCACCCCTCCTATCTACTGCATCACGCACCGCCCACACCCACCACTGAAGGAGAAGTTTTGGCACCAAGACTTCTCCTTTTCCACCTTCTAGAAACGAAGCAGAGAACTATAGAGGATCAACGGCGGTTTTTGGACATGAAGAAATCTGCTTGTCACGTTGGTGCCGCCGAATAGGGGAAATGGCGATGAAGGAGGACGGAATAGACGACCTCTCTATTTCCGAACTACCCATCGGACGGAATAGACGACCCAAATTGGTCTAATAGAGAGAGTAACGGCTCGTTTGGTTCGCTGGAAAATATTTGAAGGGAAATGGAATTGAAATTCCATGGAAAATAAATTCCAAGAAAATAGATTCCATTGTTTGGTTGGTGGAAAAGAAATTACTGGGAATATGAATTTCATTGTTTAGTTGAGTTTGGAATGGTAAGGAATAATGTGTATAATGACAAATATAACCCTACACAATAATAATAATAATAATAATAATAATAATAATAATATAATAATAATAATAAGAGTAATTAATAAATAATGGTGAAGCTAAAATTGTCATATTAGTCTTCCATGGAAAACAAAATACCTAGGATGGGCTAGGAATTTGTTTTCCTCATTCTCAAGGAAAACTTTTTCCAATGGAAAATGTTTTCCATCCAACCAAACAACATAAAACATCATTTTCCTTCACTTTTAGGAAAATGTTTTCCATCCAACCAAACACCCCCTAAGAGACTAAAGATAGGAAATGATTAAATTGCCCATGGCAAATCGGAGTTATCACCAGCTTATTGACGGATTACCGCCGGAGGGACTGAATCGACAAAAAACAATTATTTTCAGGTACCAAATCGATGAATAAGCGATTGAGGGACTACATTGACAGTTCGCTAATAATTGAGGAACCAAATCGTTGATTCCCCATAAAATTAATCTATGAAAACTGACTATTCTCTACTGCAAAATTCAGTCCTATTTATATTAGTTCAGACTCCTAAAAACAGCCTGATTTCCCTAACACGAATAAAATCAATTTCTTCAACCATACAAAATTTAGAAAATAAATAATCTTTATTTTCCTAAATGCTAAGAAACCACAGAAAATCAGTAGAACAAGCTCCAACCTCTGCTTCAATGTAATTTTGTCTGTTCATGACAACAATTTACGGTCGAAATTCCTTCGCAAATGACGCATACAGAAGCTACGGCAGTTCACAGACGCTCGCTACAGTTCGTGGACAGAACTCGCAAACGGAGTCTTCTTCGTAGTTGTTGTAGTCGTCGCTGCAGTTGCACGAGAATCGTTCAAAGAAGAAGAAATCTTGCGTGGCTTCGCCGATTCTGCTGTCTACGTACAAGGCTAGTAAAACAAAAGGAAAAGAAAGGGAAAATTAAAGATGGGACTTGGCACTAAAATCTGATAGCATTTAATTTGTCACTATTGGGTAAGAAGGCATGACGTTTGCTTACTAACACTGACTCATTGATGTCTCGTGTTTATAGGGCTAGGTATTATCCTAAGGATTCCTTTTCTGAAGCATGATTAGGAAATAATCCTAGCTATTGTTAGCGTAGTATTATGGCAGCTAAAGGCCTAATATGTAATGGAGTAAGACGGCGTATTGGGAATGAAATTTCTACCTTAATCTGGGGACACCCCTGCATCCAGGATGACCAAGATCCTATGATTCAGACAGAGATGCCACCCCAGTTGGCTGGTGCTAAAGTGATGGGTTTAATCGACCAGAATACAGGTTCATGGGACCATCATTTGCTCACTGATATTTTCCAACCATGTGATGTATCTAGAATTATGAAAATACCGATTTCTCTGGAATATGATGACGTGTGGTACTGGCATGGGGATCCTAAGGGATGCTACTCCGTTAAGAATGACTACAGGCTCATCGTTGGAAATTATGAGAATAATAATGATGGTGTATTCAGTAAATGGCTCGCTTTATGGAAGCTTAAAATTTCACCCAAATGGAAGACCTTTCTATGGAGAACTATAAGTGATATCCTTCACATTCCCACTACCAACAATTTGCTTATAAAGAGGGTAGAGGTTGATCCGATGTGTGCCATGTGTGGAATCAATAATGAGGACACTATGCACTCATTGGTTTGTGTGGCTATGCAAATTCCATATGGACTCAATCCAACCTTCCACTCCCAAATATTGTGACAAATATTTTTCATGAATGGTTTAGTGCAATCTTGAATGTTCTAGGCACTGATGGAATTATCTACGCAGCAGCAATTTTATATCATATTTGGAGAGAACGGAATGGAGCCATTTGGGATGCATGCCTACCACTGTCGAAGAAATTACTAGCAACGGCCGGAGCCACTATGCGAGTATGGCGGCAAGTCCACCACACAACAGCCGACCGGGCATCGTCCGATGGCAACGCCGGTGCTGCCCCTGCCCAGCCGACGATCCTAGCAGCGCCACTGCCGTCCGGTGCTGCTCACTCTGCCCAGCCGATGCATCCAGCACCGTCACTACCGCCCAGTGTGCCCCATGCTACTGCAACACGGTCGAGAAGATGCTACGTCGATGCTGGATACCACCATTCGTCGAACTCAGCTACGGTCGGAGCAGTACTCATGGATGCGGACGGTGGATATATTTCGGCCTACAACGCTCCTCTACCAAACTGTTTCTCCCCACTTATGGCCGAGGCGTTTGCGTGCAAAGAGACCTTGTCATGGTTACGAGCACATGGAGAACAGTCTATAGAGTTATACACAGATTGTCAGACACTTCAGAGCTATCTATCTTCAACAGGAGCCCCGCCTCGTTCGTATATTGGTTATGCTATTGATGGATGCAGAGCTTGCATATCTACATTTAATTCCTGTTAAGTTATTTTTATTCCTAGATCGCAGAATTATTTAGCACACACGTTGGCTTCTACAACTTTTGATTATGCTTATGTATTGGGATGGCGTCCCACCTGACCCTATCTCAGTTTATCTATAAATACAACCACATTGGTTGACCTTCAAAAAAATATGGGACTTCGACTGAACATATAAAACAAATTAAATATTTATTTTTTTGAAAACAAATTAAATATTTTAGTTGGACTAAATTACACAAACAAAAAGAAAGAAAAGAATCAGTCCACTCTAATTCCACCTACCTCAACTCTTATTAATTAACAAAATGTAATATGTATTCACTAAGCTTAATTTAGTCAATTATTCAAATACCTAGCTAATATAAAATATAAATTAAAGTTTAAAATAAATACTCTGTATAATATTGAATAAATAAAATCATTTTTTATAAAAATTAATCTAAATTAAATATAAAAATAGTGCTTATCAGCGCCTAGGTGGTGATTAATCGGCGTCTAAGCGCCTGTGTATTTTTTTATTTTTTTAAAAATTTGCTTAAACTTTTTAAAATTTTTAAGACTTTATAATTATAAACTATTTAGTACTTTAATAATTAATACTAAAATATTAAATATAACCTAAAAACATCTAGAGTTTAAACAATTTAGGGTTATTTCGCAAATAATGACCCACTTAAAAAAGAATAGAACAATAGCTAATCGGCCGACTAGGTGGCCTAACCAGTGTTTAGGAAGCCTAGTCGACGCCTAGGAGGCCTAGGCGGTCAGCACATAAGCCGCACTTAGGCAGTTTAGTCGGCCGCCTAGACCACCGATTACGGTGATATACTAGGCGGCCAGTCAACGCCTAGTGCCGAGGCGCTGATTAATCGATGTCTAGGCGGGATTTTTGCAACACTGGTCATGATATTATGCGTAGTTAGTGAGAAAGTAGGGGTCTTTTGGCGCGCACACAGAGTATATATAGGAACTCGTGCATGTTTGTAAGGGCATCCACATTCATGGTTTTTTAGACAAAAAATTGCCAACATGGAAGAGAGAAAGATGGAAAAGAGAGATTGCCCAAGGTCCTCCTGCTAATTTGTGGTTTTTGTCAGTTTGTGGGGCGCACCTGATGGGAGGAAGCTCGCCTACAGTCTACGTGTGAAGAACAACTTGCGTCCAGCCAGACGCGTTAATTACCTTGTTTTTTTTTTTTTTTTTCTAATTTAGCTTTGTTTTGTTTTTCTTCATTTTCTATTTCTTCTCATTTTTTCTTTCCTAATCACATCTATCACAACTTTTCAAACACCTCACCAAAAACCCCACTATTAAGGATACCCAGTGGCGGAGCCACAATGGGGGCAGCCCCCACTCACCCCTCCGCAATTTCTTAATATATATATATATTTATATGTCAAGATCACTAAAGGATTTAGTAGCTCAATTGGTTGAACCTTGGTTATGATATATGAAATGGCATGGGTTTGAAACCCACCTCCAACGTTTTACTTTCTTCCCAGCTTTTAATAAATGTTTTTCTTTCTTCCCACCTATTAATAAATTTTTCCCACCTGTAGCACTTTTCTTTCTTCCCATCTATTAATAAATTTTTCTTTTTTAAATTAAAGTATTTATTAATATAATTTCTTTTCTGCTCAAACTATTTTATCTAATTGATTATGTTTTATATTTAATATTTATGAAGCTTTTAATAAATGTTTTTCTTTCTTCCCACCTATTAATAAATTTTTTCCCACCTGTAGCACTTTTCTTTCTTCCCATCTATTAATAAATTTTTCTTTTTTAAATTAAAGTATTTATTAATATAATTTCTTTTCTGCTCAAACTATTTTATCTAATTGATTATGTTTTATATTTAATATTTATGAATATAATTTCTTTTCTATTCTAAAGATTTTATTTAATTGATTATGTTTTACATTTTGCTATAATATTATTATAACATTTCAAAGTGTTCTAAAATCACTCTACCCAAGTATAGTTTTGGCTCTGCCCTTAAGTAGTCTATCATAAACATTCTATTATAATTTATAATATATTTGAACCATATTATAGGTGTTTGATATTTTAGCATTAACAATTCTAATGTCATTTTAAGTATGCCCCCACTGACATAATTTTCTGGATCCGCCACTGAGGATACCCTAAGTAATACTTACCCACATATATAGTAATGTAGGATATATCAAAGTAAATGATGATGAAAATCTTTCTCCTTTGCCTTCAATATGGTTGCTTTCAAACATAATGTTATTTGTTTAAAGGTCTAATGTAGGATATATCAAAGTAAATGATGATGAAAATCTTTCTCCTTTGCCTTCAATATGGTTGCTTTCAAACATAATGTTATTTGTTTAACTATTATTTGCTTGGAGCGATCATCATATCGTTTTGATTAATGTTCAGTTTGTACAGTGCACAGTTTGATTCAAACTAGACTATAATGTGGTTATGCCTACTGTTTGGTGGATTGTACAGTGTATATATATATATAGTTGGTTTTCTATATTCGTACGGTTGAACATCAACATGTGTACGTACAGTGTAATGATCACAGAAATTACTTTAAGGTTACGTTTGAGAATATAATTGTGATGTTAAATAAAATTAACCTGATATGGCAGGTAAAATGAAGATACGAAAATACTACCCGAGTATCACATTACATTCCCGACTCCTACTCCTCTACTCAAATCTTTGATTTAAACAATAACTTATCATTGCTTAGCTTGTCACATTAAGAAATAAAATTAATGTAGTAGAGATTGAGAATTTATATATGTATTAGAACTTAATGAATGTTTTTTTTGTCCATATTATTAAATATAGTTGTAGGCTATCGTCAGTGGCGGACCCAGAAATTTTTTTTTTCAGTGGGGGCGAAATGCATTAAAACAAAAGAGATAGTTTGATAAAAAAAAATAAAACACTACTTAAAAGTATAGTCACAAATATTGTTGGATGTGGACGAAAAATAAAACACATCAAAACTTTATAAAAAATTATTCATAACAAAATATGAAACATAATCAATTTGATAAAATAATTCGAATAAAAAATACATTATAAACACATCTCATTATTAATATAAAAGAACACATCAAAACTTTATAAAAAATTATTCATAACAAAATATGAAACATAATCAAATTGATAAAATAATTCGAATAAAAAATACATTATAAACACATCTCATTATTAATATAAAAGAAAGTTATATATATGTGTGTAAATCTCACAATTAATTAATACGAAGTATAAAAGTCATAAAAATTATAAACACATCTCATTATTAATATAAAACAAAGTTATATATATGTTGCTACCTAAGTCACAAGGAGTAAATTTGCACACATGCAAAGTTTGAACCCTGGCCTCCTAGATAAATAGTACACATGTCTAGCCACCTGATCTAATTATCTTTTATTAAAATTTATTTATTTTATTATACTTATACTAAAACTTGTACTATATATACATATATACATACAAGGGTTATATATGGGGTGGGGTGGGGTGAGAGGGCCAGCTGCCCCCATGCTAGGTCCGCCCCTGGCTATCATTGTAACACCCCACTTTTCTAACTTTTAATTACATCTCTAAACAGACATTAACATAAACTAAGCAGCGGAAAACTAGAAGATAAGTAGTGGGAGTGTCACCGCCAGAAATTTAGTTGAGGGGGGGCGAAATAGTACAGACGGATTTAGAAATTTTTTCTAGAAAAGGCGAAACATTAAAACAAAAGAGATAATTTAAAAATAAATAAATAAACAAACTACCTAAGAAATATAATTGTAAATATTGTTGGATATGGACGAAAAATAAAACACATCGAAACTTTATAAAAATATTCATAACAAAATATGAAACATAATTAATAAAATAATTTTAGAAAACATATTATAAATTACACATCTTATTATAGAGTGTGTGTGTAATATTAAAAAAGCTATTAAAAAAGAATTGTAAAACTATGTTAATGCTAAAATTGGAACCCTTAACCTCATTATTACCAAAGTTGTGCTCTACCACCTACTCTAACTCACTTCTTGTTAATATTTTATAGTATTTTTTATACTAATACTAAAACATGTACTGTATATACATATATACATACAAATACTATATATGAGGTCGGGGTGAAGTGAGGGGGGCAGCCGCACCCCCTGCCCCCCTCTCCCTCCGTCCCTGGCCACAACCACCACTCTTTGGTGATTGCACAGGCAAAAAGGGGTAAAACTATTAAACTACAAATAAGATTAAGTTTGGGTACTAATAAAAAATACTGGAAATGTAAGGGGGGAAAACGTCACCCCAACACAGTCTACATCAATCCTCAAACATAAAGTCATAAGTTTATATCCATAACATGATCATAATTAAAACTAGAGTTTAGACATCTCAAACTAAGAGACTAATCTAACTCGATCTCTTCTCACCGATGGCCCCCCTGAAAGGGTTTTTGCAAGCAACACATAGACAACAGGAAAAACACCCGTTAGCACGAAGCTAAGTATAACCACACTCAACCCTGTAAAGCATTCTAGCATATACTTTGAAAACATTTGATATCTTTATAGCAATAAGCTAATCTCAAATCATCTTAAGATTATCATATTCTTTCTAAATGCTTGAACCCTATAATATCAGCAGGCATGCTTATATATGTATAAGACTGATCACGTATATTCATCAACATATAGACTTCTCAAATAACTTAACAAGAAACTCATGCTTACGGATTGGATCATGATAAAAGACCATATAACAGGTGTTTACATGCTTTCATATTCTTATCACATAACTTGATAAGTGGAGCTTCTAATACAACTCAATAATCATGTTCAAGGAATATCTCAAGTTAAACTTCTCATTAAACAATCTTTTACGATGCTCTATTCGCATACAATCATGTATAACATTATGATCATACTTCTTATGCAATCTAGTGCAACAATATTTTCATACTCATATGCAATCTAGTGCAACAATATAATCATACTCTTATGCAATCTAGTGCAACAATATAATCATACTCTTATGCAATCTAGTGCAACAATATACTCATACTCATATGCAATCTCGTGCAACAATATAATCATACTCTTATGCAATCTAGTGCAACAATATAATCATACTCATATGCAATCTAGTGCAGCAATATACTCATACGCTCTTTTATAAATTAGAGTACTTTCTATGGAGGTCTCTTTGTTACTTTCTCGAGTCTCTCTTGACTCTCTTTCTTTTTCTCGGGTCTTTATTGACTCTCTTTCTTGAGTCTCTGTTGACTCTCATTCTTTCTCTTATACTCGTAGACGGCTTAGGGTTTCACAGAAGTACCATCGGGAACGGCATAATTCCGACCCAATATCTCCTACTGTCTACGGAACCAATCTCGTGGTTCAAACTCTGTGGAATCAGGTATCGAACTATTAGTGTGCACACCCCCTAACCAGGATTCCAAGCCTGGCGGGAAGTTTCCAACCTCATAACGTGGGAATACGCCGCGTTACATATACTGGGACCACAATGTCCATAAATATCTCCCAGGAGGAACATAGTCCAAACGGTATCCTCCAAAACCTCACCGATATAGATAATACATAAATATATCTCTCATGCATCAATCTCATGCATGCAACAATTTTATTACTTCTCAATGCATCAAAGAATGATATACCACATGCTTATGGTTTTTTTAAAGTATTCTTGGACTCACGTTGGCCCCTTATGCATTTTTGAAATACGACTCATGTGAAATGTCAAAGTGCTCTATAACATGCTTCTAAATCATGTATAAACTAACATGAAGTATTCAAGAATATATCATCATGCTCGGTTTGCAACATAGAAATTTCTATACATTTCACTCAACAAATATGCTTCTATTCTCATTGATCAAACAATACAATTTAATCATACTTTCATAATAAATCATAGTCTCAAAGGATCATTCTTCTTTACTCAATAAAAACATTATCTGATCACAAAATCAACAATTTCTCAAACACAAAGAACTTAGCAAAATATGCACTGTGTAACAATTCTTCAATAAATCATTCACATCTTACCCATTTTAAATCCAAATTCAACGAAGTCAAAGCCAAAACGTGCGTCGAGACGATCCCGAAGAGCCGAGCTATAAGGGCCCGTAACACTCGGTCCGAAACGACACGTAGCTGAGCCACAAGGGCTCGGCCACTGCACAAAAATCCTTCACAAACAATACTCAGGGACCTGGGGCGGGACTCTTCATGGTTCGCCCCTGGAGCCCCGTTGAAGCTCCGGGACTAGGCAACGGCCCTCCTCTAGGGCCGTGCCCTAGTCCCGTGCCACCACGGCTCTAGCCGGCGGCCCTTCTTATGGGTCGCGGCTAGGGCCGCCACTCTGATTTGGTGCACATTGCACCAGATGGCATTTCTCTTGCAAAATCTCATCCAAACAAGTCCAAAACTATCTCAACAACTCACAAACACATAATAAATCACTTCTAAGCATAAACACATCAAAAGCTCATAGTTTCTACTCATTTCTACTCAAAACTAGGCTTCACAGAGCCAAATTTAAAGAGGAATCCATGGGGTTATACCTCTTGTAGCTTCTTCTTCTTGTGTGAACTTCTTCTTCCTCTATACTTAGCTAGCACCACCCTCACTTCCTAAACTTTCCAAACAAACATACAAGCTAAGCCTAAGGATATAAACCTCAGATATTTAGAACAATGAAGCTAGAAACCTTAAAGGAAGATGAAGGAAAGGATAGAAGATGCTTACTGTGAGTTTTCTTCTTCTACCAAAGCTTGGAGAGGCAAGGATGGGATCAGGAGAACAATGAGAATAGTGGAGTATAAATAGGGTGCAAAACCTAGGTAGATGCTCAATGATTGGTTGAGGGCAAAATGGTCTTTTGGCTTACATCTTTAAAATATTAGACATGGCCTTGTGGTTCACCTTGTATCATGGACCAAGGGCTAGAAATGCTAACTTTGGATACTTTGGGGTTGAAAATGAATTTTCCCAAAAGCTATTTGGATGAACACTTGTTCAAAAATCCTTTTTGAATTCTCCCGGTCTCACTCAGATAAAATTCTCGATTTAAATCTTGGTACGCGAAGTACCCGAAAACTTAGGGATTTTCGAATGGAATTTATTTCTTCGGTGTCGAATTAATTTTAAAATGCGACGAAATTATTTTATTCAACCACCGATTGATCGCAAAAATTTTTAATAGAGTGAAAAAGTTATTTTGGAATTTCCTAATACTGGATTTATAAAATGAAATTTTGGGTTGTTACAATCGTAATGAGCCTTATTGATACAGATCTTTGGAGATGAATTCGAGAATCGATTCGTCAAAGCGTTCTCTGGTTGCTCGATCTTGTCCTCACAAAAACAACAGAAACTAATTAAAAATACGGTTTGGGGGTGTAGGAGATGGAATTTGGCTGGTGTAGGGGCTGGTTAAGGGATTTTTTGTATTTTTTTATAAGGGTATCTCATTCACACCTTGATCTCAGGTGATGAGGAATGAGTGGAACCACAAGATTGAAAATTATCTTGATAAGCCTAGAAGAACATCTCTCAACACAAGAGAGACAACAAAATGTCTATAAACATTTCTAATTTCAACTTCATTGGTCTATATCCATGTCTGATTGTGTTTAACCTTTAAATAGAGTAATTATCTTGATCAGAAGACACCATTAATTTTAATTGAAAGGAAATATCAAGAGTCCCAATAATATTAAATTTAAATTAAATGTTCTTTAGTTTGTCCATGTGAGTCATGTGACACTCTTTTAGCTTAGCTTTTTGTGCGCAAATTATATTATGCACCGCTGTGCATAATCCATTATGCACCGAGGGTATGAAACGACGTTGTTTAATTTATCATTAATTAGGGCGCGTTTAGACGTCGCCGTTAATTGTTTCCGGACGGCTAATTTCTATCATTCGTCGTTATTTCCTTATTTTGAATTCGTATTTCTTTCCTTTTATTAGATTTGTCGTTCTTTCCTTTTTCTTTTTCTTTTTTCTTAAGATTCTTCGATCTGTTCCTTTTTCGATTAGTTCGAATTGCTATAGTTTTGGTATCGGTCAAATTATTGTATTGTTCTCTATGTTCGGAAACATGAATGAAATAGTAGTTACAAATAGGATTGATGAGATTGATTCGAATTCAAAGATCGTTGATGAGAATAGTTCAGTAATTACAGGTGTATATCATTATATTATGTATTGCAGTTTTGTGTGATGTTGTTATTGTTTGAGTGTAATTGGTAGATATGTTATGGTTTTTTTTTTTGTTGCAGGTAAAGATGATATTCCGGTCGCCGGTGAATGTATTTCGCCGATTGCATCTGATGTTCCGTATACAAATTCTGTTGACGATAATGAGTATATTCTAGGTATTAACTGTATTAATGTTCTTGTTCATGTTCTTATTTGAGTTATACATTATTCAGGATCATGTTACGCAGCTTCATGTTGATATCACTGTAGTTTCGTTTATTGACCAATATAGTTTCGGTTTTAGTGACCTGAAGTGTCAATTTATATTTTTATTTTGTTGCAGATGATTTTTGTAACACCCCAGAATTTCAAGATATTTTAAGCTTATATAATAAAGGTAATATCTCATTACATCCCAAAGTATATCATAAATGTACGGGGTGCTATGCCACACCTGGGCTAGAGAACCTAGGTGCACAGGCTGTCTAACTAATATCCATTGAAACACGAAGCATAATATGGCACCCAGGCCGAAAGGGAAACTACTCTACTTCTACGCTCCAGTTCTAGCGCGCTCCAGTGCTCTAGTCCTCTGTGCCTGAAAGCCAAATATATCTGTTCAGCGAGAGATGCTGGTAACCCACTCCAACGCGTTGAAATACAATACATATAGAGATATATATAGATATACGAAAACCATTTTGAGCATGAAGATATATCCTACGAACTCTAGCTTTTAAAACCGGGAATGACTCGACAGATAAGGCCAGACACGAGCAACAGTTATAACAAACATATGCAGTTCACAACAGATAAGGCACATAAGGCAAAGCATAAACAATAGCCACAACCCAACATAAACAATCCCCAACATAAATCCCATAGTCACATCCCACAAGACACTCATGATCACCACTCATCCATATCACAACACATAGCGCACTTTGTTGGCGCCACAGGACCAATCGCATGCCCATACATGAGGGTCAGCGCATATAGCTCTGACACGGCCCCGCAGCACCCTGCCCCGTATCGCAACACGGAGGGGTCGATCGCAACCGACCGATGAACCGCAGCTCATCATAGTGTTTGATCGCAACCAAACAGTGGACCGCAGCCCAAGAGAATGTCATCTGACCGCAGCCAGGAAAGAGGACGAACCGCAGCTCGTATAGAAACGTTTGATCGCAACCAAACGGTGGACCGCAGCCCAAGAGTATCAATTTGACCGCAGCCAGCTTCTGAACCGCAACTCAGGATAACCAATCCGATCGCAACCGAATTGGGGTAACACACACATAACACATAGCAAGCACATGCAACCCACATTACACATTAGGAAGGGGGAGAAAACGTATAACAAAACCTATGCGTGATCCATCACTTACTAATAATAGTCCTAAGGGGTTCATACTTCTTCCACCTAGGTCAACGGGATACCAATTCAACTAGCATGCAATATAATAGACTCATAAACCTACGAACGGTACCCGAAACATCAAACTAGACATAGGCACGATAAACGGAGTCCATTGGGACACCACGGGGAACGGGGAACATCAAACGGGGAAGCCGGGATCCCAAGTTGGGGGAAATTTCCAGCGGGTAGCCGGTGGGTGGGGGCCACCCGCCGGCTGCCCGCCGGACTCACTGTTCCGGGCAGCGGGTCGCCGGCGGGCAGCTGCCCGCCCGCCGGCCACCCGCTGCCAGGCGGTAATTCTCGGCACCGGGTAGGTGGCGGGTCCCCTACCCCCCACTGACTCTTTTTCATCAATTGCGCCCCGGGAACCGTTGTGGAACCCAAAACCATGCTTAGACACTTTACAACGCAATTAACGACAACACGTAGACAATTAACGAATCAAATACGAGAAACGAACGGCACATAACCTATCATGCTTTTCTAATATAATCAACACCCAAACATGCGATTTCCCCACCCGATAATCCAAGAATAAGATCATACGATACAACCTAGGGTTCTAATCACTTTTATATCAACAAGAATACGGTTCGTCTTCTAATTGCAAGATTCGGTAAGAATAACACATAAACATCAAGAGCATCACACAATTATCAAGAACAACACATAATTATCAAGAACTCCATATAATTATCAAGAATACCATAATTATCAAGAATCTCCCAATATCAAGATCATCAAGATCCCTCATGGGATCATCACATCAAACATCAATAATAATCATCATATCTCGCCAATACACAATAATATGGGGGAAATCCTAAGGGGGAATCATAGCTATGAAAATAGGTTTTGTTGAGACATGGGTTACCTCTTAGCCTTAATTAATTCCTTAGCTATGAAGGATCTTTCTTTAAGCTTCCTTGCTTTCTTGATTTCTCCTAAGGGGATTCTTGGAGCTCTTTTGGGGTGGTGGGGCGTTATTTTTGTGGGAAGTTCTAGGTGCCTCCTAAGTCCCTTATTTATATATTTAGGAGTCCTAATTAGGAACTAATATTATAGGCTCGCTAATTCTATTCCTTTTGGAACTAAGGATTGGGTTTAGGGGTTGGGTTTATATATGAAGGCCCATGGACTATGGTGGGCCTTTTCCCTAATTAATCATTATGATTTATTCTTTCTCTTGGGCTATTGATTAATTAATTAAATGGTTTTAGGGGCCGTAACACGGGGTGTTACAATTTTGACCATTCGATTGTTGTTGATGGTACATCTGAACATGTTATTGTTGAAGAGTCAGCTATTCCAGGTTATATGTTTAGTTCGATTATTAACTGATTTTGAATTTGTTGTGTTTTCAAAATCATGGTAGTCAGTTTCATTTTTAATGCACACTAGTGTCAGTAGAATACCAATGTAGTATCTATAGTTTCATTAGAAATATTAAAGGGATGTTTTAATAAAATCACAGATAATGAAGAATTGTTGGGACTTTCTGTTGGATCAATAGAAGATGCATTTGGTATATACAATGATTATGCGTTTCATATGGGATTTAGTGCTAGAAAGGGCAAACAATATTATGTTACTGGTACTCGGATTTTAAAGACGAAAATGTTTTGTTGTTCTAAGTCTGGTTTTAGAATAATGCATGATATTCCTAATAGGTGTTACTCAAAGATAGTTACTAGATTTGGATGTAATGCAATGTGTCAGTTTGATATAGATTCAAATGGGAATTGGGTTGTTACTAAACATGTGAAGGAGCATAACCATGACCTGTGTCGGGCTTCATCAAGTTATATGCTTAGGTTGCATAGGAAAGTGTCTAAGAATCAGCTGACATGTTTAAAAAACATGAAGAGGAGTGGGGTCCCCTTATCGGATGGTATTCGCTTTTTAAAACGTCAGTCAGGAGGGTCACCGTTTGTTGGATTTACTCCTAGGGATGCATATAACATGATATCTTCAGATTCGGCAAAGCATTTAGATGGTACTGATTCTAATAGTTTGATTGAGATATTTAGAAGGAGACAAATGGATGAATCTGATTTCTATTTTGAATTTGAACTTGATGAGGATGCAAGGCTCTGTAACTTTTTCTGGAGGGATGGTCAAATGAAGGCTGATTATGATTTGTTTGGTGATTTAGTTGTACATGATACAACATACCGTACAAATAGGTATGATATGATATGTGCCCCTTTTGTAGGCATGAATCATCATTGCATGAATGTGATGTTTGGTTGTGGGTTTTTACTCAATGAGAGGATAGAGTCGTTTGTCTGGTTGTTCAAAGTATTTGTACGATCAATGGGTGGTAAGCATCTTCAAACAATAATGACTGATCAGTGTGCTGCCATGGCTGCTGCAATCGCACAAGTATTTTCGAATTCAAATCATAGGCTTTGTATATGGCACATCGGGGATAATTCGAAGACGCACATAAAAAGTCTGAGAAATAAAAAGGGTTTCTTAGAGCTTTTCAATTTTCTGTTGAAGTACACTGACACCGAAGCTGAATTTGAATTTTATTGGACCAGGTATTTTTACTGATTTTTCACAATGATATTATGTTAGTGTTTTATATTCTGGTGAATTGTTTCCTGTATGTTGATTGACAGTACCTTAACTATTAAATGATATTATAGGTTGTATGAAATGATACTTCTTATGTGATGAAATGATACTGTGTCAGTGTTTAACAGTTGATGATTGTATATGTTTGTAGAGCTCAGCTGGATTTATTCGGCATTCCCCATATCCCCTCTACTTAGAAATATGATCATCAACTTAGAAATACACAGTATAGGTTTAAATTCATGTTCCTTTTTTTTTTTCTTTATATTTTTTTCAGGATGATGACAGAATATGGGTGCCATAAAAATGTTTGGTTAAATAAGCTATATTCTAATAAGGAGAAATAGTGCCCTGCATTTAGTAAAGAATATTTCTCTGGTGGTATTTTATCATCTCAAAGGAGTGAGTCTACGAATCATTCAATATCTTTAAGATTATAAAAAACAGCTGGGTTGTGTGATTTTTATAATTCATTTGTTAGTGTAGTTTCTGAGTGGAGAAGTAGGGAAAACGGTGAAAACGTGCGTTGTTCACAAGGGTTGGCACCTATGGTGATGAATCATGTGAAGCTCCTTTCACATGCTAGAGACATATACACTATTGAGATATATTATCGTTTTGACGAACAGTTTGTGAAAGGGACTTCATGCCATCAAGAATCTGTTGGGGGAAGTGGTAACGAGATAAAGTATCATGTGTGGCGTCCTGACGTTGATCTCATTCGTCATGAAGTGTGTTTCAAAGTGAATGATTTGGATATATCTTGTAGTTGTATGTTGTTTTCAGAGATGGGTATTTTATGCTCCCATTCTTTACGCATTTTTAATGTCCATTGTGTTGCAGCAATACCGGATAAGTACATTATCAAAAGATGGACCAAAAAGGTTATTGAAGATAGAATAATAAGCCGTGATTGTTCCTCGAATATTTTTAGCATTGCGTTATCTGTTTGGGTTATTCAAATGGGTAGGAAGTTTCACCAGTTAGTTTTATCCAGCCAAGCAAATTGCAAGGCTCGGGAAGTGTGTGAAAATGCTTTTGAGGATGCTAGAAGGAAGGTTGAATGTGATATTGGTCCTATTATCATTGAAGATGGTGAACAACGGACAGCTGGTGTAATTCAAAATCCAGCACGTAATAGGGCGAAAGTTGAACGCAATAGGAGGCATATTAGCACAATCGAAAAAAAGTATAACCAAGTGAGAGGGAGGAAGTTGGGTGTCAAGGTTGCTGAAATGTGTACAAAGGCTGCAGTGCAGGCATCTGTTGAAGGAGTTGTTGCTAATATTGTTGGCAGTGGTTATTTTGTTCATCCGTCTAGCGGCAGTCATGAGTTAGGTTTGGTTAAACCTAGTTGATAGGTGAATTACAATCATTGTAATATTGGATTGGATTGGTTATTAGATAGTCTGTGTGTTGTTATGGTAGCATAGTTTTTTGCAGTATGAAATTGAGCTGCACGTTTGACATATTATTTTTTATGTTTTTAAATGAAGTCCTAGTTATTTTTAAATGATACTGCAGTGTATATAGAATGATACTACAGTGTATGAAAAATGAAACTAAACAGTATGTCTCTCACATTTTTCATCCATATTTCAATGTAACTGTAAGTATAATGAACTGATACTGTAGTGTCTACTAAATGATACTTTAGTTTATGCAAAATGAAACTGAATATAATGTCTTTAATATTTTCATATCTTAGTAAATGAAACTATAAGTGTAATGAAATGATACTGTATTGGTTACGAACTGAAAGTGTACGTGTAATATACTGAAACTTAAAAACATTCAAATGGAATTTCATCATTATATTGATTAACCAAAAAACTTCAAGTTAAGAACCATCATTGTGTTCAGTGAGCAAACTTTACAACCAAACAACATTGTTTTTCAGTCAACAAACTTGTAAATAAGATGAACATCTGCCCAAAATATCAATGGAATCTGTCATTTGGTCCCCAAAAATATTGACACCATTTAAGTGACTTATGTTCTTGTCATATCAAAACAAACATGCACATTTTTTAGCTGTTCCGTTTGTCATAGTCATCTATTTGTTGCCTTCAAACACTGTCTTGGCATTCTTCAGGACTTCTTCCTTGTACTGATTGGTTGGCATCATGATAATTCTGGCTGCATATGTTGCTCGTAGAGACATCAAGTAGAGATCCTGCATTTTGTTGGTACAAATTAGTTAACTCTGTTTTGTGTCAAGAGAATTTGAGTAGTACAAATATGTAAAGTATTATATGTACATACATTTTGATCCCGTTTCTTTGGAAGAAATCCACATTTCCAGTTCTGATCCCCCGTGTAGGTTTTCATATGTCTCATTGCATACAAACCACAGTCAATCTCGTTAGCTGATGATCTCCAACCCATCTTAACCAGGTCAACAGTCAATTTTTTCACATTTGCTTGCATATCTTTCATTCCATTCTTTCCAAGGAATAATGCAAATGCATTTTGCTGCATGTCAAAAGTAATTAGATATGCATTATAGGTGAATTGGTTTTGAATACTGAAGTAAGTAACTAGATGACTTACAAGCAACTGTGGACAGTCACTATACTTGCTGTGAATTTTCAGCCCTTTGAGGAGTGGCAGGTTGTCAATGATTTCAAGCTTGGATGTAATGAAATTGAAGCACAAGACAAAGAAGTGATGATGCCGGTAAATGGGAAAGAACACATGTTTTGATTTTTTAATGTTTTTTTAAAGAAAAAAAAAATTAGAAAACAGTAGTAGTATGTTTAACTGTAAATATAATATTTGAAAAAGAAATGATTACCAATTTTGCATCACTAATATCAACGTTCCCCATGTTCTGTATTTCGGTGGTTAGACACTGCTCAAAGTCATCTTGTCTATGTGATTGGTGTTGTGGTGCCCAATCTGTTGGACTGTCAAGTTGGAGCTGTAGAGTATATATTTTATATTAAAGGATGTTATTCATAAGTACACATGCATAATGTGAAAATAGTAATGGTGTTTGCTTACGAAAGATTGTGTTGTGAAGAATATTCTCTTTGGCTTATCAATCCCACGGCTTGGATCCAACATGTTCAGTCTTAGACACCAAATATCTAAGAATATACTCTCAATCTCAGCACTTCTTAGGGTTTGGAATTGCTCTCTATTGATGTAGTATCCCTCATGACCAAACAATTGTTCACTGTCATAGTTGAAAATGTATATAAATAAAGTAGTTAGCATTCAAAATTGTATAATATAGTGTGTGTTAAGTGTGTTTTATACCTTAATGGTTGTTCTTCTGTTGGGTCAAGGAAAACATAGTTTGAAATCAACTTTTCCTTTGGACCGACATTCTTCAGCTTTTCAACATTTGCTGTCCAGTATGGGGACCTTAGGCGCAACGACAGGTTTCTGATTCTCCTTGTCTTATCAATTATAACATCCTCATTGTTATCATCAATGTCAGGCTCAGCAATCAAACTGCAGTTTTAGGGAGGATCATGCATGTATCAGCACATAGAGATACAGTGCTATATATACAGTATCACTTGATAAACAATTCAGTTTCAGTTATCTATATATACAGTTTCAGTTATCTATATCTACAGTTTCAGTTAATTATAACTTCAGTTTCAGTTCGTAAAATACAACAAATATATATATATATATATATATATATATATATATATATATATATATATATATATATATATATATATATATATATATATATGTATGTCAGGCATGCTAATCAGTGTCTGTTTGCATACAATATGGTGTCACTTCATGAATAATACAGTTTCATTTATTAAAGATTACATTTCAATTGAAAATGTGTGGAAGCAACATAGATATAATAGGTTGGAGCATACCTATCAAACAGATTGTTTTCAGTTTCAGGTGGTGGGGTTTCCAGTTGTGGTTCATCAGAGTCTGTCCTCTCGTTGTCCTCTTGAATATCACGTGCAATGTTCTGGATTTCAGTAGCATTTTGTGCTTGCGTATCATTCATTTCTTCAGGGATATGTTGAGGTTGTGATGATTGTACAGGGCTAATTCCAAGATCAAAACTTGGTGTTTGAATCGGATGTGGTGTTTGTGTTCTAGCAGGAGCTTGAGTTGGGTAGTCTTTGGTGGTTTGGTAGAATGCCTGTTCAAGAGCATCGACTGCATCAAGGAAACTTGGATGATTGTAAAGCTCATCATCATACAATAAAGTCTCATCTCGTTCTGGTTGGGAAGAAGAGACTGAAGTAATCATGTCAGCAATGTTCCCGAAAGTGATCTTAATTATTTCTCCGCCAGTTCTTGTGTTTCCTATATCAGCCATCACTCTAGCAAACTCAACAACTGTGTCAGCCATCCTATTCAGTACAGATGTAATCCTCCCCAGGGATTCATTTGATTGGCTGCCTTCCACAGGACCACCACTCATCCCTGGTATGTTTTCTTCCCTGGTCACATGTTCTTGATGTTGAATTCTGTCAAGTACCTTTCCCCGTCCAAATCTTCCAGACAATATTTCTGCCTTGATTCTTCGTTTAACTGCTTCTTCAGTCCAAGTAGTTATTGCAGGGTAATCCCTTTGAATCTTCTCACCCTTGTATTGTACTCTATCAAGGTATGTTAACTATTTTTGAAAGAATAAAAGCTATAATTAGCAACTATTTTATCAGTAATTGTAGTAGTGTATAACGTATAGATTAATGAGAAAATTATTATAAGTGCATACTAAAATATTACCAGCAAGAACAGTGAAGGACCGGTGAAAAAGCTTTCTTTGTTTTTCTTCCAAGATTCAACAGCATTTACCAAAGATCTAAATGTGTATTGACACCAATTCAAGTCTTTCAGCTTTGAAACATCAAGCATGGAGTATAAAATCTTGTATGTTGCTTTTGTGCTCTGGTTACCTTTTATCAAGCTGGATACAAGCAGCACAACGAAGTCTCTTTTGAACATATCTCCACTGTCTCCTCTCTCAATAATGGTCGTTGGCATTGTATTTGTCACCGGAGAACCTTTTGTTATTTCCCACCTCTGTCTCCAAGCTGCCAACAATTTCTTATATTCACCAGATTCATTCTCAGTGGGAGCCTCAATCACAGGGATTTTTCCTTGGGGAAGGTTCATTGTGCTGTGTACATCATCCTCCGACAGTTGCATGTCATTATTTTCCAACATCAGTATGCATTCATAGACATCAAACCTTTCAACAAGATACCTAGTTAGTCTGCTATCCCAGTCAAATATGGTCAAGTTTAACATAGCAGCAAACCCAATATCTTGAATTGCTTTGCGTTGATCTGGTGATAGAGACGAAATGAGGGTCCGAAAATACTTTGGTGACATTCTGGTTTGTAGATATTGCATTTTACTCATTTCACTCTTCTTTGCAGATTTCTTTATCCTCTTGTGCATTTTCTTTTCAGCAATGGGGCTTGCTGTTGCTTTGCGCTTGGGCAATGCTGATCCCTGGTTTTTTGATCATTGAGCAGCTGGTTTTGGTGCAGTTGGGGTTGCGTTAGGAGTAGGAGTAGATTTTTTGGTGGCTTTAGCTTTCTTTGCTGATTTTGGTGTTGCTTTGCGTTTGGGTGCCCTTTTTTGTGCCCCTCTCCCCCCTGAACAGTTGGTTCTGGTTCATTTTCATGTGGTCCTTTTTCCTGTCCATCTTCTTCTTGCACAATTTGTTCTGGTTCAGAGGGAATGGTTGGTTCATTTTCAGGTGTTGGTGGTTTATTTGTAGGTTGTTTTGTGGCTTCAACGTTCTTTGTTGTTTTTTCTGCAACAGGTGCTGGTTGAGCTGGTGGCGTTAGTTTGGCTGCTTGTGAGTCCAAGACGGCCTTGGTTTTCTGCTTTCTTGTGGCTTTCTTCATTTGTATAGGTATGGTCTACAACAATATGATAAGTATTAATGATGAACATTTTATAAAACAAAACGCGACACACATATAAATACTTTCAGTTAATATACAATACACTTTCAGTTCATATACAATACACTTTCAGTTCTTATACACTACGCTTTCAGTTGAAATAATATTGTAGTGTCAATGAACATTTTTTAAAACAAAATGCGACACACATATAAGCACTTTCAGTTATTATACATTACACTGTCAGTTCTTATACACTACGCTTTCAGTTTGAAATAATATTATAGTGTCAATGAACATTTTTTAAAACAAAACGCGACACACATATATGCACTTTCAGTTCATATACAATACACTTTCAGTTCTTATAAACTACACTTTCAGTTGAGGATAATTACAGTTTAATTTAAGAAGAAATAGAGTTTCATTTGGATATAGTAGTGATGGGGATATGGGACCCCGGGGGTCCATTTTATTGGAAAGTATGGACCCATGTTGGGGTGGTGAAGAAAAGAGGTTGGCCCAAGTCTTATTGGGCTAAGGGGACATGGTGGCCCAAAAGTCACAAAAGAGGAGATAAAAGGGGTTTTCAAGGCTATATCGCCGGCCATGGCCAGGGTGGTGGCCCGGCGGCAGGGCGTGGTTAGCGAAAAGAAAGCACTACCTACCAGTGGGATTTGAACCCCTACCCTCCCACATAGTGGCGTGAAACCAAAACCACCAACCCACTTCTCCTCTTGTGTATTAAAGCGCAACAACATATATTTGTTCCGATAATCTCGGGGGGGGGGGGGGGCAGCTTCCATGCCGGCGGGCGACTGGCCGGCGCCGGGTCCCGCTGGCCATCTCAGGCCGAGGCGCGGCCAGCGGGGGCGGTGCATCCCCAAGCTTGTCAACGACACCCCCCCTTCCCGAGGGGGTGCTGGGTCGTGAGGGTCGCGGGGGTCGCGTGGTGCGGACGGTAAGGTGTGGATCTGCATTGCGATGTCCATTGTTCTTGTTTCCAAATGTTTTTCCATTCTCTGTCGCTATATAGTATTTATTTGTCGTGGATCTGCATTTATTTTTTTTCATTTCAGAAAATTGATATAGTTTATTTGGTTATGAAAATGGAGCACGTTAAGTTAAATTTTTGAAGCACACTGTGTAATACATGCATGCATAGTAAGTGTTAGACGGATCGACGCTCATTAAAGATATATGAGAGGCATATTAAAGAGATATGACACACATATTAAAGAGATATGGCACGCATATTAAAGAGATATGAGACGCATATTAAAGAGTTATGAGAGTAAAATGATTTATTTTAATTGGTACTCAAACGAACGCACATCTAGAACTGAGGTCCCGCACGTTGTACTTTAATAACTTGCACGTAATGGTGAATTTGAACGCACATTAATTTATTTGAATTTGTATTCTTTTTTTTTTTTATATATATTTGTTTTTAATAATTATTATTTTCCATGTTATTTTAGTATGCAAATGAACGCACAATAAGATATGAACGTACGCAAGTTGTAATGTAATTTTTAATACCGAATATCAACACATAGTAACTTTGGTTTATAAACATGTTAAGATTTTTCATGTTTATTTTATTTTATTTTATTTCAATTACTTATTTATGACAAAAATGAACACACATTAAATTTTTTAAAAAGCACGTTCAAGGCTAAGTGGACGCATATTATGATTATCAATTGTATGAATTAATAAGGTGATTTTTAATATGCGTCCATGCCACATATAAGTTGCGTGAAAATATATATTAATGTGTTTCAAAACCAAATGAGTTTATATCAAGATGCTGAACTACTGTAATGTAATAAAACCTTTAACACTAAAAAATATTCACTATTTTTCGTCTTTAATACCAGTCTTTTCCATGTTTTTTCCAGACAGTTCATTGATTTTAGCAGTTAAAATTGTTGTAATGTATTTGACCCTGAGGTCTGCAAGATCTGATTGTTTATTTTTACTGCTGTCACTTTGAAAACCAGTCACTCCATCTCCCATGTATGTTTGCATGAGGCACATTGTAAATACACCACAATCATCTTTCTTCTCGGTATCACTCCATTGCATTAGCATTCGCTCAGGTATAATCTTTTTAAGTCTGTTTGCAGCACTGTATGAATCCCTTTGGTTCAAATATCTCACAAAGTAGTCTTTCTGCAAATAAATAAAAAGCATTAAAAACAGAAAAAACTACACTTCATAAAATGTTTTAAAATGTGTGACTTAGTACTCACCAAAAGAAATGGTATATCACCATATTTGGCAATACCAGCACCATCAACAGAAGAGTTGTCAAGTATGTGTATGCATGTGTGATAAACATCCAAATCAATGCATATGACATATATTTGATCAGTTGCAATGACTGGGAAAAAGAACTGCATTTTGTACATGTTAGTTCGGAGAAATTATGAATTCAAATGTAATGTAAGTATGTAGAATTTAATTTAACAAACGAGAGTTTGTAGGGTCACCAGTAACAGTGTCAATGTCATGATTAACACTTTCTTGAAACTTTTCATACAGTTGATCAGTACTGTATCCAGGTGGTTTATACACAATAGAAGATGCCTACAGGAGTATGATAATCTTGTCAGCAATGCAGTATGTGCTCCAAGACATTTGTTAATGTGCATGAAATTGTAAATCAATAATAAAATAACTTATAACTGGTGTTGTTGAGAAAAAGAATCTTCTTTTGTTAGGATACTTAAAGGTGTAGATCTCCATGTTATTTAGAATTAAAGCCCAAGTATTCAAAACACCAGCTTCCACATGTTCGCCCTTCCTCAATGACCTCAACTCAATCATCAGTAAACGTTTCTCTCCATGTTTAAAAACAAATTCATACCTACAAAAAATTTCAGATATGAAGTAAAAAAATCAATAAGTAAATAAATAAATAAGCAAACTTAACTAGTACAATTAATATAGGTGTGTCTTTCTACAAAACACATGTACCTTAAGTTTTAACAACAATTCACATTAAATAAACACTCAAGTAAATTAAGAACAAAACTCACACATCTTAGGAACAAGACTCACACACATTAAGCACAAAACTCACGCACATTAAGCACACAAATCATGCAATTTAAAGTTTTAACAATTCACACAACAACTCGCACTAAGTAGACACTGACGCACATTAAGCATAAAACTCACGCACACTAGGCATTACACATGCACATTAAGCATTACACAAACGCACATTAAGCAGAAATCCCAGGCACATTAAGTATAAGACTCACACACCTTAGGAACAAGACTCACACACCTTAATCACAAAAGTCACGCACATTAAGCACACAAATCATGCAATTTAAAGTTTTAACAACTCACACAACAACACGCACTAAGTAGACATTGACGCACATTAAGCATAAAACTCGCGCACATTAGGCATTACACAAACGCACATTAAGCATTACACAAACGCACATTAAGCAGAAATCTCAGGCACATTAAGTATAAGACTCACACACATTACTAACATCTAATAGCACACAGGAAACACTAACATGTTATGAAACTCATTTCATACATAGGAATTTCAACTGTAACTTACATATTTGTATAATTGGCGTTATAAACCCAGTTGTTGAGCATGATTTCATTCGGAGTGTGCAGTGCAGTGAAGTTCAGTTTCATTTTAAAGCATGGAGAATCCATTGCATATATCATTTTGCTATCCACACAGTGTCTCTGTAGTCTCCCCTCAGCAGGTGTTGCTGTTTCATTTGCAGCTTCTTTAATACTTGTCTTGTTTGTATTCTGAATCTTATGTGTTTCAAATTTTGTGGTAAGAGCATGTTTATCAACACGTACTTCATTTGTAATGTCAGCATGGTGCTCTTCGTCACGAGACTTAACCTGCTCAGTCTTGTTCCCATTCAAAGTAGTCTGCTGAAGATCATCAACAATGTAGCAAGCAGCAATATTTAAAACCTCATCTGGAATACTTGTTTCTCTCTATGCTTCCTTTGGATTGGAAGTGACAATGAGGGTCACTGTAGCACTATCAGCATTGCTGCAAACGGGGCTTGGTATTGGTGTTTTTAAAAGGTTGAAACTGGGAAATTCAAACAGCTGTTCTTCCAAATACTCCTTCCTTTTTTTGTATTGCAAGGTCAATTGCAATATATGTTTGTGGATCGCCCCAAAAGGAGTCTTGGCCGCTAAATGCTTCTCGCTCTTCCAGGGAGAGACATGATTGCACGCCTTGAATCACAGGACTGAGTGCCTTTATAGCCATTGATTGCAGGTTTTTTACATTTTCATTTTTTTCAATCATGGCTGGTGAATTTTTTGAGTACTCAATTAGGTTTACCATCTCATCAGAAAACCTTTGCAGAGACTGTGCATAACCAGTGCAGAATTCCTGTTGTAAGAATTAATGTGCGTAGGATTATCACATAATGTGTGTGAGATAGAAACTTTAACTTGCTTGCACATGAATTATTGTGTATGTGATGGTAAAACCTAATGTGCGTTATAATTATACACTAATAAAACTGAAAGTAGTTTAAATAAAACTAAACAAAAACATAATAGAATGAAGAACACACCTTCACTCCTTCAAGCGGCACATGTTGGACTTCCATCTGTTTTTGACCTCTAACAATAGGAAAAGGCGGCAATGCTCGTTGATTACTACATGTCAATACTTCCATGTCTTGTTGATCATTAGAATCTAATTCTTCTAAATCTGTTTGAGTGGGCACAAACTGGGGATTACGTCTATGAATTCTGCCTCGTCCAAAAGTCCCAGACTTAAACTCTTCCATCTCTCGGTCTTTTAAATGTTTAGTTGTCCATCCTATTAAAGCTGGAATAGCTCTTTTAATAGGTCTATGGAATTGTAACAGAACACGATCAACATAATGTACCTGAATACAAATGACAAATGTTAGCAACATAACTTCCTATGTTTTGTATTTTACATAGAATAAATACATATTAAGACTTACAAGCATGAACAGGAGGGACCCGGAGAAATAACCAGTTGGGTTCGGTTGCCAAGCAATTAATGCAGTATTCAATCTTTGCAATAGGAATCGACACTAATTGAAATCCCGAATTTTCGTGACATCGTTCAACGCCTCCAAGATACGTGGATCAACATATCCACTTTTAGGGCCATCAATGTACATAGATGTTAGTATGACCAGGAAATGGATTCTGAACCATTCACCCCCGTCAATGCAGTCCATCATTGCTTCAATAGCCTCACCATACAACACTGAGGTCGGGTTTTTTGGTTTAATTTTTTCTTTCCAATCTAAGAACAATGGGAGAGTAGGAGATAATCGGTCTTTCTCATATACAATTTCAGATGGTCCCCTCGGGAAGCCTAAAGCATATTCAACATCATCTTCTGTTATGTCAAGTTTAGAACCAGAATGCAATGTCAATGTACCGTCCATTGGATCATAGTTTTGGAGTATCCAGTAGCACACCCGTATTGGGAATTCTGTAATTTGTAGACTAAGGATACTTCCAAAACCAATATCCTTGACAGCAGCACAATTTTCAGGGCTAAAATGTTTCATTGCATCAATCAACCTAGCTGATGATCCCCTGTTTTTAACTACAGGAACACCGTCATAAATTCTTTGGTTTCTATTTTTGGATCTCTGTCTTTGTTTTGTAACCTGCACAGCCCCCCCCCCCCCCAGATGTTCTAGCAACAACCATGTCTAATTTCTGTTGGCTTTTGCGTTTTTTACCTATTTTTTTTTTTAAATACAAAACAATACATAAAAATATATAAATTGATTGCAAAATGCAAGAATGGTTAAATGCATACTCAATGTGCATTAAGTTGAATATAGTTTGCACAAGGAAAACAACATAATTTATCAAACATAAAGATATGGGAGTTTTGAAAGTTAATGTGCGTTAGGATAGTACATTATATGCGTGTAACTATAACTTATTGAGTGAGTTTAAAATTTAATATGCGTTAGGTTAGTACAGGTTATGCGTTATATTATTACTTATTGTGCGTTAAGACGTAAAGTAAATTTCATACAAGCATTACTTAAGGTGTGTGTTTAATTAAAACTTAATGTATCAATTTGAAAATCAATTTGCAGAAATATGATGTTCGTACAATTAGCTACCAGTGTGCGTCAATGAGTATATATATATATATATATATATATATATATATATATATATATATATATATATATATATATATATTGCAGCAATTTAACTCATAGTACGCGTGAACTAGTATAACATTGTTTTTGCATTTAAACCTTATTTTGTATCATTCTGAAATAAACATGCAAATCATACTGTGCGAGAAATTAATCACTAAACGATATTATTGGAATGAATAGGGTTAGAATTTACCTTGTACAGTAGTTGCTAGTTGAGTAGATTTTTCATACTGTGGAGCATTTCCCGGCGACGCCATGTCTGCGGTGTTGTTAAAAAAAAGCTTCGAATGGAGAAGGACGACTGTAATCTGTAAAATTTTTGAAAAATGCTTTTGGAAACTGAACAACATGAAGGTAGGAAGATTTCTATTTTTATTTGTGGAGTACTAATTCAGTTGTTTTACAACCGGAGTGCGCAAAATTTTTTTTAAATGACATAACAGTGATCTTTTAAGTTCAATGCGTGAAATAAATTAACACAAAAGCACACTGAAGTATTAGTCGGTCGGACGCACAGTAAAGAGATATGAAACGCACATTAAAGATATATGAGACGCATATTAAAGACATATGAGACGCATATTAAAGAGATATGAGACGCATATTAAAGAGATATGAGACGCATATTAAAGAATTACGAGAGAAATGATTTATCTTAATTGGTACTCAAACGAACACACATTAAGAGCTGAGGTCCCGCACGTAATGGTGAATATGAACGCACATTAATTTATTTGAATTTGTATTATTATTATTAGAGTAAATACTCAAAATGGTCCCTCGACTATAGCTAAATTCAAAAATTGGTTCTCGACTTTAAATTTCAACCAATTAAGTCCTTAACTTTGTAATTTTAACACAATTTGGTCCTCTGTCTATTTGACCGTTTGTTGATTGTGATTTTTGAGGATATATATGTAATTTCATGGTCCATCGTCGGGTTTTTAAGGTCCGGGTTGCATTTTCAGACCGTACTGTTACATTTGAATCCACTGCCGAAAGCAATCTACCAAATCCGGTCCCCTTTCTTCATCCTCCCTTTGGATTCAATGTAGTTGAGTTCGTACCAGAGTGAAGAAGACGACGTGTTTCCGAACGGGTGCAACGTCATCCTAGAGGCCTCCACGTGCTCTGACGAGAGCTGAAGGTTCTTCTGGAGATCGTCGATCACGATCAACAAATGGTCAAATAGATGGAGGACCAAATCGTGGCAAAATTGCAAAGTTAAGGACTTAATTGGTTGAAATTGAAAGTCGAGGATCAATTTGTGAATTTAGCTATAGTCGAGGGACCATTTTAGGTATTTACTCTTATTATTATTATTTTGTTTTTAATAATTATTATTTTCCATGTTATTTTTAGTATGCAAATGAACGCACATTAAGATATGCATTCATGCAACTTATACTGTGCGTCAAAATATAACTTAATTTGCTTAATGTAACAAAAGGATTTTATATAACAAAAATATATTAATGTTTGTTTTTTTTTTTTTTTTTTTTTTTTTTTTTGTAATGTTACTGGCCCTATTACATTGTAGTATCTGTTCATATACTTTCTCAACCTACTGAAACACAAAGAACCAATAACGCCTCCACTAAGGCTCAAACTCATAACTTTCCAAATGGAAGTCCAACCCGGGTACCATTAGACCACATAGTCTTGGTATATTAATGTTTGTTAATTACATAAACTAATACTAAGTGATCACTTTTTTACAAGACCAGCTTCTTTGTTGTTCTGAAGTGACAATTGGTTATTTTCAGCATTTAAAATGGCTGCAATGTACTTGACCCTGAGATGATCAAGATCTGTCTTCTTTCCTTTCCGGATGCCACAGTCCCAATTGTTCGATCTAGTGCCCATATACGTTTCCATGTGGCGCATTGTAAATACACCACAATCATCCTTATTTTTTGAATCTCTCCATTTCATCTCCATTCTTGTTGTTAGAGCTTTTTTAAGTGTTTCTGCAGCAGTGCACATCATCTTCCTTTGCAAATATCATGTAAAATAGTCTTTCTTCAATAAAATAGAAAACTATTTAAAAAAAAATTATAACAAAATGTGAAAGTTTGTATAATGACTTAAAATGTGTGAGTCAATACTTACCAATGTACGAGGTAGATTTCCATATTTGTCTGTTTTAGTACCACCAACGGCGGAATTGTCAGTTATATCAACCCGTGTATAGTTAGGTATCATATCAAAGCATATTATATATATGTGGTCAGATTTGCTGACTGGAAAAAAGAACTGCAAGTTGGAATTTGTTTTAAATGTGTTAGCATAGAGAAACAATAAATACAAATATTAGGTAAAGAATTTAGAATATAACGTACCAAATGGAGTTTCAAAGGTTCGTCAAAAGCATCAACCTCGTCATCAACATATTCTTCGAACTTACGGTAGAATGCATCAGTGCTCTCTACCGTTGGTGCATTCACAATAGAATGTGTCTATAAAATTATGACTTTTAGATATTAATTATACATTTCATTAATAAGTGATGTTATTTTATTTATTTTTCTTGACTCAAAGTGTGTGAAACCATATGTTATCGTGTGCCTTTCTAAATGAAAAAGTTTATAATTACAGTTTCAATCCTATATATGCTTCAATATGTTATTAAATGTGCATGAAACTATAACTGGTTCAAAACATAACTTACCACTGGATTTGTTGTAAAAAAGAATATCTTAAACGATTCTTTAGAACTGCAGTTATACTTCAGGTAATTGAGAATTAGACTCCAAGTGTCCAACACTGCAGAATTGACATGCTTATCATTTCGCAATGATCTCAAATTCCTCAAGAATAGGATTTTGTCACCATTCCTAAACACTTCATTATAGCTACAAATATGCAGATAAAAATATTTAACATAAATATTAGAAAAAACAAAAAACAAAAACAAACAAAAAAAAAATCAAGATATTAGCAGGTTCATTTAACAAAAACCAAAATAGGGATTTTAGGTATAACTTACTAAATTGATTCATCCGCTGCTTCAATCCAAACTTTAAATGCATTCTCAGTAGGAGTGATTGTTGATGTGAGTTGCACTTGTCTTATAAAGAATGGAGATTTCAATGAATCTGACCGTTTTCTTGTTCTCCGTTCTTTCTGTTGATGCTCTTCAGTAGGCTGTGATATAGCCTTTCCATCTTTCTTGGAAGCTGCTGCTACTGGTAATATGTCTTCTTGAACACTAGGAGACACTCCATCAAGAGAAAGATGAGCTACTTCATGACATGACTCTGGTATGCTATCATGTTGTTGTTTCTCAAATGCTGAGAAACTTTCTACATGCTCAGCATCCCTCCCAGTTCCTGTTGCGTCAACACATGACACTTGAAGTTGTAGTTCAATCTCACTCTGCTCTATGTCGTCTACTGTAATGTCCTGTGTGACTCTTAGGTGATCTTCATTTCCAGCAGTCATAGTTTTCTCACACTCATTATCAGCAGCATGTCTAACGCTGTCTAGCAGTGAAAGTTGTTCTGGGAGCTCAGTTTGTTCAACCTCATCGACTCTAGTTTGTTCTGCAATGTGTGTATGAGCTTCACTGACAACAGCCTCAACCTGCTCACTCTGAACCTCCTCAACTCTAGTTTGGTCTACAACGTCTGCATGAGCTACAGCCTTAACCTGCTCGCTCTCAACTCTAGTCTGTTTCGCAATTTGTGCATTAGCTTCACTGGCAACAACATTAACTTGCTCACTCTCCTTTTCAGCAGTTTCTGGCAGTGTTTCTGAATCCTCATGCTCCTCTTCTGAAACGTCGTGTTGGTCTTCTTCAGTAATGTAGAGAGATGCAATATGTGCAATATTATCTAAAACACTCTTTTCTTTATGTGTCTGTGTTGGAATGGGGGTTCTTTGAACATTGTGAATGGGGCTTATTCCGGAGTCAGAAGCAGGGATATCACAAGTCTCCTTAAGATAATTCTGTTTATTCTGTATTGCAAATTCAATTGCAATACATGTTTCAGGGTTGGCAAATGATGAGCTTTGGCTGCTAAATACACTTCTTTCCACTTGGGAGAGAGTCGATTCCACCCGTGGAATTCCAGCAGCAAGTGCTTTGTGAGCAAGGAATTTCAGATTCTTCACCCTATCTTTGTTGTGGATAACGGAGGATGATCTGGTGTTGTATTGAATAAGATTGTTCATCTCGTCACAGAAGTTTTTTAAACTCTGTTCATATGCAGTGCAATATTCCTGTGTGGTAAATGAACGTTTGTATGATTAGTACGTGATGTGTATCAATGATAACTACATCTAACATACCTTAATGTGCGTCATGTATAGTGTTAATGTGTGTTCAACTAATGTGTATATAACCATGGTAATATGCAAAGGATTATCAATTAATGTGTGTCAAAGTAAACCATAATGTGCTTGATAAAAATACTTAACGTGCATATGATAATCACAAAATACGTGTTTTTTTTTTAAAAAAAAAACACCTCCTTAGCATCAATCGTCATATGCTCTGTTAGAGGGTGACTCTGAGCATCAACAGCAGAACCTGTTTGGGACGGTATATATTCTGGATTGCGTGGCTCGACTCTTCCCCGTCCAAAATCACCAGCCTCAGCTTCGGTCTTCTGCCGTTTCTTTAGAAGTGCAGTTGTCCACCCTATTAATGCTGGAATAGACCTTTTGATAGGTCGGTGGAAGTGGAGAATCACTCTATCAACGTAATGCACCTGAATACAAATGAAAAGATCATTAACATCAATAACTGCCACATATTGCCTTATTTTTTATTTATTATTATTTTTTTTTACAGAAATTCAATATGCATCAAAACTTACAAGCATAAACAGCATGCAACCGGGAAAATATTGAGTATATTGCTTTTGCCAATTGACTGCTGCAACACTCAGCGTTCAGAGGAGGAATCTGCACCAGTTGTAATGTGGAATTTTGTCTACATTGCCCAGAATTTCAAGAATATGTGGCATAATATATCCATTTTTGGTACTCTCAATGTACATGGAGTTGAAGAGAAGAATAAAATTAATTTTGAACCATTTCCCCCCATCAGTGCAAGCAAGCATTGCTTTAACAACCTCTGAATATTTCACAGATGTCATTTTTTCCCAACAATTTTAGTCTTCCACTCATTGAATAAAGCATGAGTAGAGGAGGTCCTCTTTCCCTTGTATGTAATCTCAAGGGGTCCCCTAGGGAACCCCAAAACAGCTTCCACATCATCTTCAGTTACGTCCAAAGTTTCTTTGGAACGTAGTCTCAGCTTGCCTGCCATTCCATCATAGTATTTCAGGATCCAGTAGCATAGGTGGTTTGGGAACTCCGTAATTGTCAAACGTAAAAGGCTCCCAAATCCCATTTCCTGTACTGCACGTTGTTGTTCTGGATTAAACTGTGCAATGGCCTTAACCAACATAGAGGATGACCCCATGTTCTGAACTTCCTTAAAGCTTTGAAGAATGTCATCTGATTTAGGTTTGCGGGTTCGAGTCTTTTTTGAAGACTGAATAGGCCCCTCATCCTTTTCAGCTACAACTATCTGCATATTATGTTCCCTCTTGCGTTTGGCACCTATAATTGTGAACAAATACAAACTATTTCTCTTACAAACTGCAAAAGAGATCAAATGCAAAATGCGTGTGCATTGGCCTATTTACACATTTCATAAGGAAAATGACATGACTGCAAAGCTCGAAGGTATGTGAGTTTATAATTTAATGTGCGTCACTCTACAACTTAGGGTGCGTTAAAGCATGGAAATAAAATGCGTAGAACAATTACATAAATTATAAATCATAGAAATAGAACATGCGTATATAGTAAACAGTGTGCGGCAAAATACACCTTTGAGATGAATCCATGTGAAGTATACATACAACGAAATAATATTCGTGAATTTGAATTTATTAGGTATTGTCAACTAAAATCATAATGCGTGAGAAATTGAAATCTTAAAATTATACATACAAAACCTAATGTGCGTTGAATTAAACTATAAATACGCATGTGAAATGAATGTATGAAATTTACCTTTACTAGAAGGTGGCAGTTGGCTGGATTCGACCGTGTGGGTTGCATGTTCTTCAGACGCCATATATGCTTTTAGTAACTCAACGGAGTTGATAATAAAACGGTCTGCGAGGCAAGGTGTTGGTAGTTAAGCACTGTCGAAGTACTAAAAGCTTGAAAAGGTATCTGCCTAACACTGAACAAACTGGAATTGGCGGGTGTAAAGGTAAAAAGCACTGAAAATGACTTTCTAAGTGGTCGTGGTGAAGAAGAAAGGTTTGCGTATTTTGTTTCCTTCTTTTTAATGCCCGGAGTGGTATTTTAGTTAATTTCCGTTGTGATCGCACGAAATTGAATTCAAATGACCGGAATTCATTATTTTTTGATCGACGGTTGAGATAATTGGATGAATTTAAATGAAAGTAATTCATTTTTTAATTATTTTGTTAAAAGACAATGAATGAATAATATAACGCACATAAACAATTAAGTACAGGCATAATGTTTTCTTTTAGATTTGTGATCAGTTGGTATGCAACATATATTTCGGTATACAAGGAACTAATAAATGAGCCCATTGGCGAAATGGTAGAAGTTTTTTCACATATCGACTTTGCCCAGGATCAAATCCCCCCAAAAGACTTAAAAATTTTTTTGGCCGTTTGTTCGCACACCAAGACCTGAATATATGCATATTAAAGTATTAGTGTGCGCATATTAAAGATAAAGTTCACGCACATTCGTTAAAGTACTCGCCACGTGCACTGGTGTGTCCATTTGCGCATGTAATGCATATGGACACACACTTTAAGTTATTTGGACACGCGCAGTGTACAATTATTAAATACGCACACAGACATAATATATACAATTAAACAAATTATTATAGTATTGATTCAAATCAATGTATACTCGTTTAATTAACATATACTCGTTTATGATATATGCCCGAGATAATTGGATAAATTTTATAAATTTAAATGAACAAAATTCACATTGTAACGATCTTGTTAAAAGTTATTGATTATGGAATCGAGTGCACATAAAGGATTAACTAAAGGCATATTCTGTTTTTCTTTTTGATTAATTTGTGATCAGTTGGTAACTAAGGTTGTGTATTTTGGGTATATGATTAATAGACGGATGTGGTCACTATGCAAATGGTAGAAGTATTTGTACATTTTCACCCCCAGTCCAGGACAGAATCCCCCTCTAAAGACTTTAATTATTTTATTTTGATAAATAATGGCAGAGTATTAATCAACAAATTGTTTTTGACATCTTGTTGTTGATTAGGACATGTCACTGATATCCGAAGCACACTAAGTATTAGATATACGCAAACTAAAGTATTCCGTAGCGCATATTAGAGATTAAATTCATGCAAATTCGTTACACATGTTAATCCATTTGGATACGCTCATTAAGTTATACATAAACGCACATTATACGATTGAGATAAGTGGACGAATTTAAATGAAACTAATTCACTTTTTTAATGATTTTGTTAAAAGACATTGAATGATAATCTAACGCACATAAACAATTAAATAGATGCATATTGTTTTCTCTTTAATTTGTGATCAGTACGAATGTTACATATATTTCGATATGCAATGAATAAACGGATGAGCCCACTGACGAAATGGTAGAAATATTTGTACATATCGACTTCTCTTAAGATCAAATCCCCCCCCCCCCCCCCCCCCCCGAAAGATTTAATTTTTTTCTTCGAATAAATAACAGCAGAGCGTTAATCAACTTTGTATTTGACAGTTTGTTCGCACACTAAGACTTGAATATACGCATACTAAAGTATACTTGTGCGCATATTAAGGTTAAAATTCACCCAGAGTCGTTAAAGTACTCGCCACGCGCACTGGCGTGTGCATTTACGCATGTTATGCATATGGATACACACATTAAGTTATACGAACACGCACAATGTACCATTATTAACTAGGCACACATATATAATATATACAATTAAACAAATTATTATAGTATTAATTCAAATCAATATGAACTCGTTTAAGATCTATGCCCGAGATATTTGGGCTAATTTTATGAATTTAAAGGAACGAAATTCACATTTTAACGATCTTGTTAAAAGTCATTGATTATGGAATCTTACGCATATTAAGTTATACATAAACGCACAATAAGTTGAACATAAACGCACACTAAGTTGTACATAAACGCACGTTATATACTATAGGCATATTTTATTATACGCACATATTATACAATCTAACGCACACAAACACTTAATCATAGGCATATTGTGTTTTTTTTTTTTTAAATCTGTTTTCAGCTGGAAGTACAAGGGTTACATATTTGAGTTAGAGTATTAATCAAAGAACGTGCTCACTAAGGGAAAATGTCTTTGACCGTTTGTTGTTGAAGGCAACAAGTCATCTGAAATACAGCTTGACGCACACTAATAATTTACTATACACATACTTAATAATCCTTGGCGATTGTTAAAGTATCAAGACGCATATTAAGTAGTATAATGACGCATTCAAATGCATGTATTCATTTCATAACCAAAACCATCGGTAATTCAATTTAAATTCACATTTAAACAAATACAAAGATATAACAATAACAACAATATTAATAATAATAACAATAACAATAATAATGTGCATTGGTTCCCTCATAATGACCATCTTTCAAGTCGTCCTTCATCTCATAGCCACTGTCTTCATCTTGTTCTTCACACACCAACAGAAGCATGTTTTGTAGCTAAGCCTTCTTTTTAAAAATCACTTTCAGGCAGCACTGATTAGGGGCTTATGTTGCTAAAACAGGTTGCAAGGCGGACGGCCAGTTCCCAGGTTTATTCCTTCAGAACAGGCCCTATTTGCCAGATATCATCAAATGATGCACCAAGAAGCAAAAAGCAAGCCAAATGCCTCTTTGCCATTGGTTTTATGATATCTGGAAATTGCAACCGACGAGGACAAAACATTTGGAAACGGTTTAAGACTTCATCAGAGGTCAAAAACTGTCTCCTGGGCTTCTTTGTCCAGGTCAATTGTTTCAAGTTTAGAATGTGTTGCTTTAGTAATTAATTATGTTGAAAAAAAAGAGAGAGGGGGAATATGAGCAGGATAAAGATTATGATGAATAAGGAGATGAAGAAAAGATGAGGGATCTAGTGTGGGTGTGAAAATGTCACCTAGCGCCATTGTTCTATCCATATATTAGAAAGAAACCAAGAATGAGTATTAGACAATCGGTAATAAAATTTGACGTTCAATTGCAGCATCTTACCTCCCTTTTATAGGCTAACAACATGGTACGAGGTGTGGGTGGGGAGGTGGGACATTTACTTTCGTGGTTATAGATCATCTTTTAATATGCGTTTACTTAGTTGCTTATGTGCGTTTGTAAATAATACAGCGTGAGTCAACGAATAATTTGACTATATGCATATTATTGTATCCATGAGCCGATATTAAGTAACAAATACACTCACGTTAAAATATTTGGTCACGCACATTAACCGCAAATCCAACGCACCCCAAAGCCATAAGGCGATTTACATATAGAATTGTCGTGTATAGGCAAATTAACCACCTCATCCCTATAAATCCTCCCCTTCCCCCCCCCCCCCCCCCCCCCACCACACACCCATACGGTGGGGTTGCATGGTCAAGTGACAAGACTAATCATTGTCAGCAATTTATCTATTTCCCATAAAGGAAATCTTTTCAAAATTGAATTTGTCATTCAAAACTATTAACTATGCATGTGTAGTTGGGGAAACAGACAGCACTTTAATGGCCATTCAGTGCTTTAAACCCAGAAAGGAAATCTTGGAAAATCTAACGTGTTTGATATCATCTCACATTATAAATTATTATCAACATGCACATTGTAGTGTTTTATCACACATATTACAGAGGGAATTAAAGCACATTAAAAATTGTTGAACACTGTCACTATCGAATTACCAGTCGTATGGGCAAGGTAGGTGACAAGACTAATCGTTGTCAGTAATTTATCTATTTCCCATAAAGGGAATCTTTCAACATTGAATTGTCATTCAAGACTATTAACTATGCATGTGTAGTTGGCGAAACGGACAGTATTTTTAGTGGTCATTCAATGCTTTAAACCACTAAAAAAACGAACCTCCTTTTTTTATTTGGTAATAAAAAAACATATCTATTATATTAAGTATTGATAAATCTAAGGCATTCGTATTTCACGCACGCAGTACTAGTATTTCGCGCACGTTATACATCAATCCGAAGCACATTAAATGTGTGAACTCCATTTCATTTCAATGTTTATGAAATGTCAAAATTAAATTTCTCAAGTCAGGGAAAGTGAACAAGTATTTCGCCTATAAAAAGGAAGGAACACCCAACGATCAAGTATCAAGGGTTTTCTTTATATTATATGTTGAAATGGCATCAATTGAGTTACCCACTCCATCTCAACAACAAGCATCATTTCTTCCTCATCGTGTTCTTCATGTTGTTCATAATATTTACCCTCATGTTCTTCATACTCGCCCCCCCCCCCCCCCCCCTTTTCCTGGTTGTCAGTGTAACTAATTACAATAATAACACATTCTAAACCTGAAAATAAACATCCCCTTAATCGAATACAACACCACAATACTTCCGCCCTCCCCAGTGCCCCCATCTTTCCCCACTTCCACCCGGAGCGGGAAGCTGCTATGCTAAGAGGGGCAAAGGAGATATGAGCAAGCTGACATTTATACCCTCCGAGTGGCTACTGCTATGCTTCGACATCCTTTGAGTAGAGCTCGGTTGTGATAACCGTGGTGGACCGTGTGGTTCTCAACTAAGACGGCACAGTCTAAACCTGAGAAGGTCTTCTTTTATAGGTCTAAACCATAACCAATCCCGATCATGTGGTTCTCCACTAAGTTGCATGTAACAGATGGAGCAATTTAACACTTCTGGATTAGTTGGGGTTTACATTCATTGAAGTCAATCTTCTCAGGTTTAGAATGTGTTGTTTTAGCCCAAACATACGGCAGGATCCTCTACTCCTTGTGGAGATATATCCTTTCGTACCTTAATGCAGGCTTAACCAAAAGAAATATCTCCAAAAGGTGTAGACGGATCCTGTCGTTTGCCTAGGGGTTTTAATTAATAAAATAAGCTATCATGTGGCGTTGCTTTGAATTGTTGTGTTGGTTGGTGTTGATTTAGATCGTTAGTGGGATGTTCTTTATTATTATTTTTATTATATTAGTGGTAGTAACAGATCAAGGTATAAATTAGTTCAATGTAAATAATAAATCTTTGTTTGGCTCTTATATATTTTTTTGTTTATTTACATGATAGTCATTAAATAAACAAACAAAAATCAAACGCGCATTATTATTGTTATATTGTTATTATTATCCACACGGTAGGACTAATACCTTTTTTTTTAATGTGAGTGGTGCAAAATCCATAATATGCGTTGATTTGGTCTTTTAAATGCATGCAATAAGAATACAATGTTGCATATGTAAATTATTAAACGTTAAAATATTACTGTTCGCATATTAAAAACTAAATTAACGCATATTCGTTGAAATATTACAATTGCACAATGAAGCATTCACACACACACGACACACATGTTAAAGTGGTTGTAGACGCACATTAAGTTCGTCTATAACACACATTAAGGTTATAATGTGTGTTACACACGCGCTTTTTAATTTGCGATCAGTTGGAATGTTACATATATTTTGGGATACAACAAGTAATCGGATGAGCCAACTAGCAAAATGGTAGAAGTCTTTGTACGTATCGACTCCGCCCAGGATTGAACCTCCCCCCTTAAGACTTTAATTTTTTTTCTTCGAATAAAGAACTTCAGAGTACTAACCAACAAGGCAAATTGTCTTTGAACGTTTGTACGCACACTAAGACCTGACTATACGCAAACTAAATTATTCTTGTGCGCATGTTAGAGATTAAAATCACGCACATTTGTTAAAGTATTCGCGCAGCCTCACTGGTGTGTGCATTTACGCACATTAAGTTTTTCATAGACGTACATTATAATATAGTGTTAAAAATCCCTCACGCACATTGAAATATTAACATATGCATTTTAAATCATTTTTTGGTGCACATATTATGATATATGGAAGGATAATATTTTATTATATCAATAATTGTATACAACACCAATTATAGGTAAATAAAAATTGGAAAAAAGATATTTTTTTATTTTATGAAACGGTTAACACTGAATTTGTCAAATTACTCAATTTAATCTAGTTATTCTCCTATAAAAATGGGAGGAACACTCAACATATTGTATTTGTGCAGTCTGCGCATTTTAAGTTTTAATGTCACGTATGTTAGATGTTATCTAACGCATGTAACTTCTATTGGCTTGAATCATGGGCTAAAGTTTTAATACACTAGCCAACGCGCATACTGTTGATTTGTCACGCATATTAAGGCTTATTGTACCGCCATTTAAATAAATAAATAAATAAATATAAATATATATATATATATATATATATATATATATATATATATATTATTTTTAAATTTTTGGTATGCAAGTGTTTATTTAAGCACATTAAAATATACGCATACATACACTCACACGCATGTTAAGTGTAGATGTAACGCATATTAGTGCAATAAAGTCTGTTAGATATGTACTTGGTATTGGAAATAAGTGACAAGTCAATTTTGATTTCAGCAATTTTTATATTTCCTATTCAATAAGAATACAATGTTGCATATGTAAATTATTAAACATTAAAATATTACTGTTCGCATATTAAAAACTAACTTCACGCATATTCTTTAAAATAGTACAATTGCACAATGAAGCATTCACAGACAAACTACACACATGTTAAAATGGTTGGAGACGCACATTAAGTTTATCTCTTACACACATTAAGGTCATAATGTGCGTTACACTCACGCCTTTTAATTTGTGATCAGTTAAAAGGTTATATATATTTTTGGAATACTAAAAATAAACGGATGAGCTCACTGGCGAAATAGTAGAAGTCTTTGTACATATCGATTTCACGTAGGATCGAACCCCCCCCCCCCCCCCATTCAAAACTTAAATTTTTTTCTTCGAATAAAAAACTTCAGAGTATTAACCAACAAGGCAAATTGTCTTTGATCGTTTGTTTGCACACTAAGACCTGACTATACACATACTAAATTATTCCTGTGCGCACGTTAGATACGAAAATCACGCACATTTGTTAAAGTATTGGCGCATGCTCATTGGTGTGTTCATTTACGCATGTCAATGCATCAGGATACGCACATTAAGTTTGTTCGCACACTAACATTTAAATACACGCACTCTAAAGTATTCTTTAGCGTATATTAGAGATTAAATTCACGCAAATTCGTTACGCATGCTAATACATTTGGTTACACACATTAAGTTTTACATAGACGGACATTATAATATAGTGTTAAAAATCCCTCACGCACATTGAAATATTAACGTACGCATTTTAAATCATTTTTTGGTGCACATATTATGATATTTGGAAGGATAATATTTGATTATATCAATAATTGTATACAACACCAACTATACATAAATTAAAAATGGAAAAAAGATATTTTTTATTTTATGAAATGGTTAACACTGAATTTCTCAAATTACTTAATTTAACCTAGTTATTCGCCTATAAAAGGGGAGGAACACTCATCAATACAACACACATTGTAATGGCATTGATTGAGTCTTTCACACCATTAGCACAACCACCATCAGTTCTTCATCATCATATTCTTTACATTCTTCACGATGTATACCCTCCTCATCATACTCGCCCTCCTTCTCTTGTTGTTGTTATTGTAATTGATTTAATTAACAACATATTCTAAACCTGAAAACAAAACAACCCTTAATGCAAATTTCCAACTTGAGATTGTTGGAAAATTTGGGATGTTCTCCGCCACGGCTTCCAATTTGATAGACGTGGTCTTTCGCCCACTCAAAGCAGATCCATAGGACAGTCAATAGTGCATTATGGGTGCTGTTAAAGTGGGTATATAGATCGTTGTAAAGTCCAAGAAATTGACAAGCTCGCAGAGGACATGAACGTGGTGTTTTTTTTATTTGTTTTATTTTTATTTTTTTGATAAAGAACGTAGAGAATATTGTATTTGGGCAGTTTGCGCATTTTAAGCTTTAATGTCACGTATGTTAGATGTTATCTAATGCATGTAACTTCTTTGGCTAAATTTAATAATGCACTAAAGTTTTAATACACAAGCCAACTTGCATACTGTTGATTTATTACGCATATTAAGGCTTAATGTACCGCAATTTAAATATATATATATATATATATATATATATATATATATATATATATATATATATATATATAGTTTTTTAATTTTTGGAATACAAGTGTTTATTAAAGCACATTATAATATACGCGTATTATATTAAAGGCACATATTATACAATCTAACGCATATAAAGATTTTACTATAGGCATATTGTCTTCCCTTTTTAACGCACATAAGGTTTAATGCTGCGCAAGTTAAATGGTGGTTTAATGCTGCGCAAGTTAAATGGTTTATCAACGCATTTTTAAGCATTGTGAAAATGACCAACTTCACCATAATAAACTTGATATTATAAAAACATTAAACAGTGGACACTTATTACATCAAAACATAATATTAAGAACGTGTGTCCATCATAACATAATCAAGCTTAACCTTTCCTTTCTTTCTTCACGAAGATTGGCCCATTTTTTGAGTCGACTTCTTCCTCTTCATCAGCCTCTTCATCAGCTAGGTGGGCAAGAGCCTCCATTTTCCAAGTGTTGAAAGAGACCGTTGAGCCTGTGTCGCTGCCTGAAACAGCAGGAATACTCTCAACAGGGTAGTTGTCAATAAATGCTTGAAAACGTTCTTCGAAATTTGGATCATTCAGATCCTTCTTCAGTGATCCTAAATATTCTTTTGGTATTTTGGAAAGGGGTTTTCGGGACTTCTTAGACTGTTTGTCTTTCTCAACATTTTTTGTTTTTTTTTTTTAGAATCCATCTTGCTTTGAGATGAAAAGGTGTGAGTGATGGATTATCCATTCTTTAAATAGACTCTTCAATATACTCCTGGCTTATGAACGGTTGCATGTTACGTGTACTAAAATTACATATGGTTCTGACAACGAGACAGACATATGACTTACCTTTAAAATAAGTGACAAGTCTATTTCATTGTCAGCAATTTTTTCATTTCCCATAAAGGAAATCTGTTCAAGTTGAATGGTCATTCAACTTATAAAAAAACGCATCCATTAAGTTTTTTATTTTTTATTGGGTCTAAGTCAGTTAGTATAAAATCTAATGCATATTTAGACTGAAATACATGAATAAAAAAGTATAAATGTGCGCATATTAATGAATAAATTGACGCATATCCTTTTAAGAATACCCCAACGCACATTGTAATAGTAATAGACGCATTTTAAATTATTTTGTTCCATATATTTTAAGTTATACATACACGCACACGCATGTTAAGTGTAGATGTAACGCATATTAGAGCAATAAGGTCCGTTAGATATGTACTTGACATTGGAAATAATTGACAAGTCAATTTCAATGTCAGCATTTTTTCTATTTCCCATAATGGGAATCTGTTAAAGTTGAACGGTCATTCAATCCTTAAAAAACGCACCCATTAAATTTTTTTTTTGGGTATAAGTCAGTGAGTGTACAAGCTCATGCACACTAAGAATGATAGATACTGTTAGGAATATATTGTAATAGTTTTTGATATGCCAAATTGTATTTTAGAATCCCCAATTTTATTTGTTTAGTCTAGGCGTGTCATAGACCATGAAAGGAAAATTAACAAATATGAAGAAAGGGAAAAATACGAAGAAGAAGATGTATGCGTATGATATGTATACAAAATAAGCCCACACGCCCAACTCAAAGAAGTAGTCATACTGATGAATCTCATACAAAGAAATGAGAAGCAGACCAAAATTCATGAAGTTATCTTGAAGATCAAGCATTTATGGAAAGAAAGAAGTACATTAAGAGAAATGCTATATTTACTAATAATTTGTACAGCCGAGATGGATGAAAGCTTGATGTATAAATTGCAAGGTCTCAAGTTTGAAACTCACTCCCTACAATTTTATAAAGAAGCCTTAAATCAGTTCCAAGATATGAAGTAGGAGCTGAGGTTTGAAAAGAGGAGGTTTCGAAATCAATTAAATAAAAGAACTTGGAGACAAATCAATTAAATAAAAGAACTTGGAGACAAGGTAAGAGCATCGGTTGGAGCTGAGCCTGAGGTTTCAAAAGAGGTTTCGATACTAAGTTGGAGCTGAGCTGAGGTTTCAAAAGAGGTTTCGATACTAAGTTGGAACCTTGGAGACAAGGTAAGAGCAGGAGCAGTGGTTGGAGCCTTGGAGACAAGGTAAGAGCAGGAGCAGTGGTTGGAGCCTTGGAGACAAGGTAAGAGCAGGAGCAGTGGTTGGAGCCTGAGCCTGAGGAGACAAGGTAAGAGCAGGAGCAGTGGTTCGATACTAAGTTGGAACCTTGAGGTAAGAGCAGGAGCAGTGGTTCGATACTAAGTTGGAACCTTGGAGCAGTGGTGGGAGCCTGAGCCTGAGGAGACAATGTAAGAGCAGGAGCAGTGGTTGGAGCCTGAGCCTGAGGAGACAAGGTAAGAGCAGACAAGCCTGAGCCTGAGGAGACAAGGTAAGAGCAGACAAGCCTGAGCCTGAGGAGACAAGGTAAGAGCAGGAGCAGTGGTTGGAGCCTGAGCCTGAGGAGATAAGGTAAGAGCAGACAAGGTAAGAGCATGGTTGGAGCCTGAGCCTGAGGAGACAAGGTAAGAGCAGGAGGAGACAAGGCAAGGTAAGAGCAGAGCAGGAGGAGACAAGGCAAGGTAAGAGCAGGAGCAGTGGTTGGAGCAGGAGACTAAGTTGGAACCTTGGAGATAAGGTAAGCGCCCTAAGTTGGAACCTTGGAGACAAGGTAAGAGCGGTTTGCAAAAAGTCAAGGTAAGGTAAGAGCAGGAGCAGTGGAGGAGACAAGGCAAGGTAAGAGCAGGAGCAGTGGTTGGAGCCTGAGGATTCAAAAGAGGTTTCGAGACTAAGTTGGTTCGATACTAAGTTGGAACCTTGGAGACAAGGTAAGAGCAGGAGCAGTGGTTGGAGCCTTGGAGACAAGGTAAGAGCAGGAGCAGTGGTTGGAGCCTGAGCCTGAGGAGACAATGTAAGAGCAGGAGCAGTGGTTGGAGCCTGAGCCTGAGGAGACAAGGTAAGAGCAGACAAGCCTGAGCCTAAGGAGACAAGGTAAGAGCAGGAGCAGTGGTTGGAGCCTGAGCCTGAGGAGACAAGGTAAAGAGCAGACAAGGTAAGAGCATGGGTAAGAGCATGGTTGGAGCCTGAGCCTGAGGAGACAAGGTAAGAGCAGGAGGAGACAAGGCAAGGTAAGAGCAGAGCAGGAGGAGACAAGGCAAGGTAAGAGCAGGAGCAGTGGTTGGAGCAGGAGACTAAGTTGGAACCTTGAAGATAAGGTAAGCGCCCTAAGTTGGAACCTTGGAGACAAGGTAAGAGCGGTTTGCAAAAAGTCAAGGTAAGGTAAGAGCAGGAGCAGTGGAGGAGACAAGGCAAGGTAAGAGCAGGAGCAGTGGTTGGAGCCTGAGGATTCAAAAGAGGTTTCGAGACTAAGTTGGAACCTTGGAGACAAGGTAAGAGCGGTTTGCAAAAAGTCGAGGTAAGAGCAGGAGGAGACAAGGCAAGGTAAGAGCAGGAGCAGTGGTTGGAGCCTGAGGATTCAAAAGAGGTTTCGAGACTAAGTTGGAACCTTGGAGACAAGGTAAGAGCGGTTTGCAAAAAGTCAAGTCTCTAGATTAGAGATGCAGTATGAAATGAAGTTAGGCGGTTTGCAAAGTCAAGTCTCTAGATTAGAGATGCAGTATGAAATGAAGTTAGAGCTGAAATCAATTAAATAAAAGAAATTGGACAAGGTAAGAGCGGTTTGCAAAGTCAAGTCTCTAGAAGAGCGGTTTGCAAAGTCAAGTCTCTAGATTAGAGATGCAGTATGAAATGAAGTTAGAGCTGAAATCAATTAAATAAAAGAACTTAAATAAAAGAACTTGAGCTGAAATCAATTAAATAAAAGAACTTAAATAAAAGAACTTGGACAGATTAGAGATGCAGTATGAGAATGAAGTTAGAGCTGAAATCAATTAAATAAAAGAACTTGGACAAGGTAAGAGCGGTTTGCAAAGTCAAGTCTCTAGATTAGAGATCCAGTATGAATGAAGTAAGAGCTGAAATCAATTAAATAAAAGAACTTAGAGACAAGGTAAGAGCATCGGTTGGAGCTGAGCTGAGGGCTGAGGTTTCAAAAGAGGTTTCGAGACTAAGTTGGAACCTTGGAGACAAGGTAAGAGCAGCGGTTGGAACTTGGAGACAAGGTAAGAGCAGCGGTTGGAGACTGAGGATTCAAAAGAGGTTTCGAGACTAAGTTGGAACCTTGGAGACAAGGTAAGAGTGGTTTGCAAAGTCAAGTCTCTAGATTAGAGATGCAGTATGAAATGAAGTTAGAGCTGAAGTTCTATATATAGTAAGAGCTGAAGTTGGAGAAGAAGTTTCAATCAAGGATTGAATTCTCACCATCAAGATGAGACCCAGATCAAGAGATCTCATTGGTCGAAACACTTCATCAGTAGCCATACAGAGAGAATAAAATACACAGAAGATGAAAGTCCAAGAAGATCTACATCAGAATTATTTTAAGAGCCTTCACGTGAAGACAGATCTACAGCAGAAATATTTTAAGTCTCTTCACATGGACCACATACAGAGCAACGGCCGAAATATCAGAGAGATATTATTCTTAATATGATCCTCTAAAAAAGCTACAGATCTTCTGCAAAAGGCTACAAGAATTCAAATCTGAGATTTGGAATTCAAATTTGAGATCTACAATTCAAATTTGAGATTGTTTTTTTTTCAACGGACAACTTCTCAAAACCAGCTATAAAAGGATGAAGAATGAAGCAGATCAACTTACTTTCCACAGCACAAGCAACGAACAGTATATACGAACAAGTGCTATACTCAAAAGTGAGAATATATTCAAAGTGAGAAAAACACTTAGAGAGCTCAAAGAGAAAATATTCAAGAGTGTTTAATTCTTCATCATTGAGAAACTTGCTGCACATTGAAGATCCATTCAAGAAGTCTCAAAGTTGGAAAGTCAGTGAAACTTATTTTTCTACAAACAAGTGAATCAACAGTGTTGGAGAACGCTGGACGTGATTAGTGCGGGCTTTGTGATCAAAGCACTAGTTCACGGTATACGTTGAAGACGGGGGGAAAGTAGCACGGAGTTGTGAAATCCTGGATTGTCACACAGAGATGTGAGATCCGAAACAGCAGTGTTGGAGAACACTGGGCGTGATTGGTGTGGGCTTGGTGATCAAAGCACCAGATCACGGGATACGTCGACTGGATCGTGGAAGACGGGGGGAAAGTAGCACGGAGCTGTGAAATCCTGGAAAGTAGCACGGAGCTGTGAAATCCGAAGCAGCAGTGTTGGAGGCACTGGGCGTGATTAGTGTGGGCTTAGTGATCAAAGCACTAGATCACGGAAATTCATTGTATCTAGGAACCAAGAAGTGGTGGATATAGTGAATTGCTCTTGGCTGATAAGAGCAAGTGGAGTAGGAGGATTACATCACCTCGCGAACCACTATAAATTGCCTTGTGTCATTTACTGCTTTATTTACTTACTGCTATCACGTGGATACACTTGACACAATCACACAACTCGTATTTAATTATTCCGCTGCGTACAAGACTCTAACAATCTAGTTAAGAGTTTTGATATCTCTGTTGCCTTAGCAATTGTTGCATTCGCGAAAAGTTTAAAAGTCTATTCACCCCCCCCCCCCCCCCCCCCCCAGACTTTTACCACAACCCTTTGGGACCAACAATTGGTATCAGAGCAGGCTGTCTATTTGGGTCAACCTTGTTTCTGACTGCTAGACAGATCCATTTTACCAGTGTGTGATTGGATTATATTATTCTTTTCCCACGTGAAAATGAATAAAGATTTGGCACAAAATTTATTATTCTCACTTGATAAATTTGATGATTGGAAAGTTCGTATGCAGGTTCATTTATTGGCCTTACACGATGAAATGTGGGAAGTCATTTCTAATGGACCGATAGAAATATTGAAAGTCAACACGGAATTCCTTCTATCATCCGATGCTCAACAATATGTACCAAAGCCGAAACCGGAATGGTCATCAGACGATAGAAAAAGAAATAATCTTGACAACATTACCAAAGATATTCTATTCAAAACCGTTGATGATACAATATTCCCAAAAATTAATAAAAAGCACAACCGCGAAAGAAATTTGGGATACACTCATCAATATCGGTGAAGGCGATGAACAAGAGAAGGATAACAAGCTCACGATAGCCATGAAGAAGTTCGAAGATTTCGAAATGCTATCAAGTGAAAGCATTGTTGATATGGAAGCAAGAATGATCAAAATTCTTGGAGAGATTAATGATCTTGGAAAAGAAATTAGCCAAAAAGAAATTAATCTCAAAATTCTACGAGGCTTACCATCCGCATGGGACATGAAGGTTACGGCTATGCGTGATCACCGAGATCAAAGAACGTTGTCAACCGACAAATTGTTTAGTGATCTAAAAGCATATGAGTTCGAAATGAAGGCCAAAAATGACGAAGATTATGAAGTTCAAAATCCAGCTCTAATGGCCGAACAACCGTCAACCTCCAGGTCAGTAGATAATATTGATTTTATGACTGATGAACAGTTTGCTCTCTTTGTTAAAAAGTTCAGGAAATTCATGCGAAAAGGAGACAACAACTATTCATTACGAAGAAATCAAAATTTCTCTCGTGGAAACCAAAATGTCGCATGGAAGCCGAATGAAGAAAAATTTGATGAAATGAACGATCTATGCTACAACTGCCGCAAACCCGGACATTTTAAAATAAATTGTCAGCATCCGATCGTTAGCAAATATCAAGGCAAAAACGTTGAATCTACACCGAATAAATTTGATAACAAAGATCGAAGATTCAAACGTGACAAAAGAAAGGCGCTACTTCGCAATGAGCCGAATGAAGATGATGAGTCCGACGAATCGTCATCAAGCGATGAAAGTTCAAGTTCAGAAAATGATAGAACACTAGTATGCAAATCAAATGAGTTGAGTGAAGATTGTCTAATGGCACTTGGAGCAGAGGAAGAAGAGGTAACATCTAATTCTTTTACTTCAGTTAGTACTTCCTTTTCTCGTGAATCTATTGGCAATCTAATGCGAGATTGGCAAGATATCTTGGCCACTCATTCTCAACTCAAGGAGCGCAATAATACTCTAATTCTTGAAAAAGAAGAGATGAATAAAAAATTGCAAGATGCCTTACTTGAAGAGTAAAAATATTTGCCTTCAAGAAGAGTGTAAAGCTAGAGAGGTTAGAGAACATAATCTAAGAGCTACCATCTCTACGTTTACTAATTCATCCAAAATAATGGATAAAATGGTAAACATGCAAAAGCCATCAGGAGATAGAACCGGAATTGGTTATGACTCCACATGTTCTAAAATCCCTCAAAATCTGACTAATCTTACTGCTACTTTAAATAATAAAGTGCAAGTGGTAAAATTTGTGAAGAGTCAGAATAGCACAATGAAACGAGGACTTGGCTATCAACCAAATGCAAAAATGAATATTGCTAGGCCGAACCACGATAATTACACGGCTAAGCATTCAAAATTCATTAAGTACAAAAGATATGTCAATGAGTAAAGTGCAAAAAGACCTCATAGGAAAGAGGGAAGTTTTCCAAGGATTGGGGCTGGGAGATTATATCCCACTGAGCAAGATTGGTTGTGTGATTATAAACCATGGACCAAGTCCAGGTTTAATGCTTTTCATAGGCTAAAACAAAAATCTACTTCCCAGGTGCCAAAGTATAAAAATGATTTTCAAAACCGGGCACCAAAAATGTTTTCTAGAATCAATTATGATTATCAAGTCTCAAATGGTTACAAACCACCTTATCTTAATTCAATAAGATCTAAGTGGGTTTGGCTACCAAAAATCACTAACAACAAAGGACCCAAACAAGAATGGGTACCTAAAAATAATTAATCTTTTTTGTAGGATGTTTGGTACATTGATAGTGGCTGCTCCCGCCACATGACGAGAAATAAATCTTATCTAGTAAATTTGAAGAAAATCGATGGACCAAAAGTGATTTTTGGAGGAAATCAAAATTATGGGATTACCAAAGGAGTTGGTACGATTGAAAGAAATGGAATAAAAATTGAAGATGTATCGTACATAGAAGGATTGAAGTTCAACTTGCTGAGTACTAGTCAATTTTGTGATAAAGGCTATCTTGTGGAATTTTCCAAAGATAAGTGCCTAATCAAAAATGAAACAACAAAGGAAGTAGTACTCACTGGAGCAAGGAAGAAAAATATGTACATTGTTGATTGGAGCACAAGCAAAGAGTCTGTATGCTTAATGGCCAGAAATTTGAATGAAGCTAATTGGGAATGGCATAGGAAGCTCAACCATCTAAACTTCAAGACAATCAATCAACTTGCAAAGAAAAATCTTGTTGAAGGTTTACCAAATATTGTCTTCAAGAAGGACCAAGTGTGCGACGCATGCCAACGTGGAAAACAAATTAAATCGTCGTTCAAATCAAAGACGCAAGAGTCAACGTCAAGACCACTAAGCTTACTACACATGGACTTGTTTGGACCGGTCAATCAAATAAGTGTAAGTGGTAAGAAATATACTCTTGTTGTTGTTGATGATTTTTCCAGGTACACTTGGACCGTGTTTATCAAGAAGAAGAGTGAAGTTGAGCAAGTGCTACCAAAGCTGTTGAAGCAACTACAAAATGAGAAGGATATGAAAATATCAAAAATTCGAACCGATCGTGGAACCGAGTTCGTGAATAGCATGATTCAATCATTTTGCGATGTAAAGGAATTTCTCATCAATTATCTGCCGCAAGAACGCCGCAACAAAATGGCGTAGCCGAAAGAAGAAACCGGACGGTTAAAGAAACTGCACGAGTGATGATTAGTGCATCCGGTCTCCTGAAAAGATATTGGGCGGAAGCTATCAATACTGCTTGCTACACACAAAATAGAAGCATCATTCACAAACAGTACAAGAAGACGCCATATGAATTATACAAAGGGAGAAAACCAAATATTAATTATTTTCATATTTTTGGATGCAAATGTTTTATTCATATTAATGATAAATTGCATCTAAAAGCTTTTGATGAGCGTGCAGATGAAGGAATTTTTCTAGGATATTCGACTACCAGCAAAGCATTCAGAATATTAAACAAAAGAACAATGGTGGTTGAAGAGTCCATACACATGGTGTTTGATGAAAAATCACACGTCAAAAATGATGCACTGGACGTGGATGACATGCAAAATGGTAATAGATGTCAAATTGATTTTGGTGATATTAATGATACGTGTGAAGATGTTTTGCAGGGTTTAGATAAGCTGGAAACCAATTCTCTAGAAAATCCCATCTCTCATCCAGAAAGTGCAAGTGGCACAATTAATTATAATATTAATAGAGATGAGGTTGGAGATCCAATTAGAGATGAGGTTGGAGATCCAGTTGGAGAACCAATTAGAGATGAGGTTGAAGGTCAAGTTGGAGATCAGGGAATTAATGCTGAAATTCGAACCAATACCTCCAATTCTCAACCAGCGAACCCATCCAGTATCATGCACCCTTTTGAACCAGATTTGAGATGGCTCAAAAATCACCCTCCAGAATTAATTATTGGAAATATACGCGATGGCGTGAAGACAAGATCCTCAACCATGGAAGCATTGTTCACGTGCTATTTATCTCAAATCGAACCAAAGGAAGTGGACGAAGCTTTAAGTGATCCGAGTTGGATTGACGCCATGCAAGAGGAGCTTGATCAATTCAAAAGGAATGACGTTTGGGAACTTGTTCCAAGACCATATGATCATAATGTTGTAGGAACAAAATGGGTCTTCCGGAACAAAGCCAACGAAGACGGCGTAATTGTTAGGAATAAAGCAAGGCTCATTGCAAAGGGATATTCGCAAGAAGAAGGAATAGATTTTGATGAAACCTCTGCACCCGTAGCAAGACTTGAAGCAATAAGAATTTTCCTAGCTTATGCCGCACACAAAGTCTTCACCGTCTACCAAATGGATGTCAAGAGCACATTCTTGAACGGATTACTTGAAGAAGAAGTTTATGTCGAACAACCCCCAGGTTTTGAGGTAAAAGGCGAAGGTGACAAAGTCTACAAACTTAAAAAGGCATTATATGGGTTAAAATAAGCACCAAGAGCTTGGTATGATACCTTGTCAATGTTCTTGATAAGTTGTGGATTCACCAAAGGCCTAGTTGACAAAACTTTATTTAGAATTCAAGATGGTGAACATATTTTATTAGTGCAAATATATGTTGATGATATTATATTTGGAAGCACTAACAATTCTTTGTGTGAGAAGTTTTCAAAGCTTATGCAGAAAAGATTTGAAATGAGCATGATGGGTGAACTAAATTACTTCTTGGGCTTATAAGTTAAACAAATGAAAGAAGGAATTTTCATCAATCAAGCCAAGTACACCCGCGACTTGATCAAGAAGTTTGGCCTTGATGGAAAATCATCAATCAAGATTCCAATAATGAGTACATCATTAAGGCTAGACAAAGACGAAGATGGAAAAGATGTCGATCAAACGAAATATAGAGGAATGATTGGTTCACTTCTATACCTCACTGCAAGCCGGCCGGACATATCGTATTATGTGGGAGTGTGTGCGAGATTCCAAGCAAATCCAAAAGAAAGTCACCTCACCGCAACCAATAAGATCATAAGATATCTAAAAGGAACGATCAACGTAGTATTATGGTATCCTAAAGGTACAGATTTTACTCTAACGGGTTTTTCAGATGCGGATTTTGCAGGTTGTAAAATAGACAGAAAAAGCACTTCCGGGACATTCCAGTACTTGGGGGGAAGGCTTGTTTCTTGGTTTAGCAAAAAGCAAAATTCTATCGCAACTAGTACCGCCGAGGCCGAATATATTGCTGCAGGGAGTTGTTGTGCTCAAATATTATGGATGAAGCAACAATTGAAAGATTACGGAGTAAATTGTGATGACGTTAGTATTTATTGGGATAATACTAGTGCAATTGCTATTACTCACAATCCGGTGCTTCACTCAAGAACCAAACACATCGACATTCGACATCACTTCATAACCGATCATGTTGAAAAGAAAGATCTAAAAATCGAGTATATCCCTACGGAGAATCAAGTTGCAGACATTCTCACAAAGCCTTTATGCGAAACGAGATATGCTACCTTAAGGCATGAATTGGGAATGATCGAATTGAGCTAAGTATCACTGGACTTAATTTCCGTATTATAATTGATACGTACGCTCAATTTAATTTATTTAATATTGTCTGTTCATGTTTTTGTTTGAAAATTACGTGAATAATTTTACAATATGTGTTATCTATGTGTTTATATATTTGCATGTGATGTTTTATGTAACACCCCAGATTTTCGAAACTTTTGAAACTTATATAAAGAAGGTAAAATCTCATTAAATCCCAAAACATAATATAAAGAGTACGGGGTGTTATGCCACACCTGAGCTAGAGAACTCAGGTGCACAGGCTAACTAACTAATATCCTTAACAAAGTTAATGCATAACCGTGGCACGCAGGCCGAAAGGAAAACTATCTACTTCTATGCTCCACGATTCTAGCGCGCTCCAATGTCTACTCTTCTGTGCCTGAAAGCCAAATATATATGTTCAGCGAGAGATGCTGGTAACCCACTCCAACGCGTTGAAATACAATACATATAGATATATACATAGTTATACAAAAAAAACCATTTCGAAGCATGAAGATATATCCTAAGAGACTCTAGCTTTCAAAATAGGGAATAGACTCAACAGATAGAGCTTAGCACAGACAACGGTCATAATCAAGCATATACAATTCATAAGCATAGGGAAGCAGGCAAGGCAGATAAAGATAAGCACAGTTAATATCCATAACCCAACATGTACGATTCCCGGCATAAATCCCAAAGTCACATCCCAAGACACTCATAACAACAACTCATCCATATCTCATCACATAGCACACTTTGTTGGCGCCACAGGACCAATCGCATGCCCATACATGAGGGTCAGCGCATATAGCTCTGACACGGCCCCGCAGCACCCTGCCCCGTATCGCAACACGGAGGGGTCGATAGCAACCGACCGATGAACCGCAGCTCATCATAGTTTGATCGCAACCAAACAGTGGACCGCAGCCCAAGAGTATGTCATCTGACCGCAGCCAGGAAATATGAACCGCAGCTCATGTAGAAACGTTTGATCGCAACCAAACGGTGGACCGCAGCCCGAGAGTGTAAATCTGACCGCAGCCAGCTTCTGAACCGCAGCTCAGGGATAACCAATCCGATCGCAACCGGATTGGGGTATCATGCACACATAACACATAGCAAGCACATGCAACCCACATTAACACATTGGGAAGGGGGAGAAAACGTATAACAAAACCTATGCGTGATCCTTCACATACTAAGAATAATCCTAAGGGGTTCATACTTCTTTCACCTAGGTCAACGGGATACCAATTCAACTAGCATGCGATATATAAGACTCATACAACCTACGAACGGTACCCGAAATATCAAACTAGACATAGGCACGATAGACGAAGTCCGTTGGGACACCACGGGTGTCGGGGGAACATCAAACGGGGAAGCCAAAATCCTGAATTGGGGTGCAAACCAGCGGGTAGCCGGTGGGTGAGGGTTCACCCGCCGGCGGCAACTATTCCGGGCAGCGGGTGCCCGGCGGGCAGCTGCCCGCCCGCCGGCTGCCCGCTGCCGGCGATGCCACTCTTAGCCGCGGGTAGGTGGCGAGTCCCCTAGCCCCACCTACCCCCCACTGACTCTTCTTCACAAATAAACGCCCCGGGAACCACCGTGGAACCCGGAACCATGCTTAGACACTATCAAACGTAATCGGCAATAACACGTAGACAATTAACGGGTCCAAAAGCAAGAACATACGACACATAACCTATCATCCTTTTCTAAACATAATTAACACCCAACATACGAATTCTCACCCAATATACCAAGAATAATACCATACGGGTTCCACGATATAACCTAGGGTTCTAATTATTTTTAAATCAACAAGAACACAATTCATCTTCTAATATCAAGATTCGGTAGGAATATCGTATAAACATCAAGAACATCATATAATCATCAAGAACATCAAGAACACCATATAATCATCAAGATCACCCATGGAATCATAACACCAATTATCAAGATCATTATAACGAATCATCAATCACACGAGAATATGGGGGAAATCCTAAGAGGGGAATCATAGCTATGAAAATAGGTTTTGTTGAGACATGGGTTACCTTTTAGCCTTAATTAATTCCTTGGCTATGAAGGGTCTTTCTTGAAGCTTTCTTCTGTCTTGATTTCTCCTAGGGGAATTCTTGGAACTTCTTGTGTGGTGAGGGATTATTGTGGTGGGGGGTTCTAGGTGCCTCTTAAGTCCCCTATTTATATATTTAGGAGTCCTAATTAGGAACTAATATTATAGGCTTGCTAATTCTATTCCTTTTAGGGCTAGGGGTTGGGTTTTAGGGGTGAGGGCCCACGGACCATGGTGGGCCTTTTCCCTAATTAATTATTGTAATTTAATTCTTTCTTTGGATAATTGGTTAAATGATTAATTAGTTTTAGGGGTCGTAACACGGGGTGTTACATTTTACGTGTGTTTATGCGCCATGCAAAATTTTTTTGATAAATATGTAATTTTCGGAATTTTTGAGGTTAATCGCATGTTGGCTTAATTTGTTACTTGGGATGCAAGTAAATCTTTCGTACATGTGTATTAATCTTCATGAATAATTTAATTACATGCATGTTTGCTCTTAAGTTGTCTTTAAATTATTTGTGGCATGATAAATATTTATTACGTGAATTGCATATGTTATATGTGTTTAATTATTATTTGTGTTGTTTTGGAAACTGCCATACGAAAAGGTCTTTCAAAATTGGTATCAAGTTATTTTTGGTTTCTAAAATTTTGTTTTTGGGAAGAAGTTACAAATTTAATTATTTACCAAAATTTGTGTGATTTATATATGTATTACCGTGTGTGCGTGTATATATATAAATATATATAAAGGTGATTGTTTCCTAATTAATTTTGGTAACTAAATCCCAAAACACATTTGATACCACCCATGGTTGCAGTAGGCTAGTCTGGCGGCCGGGTAGCGCCTAGCGCCTAGGCGGTCTAGGCGGATTCTAGGCGGCGCTAGGCGGGCACCAAAAAAATTAAAAAAAAATAGTAACAGACTTGTAGTTCGACAATTTTAATGAGGTTGTTTTAAACGTTCACTCAAATAACACATCTAAATAAATGAAATAATAAAAATTTATAAGTCATAATGTCATAATAATATTAAAATCAGTAATTAATGAAAGACGACATCGGTCAAAATCGATCAAAATCGATCAAAAACGGTCAAAATCGGACAAAATCGGTCGACTCGGCCGAGGTGGCCGAGTTTGGCCACCCATGCCGCCTAGCGGCCGCCCAGGCCGCCTAGGCGGCCAGCCGAGTTTTGGCTGCCTTTAGGCCAAAACTCTAAGGCTCGGTGCCGCCTAGCGCCTAGGCGGCTAGGCGGCCGAGTTTTGCAACCTTGATACCACCAAAGTGTTTAAATCTCTTTTTATCGAGTGGTTGTGATTTTAGTTAAAGAAAATTCAATTTCAGAAAGATGGAGATATTTTATCTGATATTATTTATTTTGTGAGAGAACTAATCTGTTTGTTCGAGAATCCACCTCCTAAACCGTCCCTCCAACCTAATCTCCTCTCAAATCTCCTTTCAAATCTCCAAACTCTCTTCAAATCAATTCAAAATCCTCCACTCTGAAATTCAAATCTCCACCTGTCCACTCAAAATTAATTCCCAAACCTTCTCCTATTTATTTTTAGCCGCATAATTACCTCTTGAGAAGCGTTACACGTCGAATCCTTTCCCATCCACCGTCCTCCTCATCCAATGAGAATTTGTGTCCCTAGCCGAAAGCCATAAGTAGGGTTCATCGGTTACAATAAACCCTAGAGCCCACTAAGTTCATCTAGCACCTTCTTCTCGCTATAAATTAGGAAGAAGAGTCGAAGAACCAAACCTGCAAAGAAGAGTCTTTCGTGTGTTTATTTTGCAGGTGAAACAATGAGGCCCAAGAACAAGGATGGAGAAAACGTGCCAAGGAGAACATCCAAACGTGTGTGGGAACGTGTGAGATAACAAAAGCTGAGAGCTATTCGGAATGCTCATGGAGGACATTTGATCAGAGGCACCATGGATGATCCCCTCGTGCTGCTCTCGGAAGATGAAGAGTTTGGAAGACCAGCAATGAAGCATGACAAGAAGAACGCCTTTGACCCGTTCAAGATGTTGGAAAATCCAGTTCCCATCTCACCGCCAAGGGAACCGGGTTTTGTGTATGAAGATGAGGCACCTTTCCAAAACTTTGTGCCAGTGGTCCAAGGAGATGTCTATGATCAGTTGTTGAACATGCCGGATCCTGACTATATGTTTTATCTAAACAATCTGGTGGATGAAGCAATGAACAAGCAAGAACAAACTACTTTGCCGCCTCTCCCGGAACAAGTTCTCCCACCGCCTCCACCACCGGCACCAGTGAATCCCAACATCAGACCTCCAGTGGACTACACAAGGTTCTTTGCCGCAACCTACTCCTCAGCAAGCTCAAACTATGAAGATGGAAAGCATCTTTGTGAGTGCCAATTCAGTGATGGCTCTGGACCCGGCTACTGTCCATCTCCTCCCATCTCCTCCACGAAGCGACTCAGATGCAAGCTTAAGAACCTGTTTCTCCTCTAACAAGAATTAAGAAAAAATGTTGATGTGGAAAAATATGTAGTTCTTGTGAAACTCCCTAAGAAGGAGTTCTAAATAAAAAAAAATCTTGTGTTTATCTCTCTCTATCTCTCGACCTCATATAAAGATCAATTCTCAAAAACGTACACAACAAGAAACTAAACAATCTTGTCAGAAAAGGAAGTTGACAATTTTGAATGACTCTGCCAGAAACGATGTTGACGTGGTCAGAGAAGAAATAAGAGAAGATGTTGGAGATGAGATTAGAGAAGAGATTGGAGAACCAGTGAGAGAAGAAGTTGTGAATGAGAATAGAGAAATAATTGGGGGGGGAAAATTAATTGAAGTGGCAGTACAAAATGTCTCTATCAAGACCACTACAAACTTCCAATCCCCACTAGAAGACAGACCCTTAACTGAGCAACCTATTCTCTCAAATCCTAGTTTCTCTCAAGATATTGACAATTATCAAGGAGAAGAGGAAGTCAATACAGAAGGAGAAAATCTTGGAAAATAAGCCAGTTGTCAAGAAAATACCACCATGGCCGAATCATCTGAAGGAAGAAGCTTACAACTTGTGGAAACTCCAGTTCTAGCAGATTCAAGAAGGAAGTTTCTCAGATCCTTACATAATCTAAACTGGACAACACTACACCGGCCTGAAGAAGATGAAGATGATATTCTGACAACTTTGTTTGCCAAAGTATCCAAATCTAGAGATACAATTTGCCACAAGATCGGAACTACTTTGAATGATCAAGGACATATGGCGATGCAAGAGTTTGACAACACAAGGTCAAATTTCACGCAAATCTTTGAAAAGCATATATCTTTGGAGTCCAAGATCGACAGAACAGAAAGCCGTTTGAAGGCTGACATCACTGCCAGTTTGATTAAAGTGATCAAAAATTTAAAGAAAGAGAAGGAGGAAGCTGAGAAGATCAATTATGAACATCATATAAGGCAACTGAAGGCCATACAAGATCAAGAACGAAGAATAAATCAACTTGAAATTGAGATATCCTCTATGACTCAGAAGTTGGAAAACTTGCAGAATACTTCTGACGCAGCCAGTGAAGGAATCAAGACTGTGAAAGCCAACCAAGACCGAGATACCCGAGTTCTTAATTTCCTTGCTGATAAAGCCAAAAGGGGGGAAGAATATCTCAGTCATATGGCAGCTCAACAACAAGAATACTTTTTTGGGCAACCACAAGCTACACCACCAAGTGGCCGAGGCCGAGGCTGTGGACAATAAACATCTCCAGGTGGTTTGGGTTTTGCTCAATTTTCTAACTATGGTTTAGGTGCAGGTTCTTCTAAAGGAAAATCTGATGATTGGTTCAATTGCTCCAAAACCGATATACCATCTATCGTATGGACCAAAGAAAACGCACCTGCCATGATCAAGAAGCAATCCCCAGCTGAAGTAGCTCACTGGGTAACTGAAAAGAATAAGGAAGAACAGAGAAAGAGAAAGAAGATGGATATGTGGTTTGATTTGCAAAAACTCACTGGAACCACAGGAAATTCTCTTGGCCACGGTAGAAGCTTCAATGAATGCATTGAATGGATCGAAGCTGGAGTTCTACCGGGAAAAACTCTGAAAGAAGCATATGAAAATTACCTTGCCGGACAAGTCAACAAAGAATTCTTCTGTGAGCGTATTAAGAATGATGTGTACACGATGAGGGAACACATCAAAGATGTTCTGAAGAATGGAAGAAGTGATAAGAGGCAAATGAGGTAATCTGATCTTATTTTTTCGAAACTTTTTGTCAAACTACTGTTTCGAAATTATCAAGTATTTTCCCTTATTATGATCGTACAAGTTATGTTAATTTCCTAAAGTGGTCTATATTTGTTTTTTATATCTTAACTTGTAATTAGTATGTGAATTAAAAAGACAAGCATGTAAAACGCATAACAAAGAGAAAAATGACTAAAACTAAAAATGCAATATGCGCATTAGGAACTTGTCTAAAATTAATTCACGAGTCAATTTATTTTCCCTAGAAAATTCTTGTTAAACTCATCATGGCTTTGTCAAATAAAATTGAGCAAAAATATTTTTCGAAAAGACTTAAAGCCAATGACTGAGTATAGGATTTTGGCATTATCAAAAGGGGGGAAATTGTTAGGAATATATTGTAATAGTTTTTGATATGCCAAATTGTATTTTAGAATCCCCAATTTTATTTGTTAAATCTAGGCGTGTCATAGACCATGAAAGGAAAATTAACAAATATGAAGAAAGGGAAAATACGAAGAAGAAGATGTATGCGTATGATATGTATACAAAATAAGCCCACACGCCCAACTCAAAGAAGTAGTCATACTGATGAATCTCATACGAAGAAATGAGAAGCAAACCAAAATTCATGAAGTTATCTTGAAGATCAAGCATCTATGGAAAGAAAGAAGTACATCAAGAGAAATGCTATATTTACCAATAATCCATACAGCCGAGATGGATGAAAGCTTGATGTATAAATCGAGCTGAGGATTCAAAAGAGGTTTCGAAATCAATTCAAGTGAAGTTGGAGCAGAGGTTTCGAAATCAATTAAATAAAAGAACTTGGAGCAAAGGTTCCAAGATTGGAGATGAAGTTAGAGATGCGGTTTACAAAGTCAAAGTCTTCATAAGTCAAGTCAATATGAAGATTAGAGTTGGAGCAGAGGTTCCAAGATTCAATACGAAGATTATTAGAGATGCGGTTTGGAGTCAAATAAAAGAACTTGGAGCAGAGGTTCCAAGATTGGAGATGAAGTTAGAGATGCGGTTTGCAAAGTCAAAGTCTTCATAAGTCAAGTCAATATGAAGATTAGAGTTGGAGCAGAGGTTCCAAGATTCAATATGAAGATTATTAGAGATGCGGTTTGTAGCAGAGGTTCCAAGATTCAATATGAAGATTAGAGATGCAGTATGAGCTGAAGTCAAAGTCTTCATAAGTCATATCCAAGATTCAATATGAAGATTAGAGATGCAGTATGAGCGGAAGTCAAAGTCTTCATAAGTCAAGTCAATATGAAGATTAGATATGCAGTATGAGCTGAAGTTTCAAAGGCTATATATAGTAAGAGCTGAAGTTGGAGATAAAGTTCCAAAGCTATATATAGTAAGAGCTGAAGTTGGAGAAGAAGTTTCAATCAAGGATAGGCTATATATAGTAAGAGCTGAAGTTGGAGAAGAAGTTTCAATCAAGGATTGAATTCTCACCATCAAGATGAGACCCAGATCAAGAGATCTCATTGGTCGAAACACTTCATCAGTAGCCATACAGAGAGAATAAAATACACAGAAGATGAAAGTCCAAGAAGGCAAGATCTACATCAGAATTATTTTAAGAGCCTTCACGTGAAGACATATCTACAGCAGAAATAAGGCTATATATAGTAAGAGCTGAAGTTGGAGATAAAGTTCCAAAGCTATATATAGTAAGAGCTGAAGTTGGAGAAGAAGTTTCAATCAAGGATAAGCTATATATAGTAAGAGCTAAAGTTGGAGAAGAAGTTTCAATCAAGGATTGAATTCTCACCATCAAGATGAGACCCAGATCAAGAGATCTCATTGGTCGAAACACTTCATCAGTAGCCATACAGAGAGAATAAAATACACAGAAGATGAAAGTCCAAGAAGGCAAGATCTATATCAGAATTATTTTAAGAGCCTTCACGTGAAGACAGATCTACAGCAGAAATATTTTAAGTCTCTTCACATGGACCACATACAGAGCAACGGCCGAAATATCAGAGAGATATTATTCTTAATATGATCCTCTGAAAAAGCTACAGATCTTCTGCAAAAGGCTACAAGAATTCAAATCTGAGATTTGGAATTCAAATTTGAGATCCACAATTCAAATTTGAGATTGTCTTTTTTTCCAACGTACAACTTCTCAAAACCAGCTATAAAAGGATGAAGAATGAAGCAGATCAACTTACTTTCCACAGCACAAGCAACGAACAGTATATACTAACAAGTGCTATACTCAAAAGTGAGAATATATTCAAAGTGAGAAAAACACTCAGAGAGCTCAAAGAGAAAATATTCAAGAGTGTTTAATGCTTCATCATTGAGAGACTTGCTGCATATTGAAGATCCATTCAATAAGTCTCAAAGTTGGAAAGTCAGTGAAACTTGTTTTTCTACAAACAAGTGAATCAACAGTGTTGGAGAACACTGGACGTGATTAGTGCGGGCTTTGTGATCAAAGCACTAGTTCACGGGATACGTCGAAGACGGGGGGAAAGTAGCACGGAGTTGTGAAATCCTGGATTGTCACACGGAGCTGTGAGATCCGAAACAGCAGTGTTGGAGAACATTGGGCGTGATTGGTGTGGGTTTGGTGATCAAAGCACCAGATCACGGGATACGTCGACCGAATCGTGGAAGACGGGGGGAAAGTAGCACGGAGCTGTGAAATCCGAAGCAGCAGTGTTGGAGGCATTGGGCGTGATTAGTGTGGGCTTAGTGATCAAAGCACTAGATCACGGAAATTCATTGTATCTAGGAACCAAGAAGTGGTGGATATAGTGAATTGCTCTTGGCTGATAAGAGCAAGTGGAGTAGGAGGATTACATCACCTCGCGAACCACTATAAATTGCCTTGTGTCATTTATTACTTTATTTACTTACTGCTATCACGTGGATACACTTGACACAATCACACAACTCGTATTTAATTATTTCGTTGCGTACAAGACTCTAACAATCTAGTTAAGAGTTTTGATATCTCTATTGCCTTAGCAATTGTTGCATTCGCGAAAAGTTTAAAAGTCTATTCACCCCCCCCCCCCCCCCCCCCTAGACTTTTACCACACCCCTTTGGGACCAACAGATACGCATAATAAAGTGTTAACATGCGCATATTAATGAATAAATTGACGCATATTCGTTTAAAAATTCCCCCACGCACATTCAAATATTGATATACGCATTTTAAATTATATTTGCTGCACATGTTTAGTTATACATACACTCACACGCATGTTAAGTGTAAATGTAACGCATATTAGAGCAATAAGGTCCGTTAGATATGTACTTGGTACTGGAAATAAGTGACAAGTCAATTTCGATGTCAGCAATTTTTATATTTCCCGTAATGGGAATCTTTTAAAGTTGACTGGTTATTCAATACTTAAAAAAATGCACCCATTGAATTTTTTTTTTTATTGGGTCTAAGTCAGTGAGTATACAATCTCATGCACATTAAGAATGAAAGACACGCATAATAATGTGTTGAGGTGCGCATATTAGTGAATAAATTAACACATATTCGTTTAAGAATACCCCATCGCACATTGTCATATTAATAGACCCATTTTAAATTATTTTGCTCCATATATTAATTTATACATACATACACATTCTAACAATGGAAAGGGATTTAAAAATGGAAGAAAAATATTTCAATATATCAAAGATAAATTAAAAACCGAAAAAAATAAATTATTTGAATAATAATAGAAAACGGATTCTTCAATGGTTGCGTTTTATTAGGCGTCGAACAACCAATTCATATTTAACTCAACCGCTAAAAAAACGCACTCATTCACGTACATTAAAATCTTAACTAACGCACACTTAAGTAGAAACGCACGCACCCGGTACGTTAAGTGTGAACGTCAATTTATTTTTAAGTTCACGAAACGGTCAACATTGAACTTCTCCAATCGGTGAATTTTACCAAGTTATTCGCCTATAAAAGTGGAGTATCACCTTACCATACAGCATATATATTGAAACGGTGTCATTTGAGTTTTACAGACCATCATTTATTCGTTGTCATTTTCTTCACATTCATCACGATGGTTATCCATCCTCATCATACTCGCCCTCCTTCTACTTGTTTGTCAATGTAGTTGATTACAATAACAACACATTGTAAACATCCCATGGATCAAATGCAATACCTCAACCCTGGAAGTTTATACGAGGATGTAAAGGAACTATTAGCGAAGCCGACCTTTTTCATCTAAAGCAGCACATTTTAAGTCTGAAAAGATCTTCTTCTGTGGATCTAAACGCTAACTGATTTGCATATTCAATTTAGAGATCAACTTTGTCTGTAAGTTGAATATACATGTGGGGCAATCCAATACATCTGGATCAGTTAGATTTTAGATTCATAGAAGTCGATCTTTCCAGGTTTAGAATGTGTTGTTTTAGCCCAGACATGCGGCAGGATCCTCTACTCCATTTGGAGATATATCTTTTGGTACCTTAATGCAGGCTTAACCAAAAGGAATATCTCCAAAAGGTATAGACGGATCCTGTCGTTTGCATGGTTTTTCTTTTTGTTATTAAAAATAAGCTCTCATGTCCGCTTCATTATTATTGTTGTTGTTGTTGTTGTTGTTGTTATTATTATTATTATTATTATTATTATTATTATTATTATTATTATTATTATTATTATTATAGTTGTAATAGTAGCAGTAGCAGTTCAAAGTGTAAATTATTTCAATGTAAATAAAAAATCTTTTTGCATTTTATTCATTTTTTTTGTTGTGTTGTTTTTGATAATGGTTAAATAAACTAGCAAATCCGAGTACCATTAGACAAAAATCAATGGACATTATGTAATTTGGGATCTTAATAGTTTCGTGTTACATGATAATTTAATAGAAAAATTCACGCACATTAAGAATTTTTTTCAAGGAAATATAAGTTATTAAAAAAGCACATTAAGTCCAAATTCTACGCATATTACTATGTCCGGAAAAAAAAAACATTCAGACTCACGTATTTTCTAATGCACATTATGTTACTGTATTGCGCATGTTAAGTTTTTTTGTATTTGCCATGGACTATAGTTTTAATACATAAAGCAACGCACATTTTATTGTCGTATTACGCATCTTAAGCGTACGTATTGCATTTTAAATATATTCCTTTTTTTTGTTTTTAATTTTCAGGAATTGTTGTTTAACATTTTTCATATAATTAAATAGATGAGCCCACTAGCGAAATGGTAGAAGCCTTTGATCATACTAATTCCGCCCAGAAACAAACCCCCCTAAAGACCTGATATTTTTATTATATTTTTTGTTTAATAATGAACGGGGCGCAAGTTAAATGTTAATAAATGCAGGTAAAGCAGTTGGCATTCACGATCGATCAAAGTTTTTACGCATAAACAAAAAGCACGGTCTGTTAAAGTGTTACGCATATTACGCATGAGTGTAGCATTTGGTAGTTGAATCCATGCACATTAGCACTTAAATATACACATCTTAAAGTGATATTTCGTGCACTTTAATTGGTTTCCCGACGCACTTTAAACTTTTGGCTTTTAAAAATCTCTTATTTCGATTCAATTTAATTAAATGTATATTTACACGCATATTGTTCTTGTAGTTCGCGCATGTAACAAAGCAAAGCAAAGCAAAGCACATTAAGTCTTTTATACCAATCCGTCTTTACGTAATATTCAAAGATATTTGATGTCAGAACTTTAAGGCATTTGTAGTTGGGGAAACGGATAACATTGAATGGTCATTCAATGCCTTAAAAAACGCACCCATTAAAGGAAATCTTGAAAAATCTAATGTGTCTGTAAATCACGCAACATTGAAATCTCAAATCAGTGCATGTGACCAAGTTATTCACCTATAAATTAGAAAGAACGACACACAACTGAGCATTCGGTTATTGAAATGGCTACCTCTCACGTTTCTGCACGTACAGAAGAACCATCTTCATTTATTCCTTATCTTCTATGTCCTTTTCATTTTCCTCGCCCTCCAGCTTGTAGTGATTGTAACTAACTACAAAAAACAACACATTCTAAACCTGAAACATCATTCGTCATTCTCAGCTGCAAGCTCATCATGCTGCAACCAAATATCATCCAAGGCTGAGAGTTGAGCATTGTGGCAGGCTAGCAGCGTGTCGGATGCTGCCGGAACCAGAAGAGATGTCTTCAAAGTACTAGAAAACACACACTGAATGTGTTTGGTTTTGTTTCAATGTGTATTTGCATTTATAAATACTAACATATTAGAGTGTAAATTATTATTATTAATATAGAAACCAACGCTCATTGTGTTCTCATATTACGCATTTTAAATTGATATGTCGCGCATGTTAAATTCAAATCATAAAGTACTAAATCGATCATGTATTTAAGCCAACAGGGGTTTACCACGGGAGGATTCCATGATAACTTGGGCGGACGACATTGTGGTTTACAACCAAAAATAAATAAATAAATAAAAAATCGATTATGTATGTGCCATTTTATCTGCAAATTATTTCATAATCAAACAAACGCACTTTAAGTTTTGCAATCGCGCATATTAGACTAATTTTTAACGTATCGTGTATTAACTAATAAATAAATGCATATTAGAAAAAGAGAGTGTTAAATATTGTCTTTGTCCAGATTACACATCTTAAGCTTTAATGTCGCGCAAGTTAAACGTTAATCAACGCATGTAAAGACTTTGGCATTTACCACGGACCAAAGTTTTTATACATAAACCAACGCACATTCTGTTTCAGTATTACGCATATTAAGCCTTTAGTGTAGCGCACGTGAAAAGTGTAATCAACGCATATTAAGAATTAACTGCACGCACGTAAAATATTAATGTAACGTCGTTTAAGCTAGTAGCAGTGATTGTTAAACACAAATCATTGATAAAAACAAAAACTAGTAATAGCTGAACATTAAATTCAAGTATCTCAACTGTAAAAGTGTTCTAAAATGAGTTAACTAAGTATTTGTGTTTCATATTTGCTATTTAGTTTCCTTCTCAACTGTAAAGGCATTGTAAAAATAGACTGCTATGCCTTTTTCTTACCCTTTTGTTTGTCCTTATTTTTGGGGTTAAGTGGGCAAGTCCTGGTGTCATGTTGATCTCCTCTAACACCACAAAAATTGCACCTCCTGCCCTTTTCTTTTTCCATTGCCAACTCCTTGCTGCTTTTGATACGTTTACCACTGCCCTTGTTCTTTGCATGTTTCGGTGGAAATATATTGATCTCTGAAATCTCTGTTGATCCACAAAATGATTTTATAACAGTCTTCCTGCTGTGTTGAGGGGATAACTTTTCCTTTCCTGACATTAGCATCTGTTTCTGTTCATTAATCACTTGCGAAAATGCAGCCAGTTGCTCCATGTTTGAATCTGCTAGATCAATACAACAGTGTACATCAGACCACAGTTTGTTCAGCAACATCTTCTTTTCATCCTTTGGTCCATTCTAATCATAAATAACACCATCTATTTCAAATGTAGCCTTTAAAGATGCATCCTTAGTCCACCGATTAACCACATACTTCAGAGGGATCTTTTCAAGGTCTCTAAAGACCACAAGTATGTGTCTACACAACAGTCCAACCATCTCAAACATCTTGCAACTGCATTTGGCCTCATGGTCATTTACATTGTGCACCACACTAAATATTTTGCTCTTTCCATCCATAATATCATAGTGTAACATTCCACCATCTTCTCTAACACTCAACACCATACATTTGAAATAGGAGGCACATATTTCTTCCTGAACTTGATAGAAAACAGTAATGGTGTAAACGATTGAAGCGTGTTTTTCGATCCCCAGAGACGTCTTCATATCTAGATTGTAGCCTTCATTGTCACTGTTGAGCTTTGCGTTTGTGTTACGTTGTGATTTAAGAGCACTGTCAAAGTTCATCATGAATTCAACTAGGCTAGACTGTGGGCCAGTAAAACGGTTGTACGTGTAATTCTCACTTTCTGAACGAGACGTTGTCCTGAGCAGACCCCCCATAAAGTCATCTCTAAAATAGGTTGGGATCCAATGGTTTCTAGCCTCAAACATAGTTATAAACCAATTGTGTTCGACTAAGTTGTACTTTTCCATTAGCTCTCTCCACTATTTCTCAAAATCAGGAGGTTCCAAAGATGACGTCCAAACGATTGAGTTCAGTTTGTTCTTGAACTCCTCATTCATGTTCAACGTAGGACCCACCTTTTTCCCAACTTTACACATAATGTGCCACATGCAATAGCGATGCCTGGCTTGCTTGAAAACTCTTGGAATCGCCACTTTCATAGCTGAATCTTGATCAGTGACGATTATTCTTGGTTCCATACCCATTGCCTTTTTAAATTTTTCAAAGAGCCAAACATAAGACTCAATGTCTTCTTTCAACAATAGTCCAGCTCCAAATGTTATACATTTTTTATGGTTATCAACTCCGGTGAAGGGTGTAAAAACCAGATCGTACCTACAAGACAAAAAACATCATCACAGTATTCAGGTGTCAAACTGGCGCACTTAGAGCATTAAAGTAACGCACATTAAGTTTTAAATTCGCGTTTACATATGTACTTGAAGTCTAATTATGGATGTTCCACATTAATATGTGCGACATTAGTGTTTAACATGCGCGGTATAAAACGACAATGTGCGCTTATTTATGTTACAATTATTTTCAAGTAAACAGTGAACATGTCTAAATCTTAACGTGACTCAACATATAAGGCAATGCTTAATGTGAATTAATTAATGAAGCGTACGCAAGAATGCGAATAGAATAATACCTGTTGGTTGAATATGTGGCATCAAAAGAGACAACATCTCCAAATGCACCAAAATTCTTTTTTGACATTGGATCTGCCCAAAATAATCTACTCATCTTCATCAACTTCATAGTCAAAAGCAAATGCAGGGCACGTCTCTTGTTTTTTAATAAGATTATGCACGAGTATTTGTGCATCAGCACCCAATATGTATGCTCTGAGATCCCTTCTGACATTTTTAAAGTCAACTACAGTTGCCCCAACTTCAGAGTAATACCCCACAATCTGACTGTATAAACTGTGTGATTTTGATGCTCCAATATTTGCCTTAGCACAATCTAGTATAAACTTCTGATGAACACTGGAGATGTTTCTATTTCCCTTTAGGAACTGCCTTGCAAGAACAGAAGACATGTTGTGATTGTGTTTTTCAATAAATGTCTTAACTTGGTACCCAGCTGCTCCAATGTACTTAAAAAATAATCCTAGCTCTGCAACCAGTTCTGTTTGAAACCCTCCGTCGCTTTGGACGCGAAGGACCTTCCCCCTCATCTGCATTTGATTTTGAGTGACAATGTTGAGCACCCGTATTCTTAAATCCCTCTCTATTGCAAACGATTTGCTTTTGAGTTTTCGTCCCATCGCGTGCTATAGTGAGGGAACTAGACCTCGTGTCAAACCCGCCTTTGGCAGAATAATTATTGTACAATTCAATACCAGCATCCAATGGTTTAAAAATCATGTCAACCGCTGGTTTGATTTCATCTTCACAGTGCGGAGTCCAATACTGTGTCATTCCAGGAGATATGGTCAATGTATAACCATTGCTGCTGCTGCTAGAACTCAAACTAGGGTTGTTTGGAGATTGCAAGTTACTGGGAACTGTAACATATAAGCATGAAGTTATTATTGCGTTGTTGTAAGACTCTACGTGCGTAGTGTGAATACTTAATATGCGTTAATATAATCAGATCATTGCCAATCTGTTAGGTTTATAAAATACAAGAGTATATGCGTCAGGTGAGCACTTAACGTGCGTTAGGGTAATAGTTAGAGTGCGTATGTTGAACATTTAACATGCGTAAGTGTTTTTTAAAATGTTAGGTCTTTATTTAACGTGCATCAGGGATTCGATTAACATTAACATGCGTCTGGAAAGCACTGAACGTGCGTGTGTTTAACAGTTAACATGCGTAAGGGTTGTTTAAAATTTTACGTGGGTACTTAACTGGCATCAGTGAAAACTGTAATATGCACATTTGTAAAAATTAACATGCGGCTACTTAATCATATACGTGCGTAAGTCTTTAGGCTCGGAATAATTCAAGTAGGTCAGTAATTCAGTTGTTAAGTTGCATGCATGTAGTTTTTAATGTGCGTGTAATTAAGACAAGAAGGAGGCCAATACAAGAGCAGATAAAATTAATTCCAAATAAGCTGTTAGGAATAAAGTGTAATGGTTTTGATATGCCAAATTTGTATTTGTAGATCCCCCAATTTTATTTATAGGTCTAG
>NW_017618464.1:3213905-3231405 GCF_001879475.1 Ipomoea nil | reverse complement strand
ATGATGGTGTCATTTAAATCTGCTGGAATGGTCCCTGTCATGAAGGCTCCCCTTACCACCCTAAACATGTCCTCACCTATCCTGTCCACATGTGTTGATAGAAACCAGTCTGAAAACCATCTGGCCCGGGTGCCTTAAACGGCTTCATATCCTTGAGCGCATTATGGACCTCTTCAATCGTGACCTGCCTATTAAAACACATCCTGTCCTTGTTACTGATGCGAGGAAAATTGGCGCCCAATTGGGTCCCCGTGTCCCCCTCGGCATCCTTCGAGAACAACTGTACATAGAAATTCCTGACGTGCTCCCGAAGCTCAGTGTCCTTGGTCAGCCATATTCCTTCTTCATTCATGAGATGCCGGACAGTATTCTGAGATTTGCGTACAGTAGCTGCTGCATGATAAAAAGTTGTATTCCTGTCACCAGAGTAGATCCAGTCCTCCCTTGACTTTTGATACCAAAAGATTTCCTCTTAGTATAGGGTATCTTCAAGTTCAATCCTGAGGCGGACCTCAAGTTTGGCGAGAACCCTATGGTAACTTGTTTCCAAGATCTTCTGAATGCCAAGGATTCTAGCCGTGAGAGATTTTTTCCTTTGGAACACGTTCCCAAACGAGTCTTTATTCCATTCTGCAAGCACACGCGCCAGGTCCTTAGTGTTCTCTAAAAGATTACGATCAAACTTCCAGGTGCGCTCTACAACACCGCCTAAGTCAGCATGAGTGAGCCAGGCGGCCTGGAAGATAAAAGGTGCCTGCCTCAAAGTTCGTCGTTCCCCCTCCACCTGCACTAATAAAGGCACATGGTCAGAGGCGATCCTGACAAGGTAAATAACACGTGCGTCTGGGAATCTAGTGCGCCATTCAGTATTGCACATGGCCCTATCCAGATGTGCGCCTTTGAAGTTGTCTTTGTTGCCATCTTTCACCAGGTGAGCTTAGGACCTGAGAACCCCAGATCCACGAGCCCTTCATCTTGAATCCAGTTCGTGAAATCTGAAATCCGATGAGAAGAAAAAATGATGTACTTACTCGTCTCATCTTTATTTAGGATTGAATTAAAATCCCCCGTTGTTAGCCAGGGCCCCAAAATCTATTGCACCGAATGTCTTAGGTCATTCCATAAACACCTGCACAAATGGTGTGTTGGGCTCCCATAGACAGGTGCCAGATGCCAAGGTGGCTGATTATCTATTTCCACCTGCATAAAAATAAACTGTGGGTGAGTACGTTGAATCGATATCCGCACCGGGTCATTCCAAAAGACCCATATGCCACCGCTGAAGCCAACTGCTTCAACACGGATCCAATCTCCAAAACTAATTTTCCTGCAAATGTCATTTTCGTGAACACCCGAGACCTTCGGTTCAAAAAGCCCCACTATTTGAGGGCGGTGAATCTGGATAAGATGTTTCAGGGCGCGCAGGAACCGCTTACCACCGGCACCCTGGCAATTCCAGAATAAGCAATTCATTAAAAAACAACAGGCGAAGGGGAAAGGACCAACAAAGATCAAATAAACCCCAGGTAAAAGCCAAAGAAAAGAAACCGGAAAAAAAAAAAAAAAAAAAAAAAAAAAAAAAAAAAAAAAAAAAACCACACCGGGGGTGTTCACTACGCACCCCCGTTACCTCCAATCACACGCCGCGCAGGGGCCTCGTCGAGGTCCATGACCACATCTCCCTCGTCATCTATATATTCTGGAGGATCCCCAAAATGCTCCTTTGTGGACTGTCGTACCGGCGAGGGAGCTGTGCCTCCTGTATCCCCCACGTATACACGCGAAGACCTGATGACCATACCCCCATGTGCCCCCGGACTACAACATGTTCATCCTCCTCCATCGCGCGTCGAGAGCTTCCACCGCTTGCCTGCCTCTGTCTAGGCTCGAGGGACGAGACAGCGATGGCCATCCCCTGTGGTTGTAGAGGCTCATTTAAGATTTGCTTCTCTGTAGCTATCACATTTGGTCTCCTACTCTTTCCACCCAAAGTTGTGTTCAGCTGACTGCTTCTAGGTACCTCCGTGCCACCCTCTTCAGCCATGGCTGGTTGGTCTTCTCCAGAGGCATCGCCAGATATCACCGTGTGAACATGCATTGTCTCCTCCGCAACCACTTCATTATCACCTGTAGCCAAGGGAGCAAAACGTGATACCTGTATGGCAGTTCCATCTCTGGTTTTCGATCCTCCCCCACGGGTATTTCCCATGCGCTGATTTCGATCCGAAGAGGAAGCTGGTGGCCTGCCTCTGCGTTATGGTGAAATCATCCACGCCCCGAACGGAACCTTGGGATCTGTGGCTTCACTGAACTCCTTGGGTGTGTCCACGCCGACCGGCTGGTTAGCGGCATCCCCCGCCGCATTGCCTCCATTCTCCCCCTCTGGCACACGTAACTTTGGACAACCCTCCTTCGCATGGCCATACAGACCACATGAAAAACAAACCAAATGGATACCTTCATACGCCACGTTCCTCACCTTCCCTTCGTATGTAAACTTCGAGATTAGAGGCTTCCGTATATCAACCTCCACGCAGATGCGTGCAAACATGCCTCTAGACACAATGCTGGTGGCTTGATCAACCCGGACTGTTCGTCCTATTCAGTTCCCAAGCTTGCGGAGAAAAATGATATCATAATACTCGACTGGGCTGCACAGAACTCGTGCCCAGACAAGTACTTTTCCAGTCGTATCATTCATGGGGTCAAAATCCGGCTCCCATGGTTTCACTGTTAGATAGTGATCCAACACCATCCACGGGCCTTCGTACATCGCGAATTCTAAATCATCTATCGAACCAAAACGTACCAGGTAGTAGTTGTTCGCGATGGCAATCAGGTCTAGGCTACCCTTCGGCTTCCACATCGCCGTCAGCCTCCGGAGCATGTACGCGTATCCTACCCGTCTGCCCATAACCTTGATAATAATTGCTTTCCGCCATGGGGCCCTGATCTTCTCCACCTCCTCCTTCGTTAATCTGATCGTAGGACACAGGGAGTCATCCTTCTCTTCCGCTACGATGTCTGCATGGTCATTTGCTTGATCCGATACACAATCGTGAAGATCCAGACATGCCGCATTCCTTCCGGTGACACTCTCCGCGTACGTACGTCGTGGTGCGACTGGTTCCTGAGACGAAACAGGCATGGCCATCGGCATCTGAGAGACTCCTTCAGCACGATCCGTCAACGGCATCACCTCTCCCCCCCCCCCCCCCCCCCCCCCACCATCGCGGCCGAGGGTGTCTCTTGCACTATCTCCACCTCCGTCATCCCGGCTTCAGGGCTTACGATCGGTATGACCTCCCCAGGCGCCTCGTTCCGCTTAGATTTCTTCGTGCTCCGTTCCAAGAGGTTGTGGTCCTCCGTCGAGCGCTGTGTCGAGAGCTTTTCTTCCATCGATCATTTTAGTTATAATAATAATAATTGTATTACCTTACTTACTTTACTTTCTATATTTTTTAAATAAATTATTATACTTTCCTTTCGAATTACTATTTTCCACCTATAAATACAAATTTATAGACTTTGGCATTCATTCATCTTCCCTCACACTACTGGTTCTTCATGATTTTCAATATATTCCTACATCTTCTTCAATCCTAGCAAAACTCATTCACTTAATCTCTACTTCAGGTAATTGTTTCTACTCTCCAAATTCTTTTGTTTAAATCTAAGTTTGTTGAGATTGATGATGATGATCAATGAATAATATGCTTCGGTTCAGTGTTGCAAAAACCGGCCTAGGGGGCGATTAATCGGCGTCTAGGCGCTAGGCGGTCGGCCACCTAGGCGCCCTAGGCGCTCTAGGCGGCGATTAATCGCTCTAGGCGCCCGCCTAGGCGCCCTAGGCGGTCCCCAGGCGCCTAGAGGGCACCTAGCGATTTTTTCAACCTTGCTTCGGTTATTATTGTTATTGGATTTATTTGATTCACATGTTTCTTATCAAGGTGGTTAGGATGCTATTAAGGTTGATAGAAAGTTTGCCTTCGAGGGTAAGATTTTATATTCACCAAAATTATTATTTTTCCCGAGTATTGTATGTATTGATATTATATGTGATATTATATGATATATGTTATTCATGTGAACACAAGTACATTTATCGATAAATGGTAATATTGTGAGTGGTGATTCTTGAAATATCGAGAATGAGTTTTGATTTGTCGAACTCGTGCGTTATGTAAATACTTGGCTTGAAATTTTTGGTGTTGTATACATAGTAGTATTGTGAAATTGTATTAATACTGGATTATGGACTATAATTATATTTTGGACAAATCATGTGGAGAAAATTGTATTTTTTTTTTTGAATGTATTTGGAGAAAATTATATATTCTGGAGAAAATTGTATTTTTGTGGAGAAAGTATTTATTTGTGGAGAAATAATGAAATTTTGAGAAAATAATATATTGTGTGGTGTCCAAGTAAGAGTGAGTACTGTTTACTTGGACTATTTACTACTCATTGGGCTTGGAATCCCATGAAAGTGTATCACATAAGTTATGATTCAGTTTCCAAATTGTTTGAGTGGTAGTAGGTAGGAAAATCCGACTACTTGGATCATATATTACTCAGTGGCTTGGAATCCTCTGGGTGTGCACATAGGTTTTAGTCCAGTTTCGAAGTGGATTTCAAAAAGTTTGGTTACTTCTCCATAAATAACTATTTATTCTCCATACAATGAAATGTATAACTCCACATGTATTTTGGAAAAGTATGAAATTATATGAGTTTTGAAAATATAAAAATTTAAGCCATTATTTTACGGGGTGAAGTGAAACTTACTTAGCTTATGCTAATTTTTGTCTACATTCTATTTTTGTGTAAAATTATTTATACAAGTGAACATGGATAGGAATTCAGGATAAATTCAAGTTCAGAAGGAATAAAGTTTAATTATTTGTTATTTTGAGGAAAATATTGTTGTATAGTAATTTCAGTTTTAAGTACTAAGTTGATTTTGAGATAGTATTTGATGTTGTAAATTTAGCATAATTACCATAAATAATGTTTAATAATTGACAAATTCTATTAGGCAATAAAACTTATCATTATAAAATCTTTTGTACTATGGACACATTATTTTTAATTATTTTGATTTAATAATATTATATCTTATTTATAAAAAATCAAAGTAATACTTTTAGTACTATTGAATATTGATTGACTAAAAATAATTTTAATTATTATTAAGGCAATTAATAGGTATTTAGCTTTAAAAAGTCTTCAAATATATGAATTATACAACCATAGAATCAATTAGTAGGACAATTATATTAGGTAATCTAATTAATAATTTACTTTTTAAATTATATCATCTTTTCAATAACGAATATAAGATTTCTTCCTAGAAATATTTGTGGCAATTTCATTAAATTATAATTAATAAAATGAAATGAAATATAATTAATAAAATGAAACTATAAAATTAACAAAACATGAATATTTATAATTTTTAAAAAATATACATACATACACTTTTTTTTTTAGATAAATACATACATACACTTATGCACTATACTAATAATAATACAAAATTTAAATGTTACTTTTTTTTAAATTTCTAAATGTAATTTTTAATTATAAATCAATGAGTGCACATAATAGTATTTTAGAGAATGGGGTTACAGGCTCTATATACACAAAGAATAGCTAAATGATAGGAAACTAACATAGAATTATTCTAATAATCCTAATAATGCTAACCGCTGAATAAAATCTATCAATATAAATTATAATTAATGAAATTATATTATATAATTTTCCTATATACATATTAATAAATATTATGTGTATATACAAACTACAAAAAAATGCGGAAATAACGACGGATTTAGCTACAGACGAATTCCGTTGCTAATTTAGCTACGGAATAGCGACAAATTAGCGACAAATTTTAATTTTTTTGTTAAATGAATATTTAACGACGGACTAGCGACGGATTAACGACGGATATTGCAACGGGATATTTCAGTAGTTAAAAACGTAGCTAATTTTAGCGGTAAATGTTGGCGGTAAAATTAAAGACAGATTTACGACGGATTTGCAACGAAATTTTGCGCGGGGCAATTTCACTAGTTTAATTGGTACAAAATAGCGACGGAAATATATTTCCGTCGTTAAATTTTTAAGAGGTACTCCCTCTGTCCCATTTTGCCTGTCCTGTTTACTATTCATTGGTCAATCCAACTCTTCCTTCATTGCTTATTTTCTTTAGTAATTTTTAATTATTTTTAAATTTGATTTTTTATGTTTAATAGTACTTTTAATGTAGTTTCTAAATATATAAATTTTATATACTAAAAATAAATTTAATATTATGAAAAATTGAAGTAAAAATAGCTTCAGTCAAGCCTCGTTAACCGAACCAGACAAACAAAATGGGACGGAGGTAGTATTTATTTATGCTTGCATTGTAGCGACGGATTTGCTCATCCGTCGCTAGTTAGCGACGGAATTTCGTATCCGTCGCTAGATAGCAACGGAATCCATTTCCGTTGCTGCATTTGTAACCCGAATTTAATTGCGTTTATATTCTAACGACGGATATGTGGATCCGTCGCTATATATAGTGACGGATCCTCAAATCCGTCGCTATAGTTATAACAGGAATTATATCTAAATTTACATTATAAACACTCTAGCGACGGATTTTAAATCCGTCGCCAGAATTATAAGCAGAATATTAATTTCTGAAATTTTTTAATATGTAGCGACAGAATTTAGTTACCGTCGTTAGATAGCTACGGATATGGCGATCCGTCGTTAGAATTGGCAATAGATTACTTTTAACGCTCATCAACAACCTCGCTGCCTAAAACCCTATCGCTGGAATTGCCTACCTCACAAATCGCTCAGACGACAGCCCATCGCTCAGACGACTGCCGTTAGTTTCTTCCGGCGATCGCTCACACGACCGCCGTTAGTTTCTTCCGGCGATTGCTCACACGACCGCCATTAGTTTCCACCGCCCATTGCTCAGACGGACGCCCTTAGTTTCCTCCGCCCATCGCTCACACGACCGCCGTTAGTTTCCTCCGCCCATCGCTCAGACCCTCAGCTCGCCAATCGTTCAGACGCCCTACGCTCAGGCGACCATTGGCCATCGCTCACCGCTCACCGCCCAAGCCGACCGGCGTTGCTTCTCCGCGGACAACCCTGCTACTCCGCTGCTTCTCTGGTTAGTCAATTGCTGTTGAATATTTACGCATTACAGAGTGCATTAACAATCAATTATTGAGTGTTACTGTCAATTATAAGTGGTGAGTTTTCTAATTTCATTTATGCCATTTGAAACTGATTGGAGTTCATCATTTCACTCTTCACCTGTCTCCCTGAAGGTGGTAATTTTTAGAGATACTGTGTGTGAGAATCTTGCTGTTTTGCGGTGGATTTAACCTGAGAATAGTTATTGAATGAATCTTATATTTGTCTTATATAAAATGAATTCTTATAGGCAATTTGTACTGTAAGTGATAGCAATTCAATTAGTAGATTATTGCAATTAATATATACATATAATTTTAATTAAGTGTTTTTCTTAATTGAGTGGAACCAAAACAAGTAGAGGCAAAGGGGTTCAATGGTTCATATTGCTACAAGTAGTCAGATAAGTTTAGTCATGCTTGCTGAGAATTTAGCCATGTCACTTTTTGATGGAAGCATATTCCCATTCCCATTCCCTTGTTTGTTATCAAATGATATTATACACAAACATAGCTAGCAATTTAGGTTCACTGATTATTTTGTGATCTGAAAATTGACATGGCCTTTTTAGCATTTATTTTATGAATTATGAAAACATTTTCTAGATCACTAGATGTTTTATGCTTTTGAAGTAGCTTGAAAATATCTTATATTTTCTGATAACAATATGTAATTTGATTTGTAAACCTAATGCAGTTGATTTTAAATTCAGAATGATAGAATTTCACTTAACAAATCTTTCCTCTAAACTTTGATAAATCTATTTGTTATTGATGAGATGGGATGTGAATAATAAAATACTGTTGCTTGACTGACATTCTAGGTTTGGAGATTAGGATCTTAAGTCTTTCAAAGGACTAATTTATAACAGAAGTTCTTCCATATGTTGACATAATGAACAATTTCTGTTTAAGTGGAGGTTTATATTCAAATATAAACATAGATCAATAGTTTCTATGCTGCACGTTGATTACGTATTATCACAACTAGACTTAGAAATATAATATGTTGCAGAATAAGTATATTTATTTACTAAACTATTATCTTCTAGGAAATGTTATAAGTTCATTCAATGATCTACCTGGATTTATAATCTAACTTGCTGCCGGAAATAAGTTAGGAATTAAGGCATAAGTGGCGATATATGTTTAGAAAGCAAGAAATGGATTTTTTCTGTAATGGTGCAGAAATATTCTCTCACCAACTTTTAAATAAGTATACATTGCTTAAATTTACAGAAAATACTAAGTCTTCTTGAGAGATCAAGGCATATATACTTTTGATAATCAATATGACTTGCATAACCATTGTTCTTAGTGTATGGCATCTATATTATGAAAAGTGTAAGGGTGATGAAACATAGACAATAATGTGAGTCTGACATACAAGTGTTGTATTTACTAAACCTGGGAAGGAATAATAGTGATAAAGAGAAAACATAATTTGAGTTGGAAAAAGATATAATAAAGTTTAAAATCTGATACATGGTATCCCTATTTCTCAAAACTTCTTAATTAAAATCCATTAGTTTTTGTATAATTTTTTTAATTAGTCAAAAAAGTGAGTCTTAATTGATAATTGCCTAATTGGTGAATTTCTAGTAACTTTCAAGTGGGGCAAAGCATTTACATTCCAGAATTCTACCATCAATTCATCTTTAATTGCATTTGGGTCAATGACACTGCTGTGAGGTTTTGATTGAACAACTATTCACTTATTTATCAGTTTATATTTTGCTAGCCCCAGAGTTTTATTGACAACTGATCATGACTATACGTCATATAAATGCAAGTTCAGGGAAGGCATGGCTCATATTGTTTTGACAACTGACTGTAAATATGCAAAATAAATATGCAAAACACCAACTAATTTAATAACATCATTAGTTTTTGTCTTTAGTTTGGGTTAGTAGTTTAACATTTTTTCTCTCTTTGTCAAGAAAATCGCTGTAAGTATAACCTAACAACTATATATTGTTAAAAATAGATAAAATTCTTATTTGCCTTTATATACTTCCTCTTATTTTGTATATGTTTTTAATTGTAGGACGAAATACAAGCACGACGTGATGCTGCAATGCTAGAGGGGGAAGGGTCAACTGAGCCACCAGTTATAGACATGTCACAGATGTATGTGGATGTTGTTGGTGGGGTAAAAAACAGCGTATTTATGGCTTAGGGACTAACTCATCTGCATTTATCCCCGAGAATAGCTGTAGTTCATCTGTTACTTCACAACTCCAACAAGAGGCAATGCAGGCTCAAATGCAAGCTCAGATTGCAAGTTTGATGGATGAGTTGCGTCGCAACGACATGCTATCCACTCCAAGTACTCAAGCTCAACATTCAGCTAATTCAAATGATGAAAACTTAGGAGATGACTAGATTATGTTTATTAATATATTTGGTACTGGATCTAATGATGTAGCATTATACTGCTATACTTATGTTATTGTTATTGACTTTGAATGCTTTAATATAATATATTTTATAATTATATTATTCAAGTTTTTATTATAGGATTAATGCATGTTTTTTATGTTAATTAGTGGTTACATTTGTTTTATTAATTTTTAGAATTTAGTGACTGGCAAATATGGTAGACAGGCAACGAAATAGCGATAGAAAAATTTGTAGTTAAATTTTACGATGGATATTTCTATCACTAAGTTGTAGCTAAATGACATTCAATTCAAATAATAATAAAAAATAGCGATGATAATTTTCGTCATTATATTAACGACGGACGCTAACGACGGACCTGTCCGTCACTATTGTTAGCGACGAAAAAATCCGTAGCTACGCCGTTGCAAATCTCGTCGTCAGATTGTTATAGTAGAACATTAACGACGGATAATTTTATTTTTAGCGACAGAATTTCCGTCGCTAATTGTAGCGACAGAAAATTCCGTCGCTATACGCTCACAAATTTCCTCTTCGAATTCGTCGTCGGAACAACTCTAGCGACGGATTCATTTCGTTTTGCGACGGATATTTCCGTCGCTAAAACTAGCGACGGAAAAAAATTGTGTCGCTAAATTCTAGCGACAAGGGTTTTTGTGACGGACGAAATCTGTCACTAATCCGTCGCTAAAGTGTTTAGCGACGGATTTTCACTATTTAGCGACGGAATTCGTCCGTCGCTATTCCGGTGTTTTTTTGTAGTTAAATGTATTATACAATCATATAAGAAAATGCGTCTGATTAGAGTTTAAGTTTACTCATACAAAATTTAAAATTTAAATTTTTTTTATTGATTTCTAAGTATATATAATTTTGTTAGTTATTATTCATATTTTTAGAATTATAATATATATCAAATATAATTAGGAATAAATCAACTTAATTATGTTAATTTTTTTTATAAATTTATCTAAATATATAATGATTAGAGATTATATTAACCATACAAAATTTAAATTTTGAATGTTATGAAAATAGATACTTGACCAAATATATAAAAGTCCAACTATATTATTATATTGTACAGTTTAACATCTTTTCATTTTTGTCTATTTTCAATTTTAAATTCTTAATAACAAAAATTTTTCGTGCAACGAACGAGTAAAACACTATATTTAAAAAAAATACAATTTGATAAATGTCATACATTAGTACAAAATCATTTTTGTTTATAATAATTAAAGAAAACAATAAATAATTCAAATATGTGAACCAATGATTTCAAAATGAAATTAATATACAGTTACAAATAAATATAGCATGATTAAATTTTTTTTTGAATGCTACTAGCTCTATTACATTGTAGTATCTGTTCATATACTTTCTCAACCTACTGAAACACAAAGAGCCAATAACGCCTCCACTGAGGCTTGAACTCACAACCTTCCAAATGGAAGTCCAACCCGGATACCATTAGACCACATAGCATGATTAAATTTACTTTAATTAGTTTTAATTTTTTAATGAAATGACTTTTCTTTATCAGTTTTTGATGGGGGACTAAGGGAGTGTTTGCGTTGTCAGAAAATATTTTTAAAATAAAAATACTTATTAATAATAAATAATTTTTAAATATTTGTTAACCCCTAATAACATGTGTAAATCTTATATTTTTTTAAAAAATACAAATTGATAAATATCATAAATTAATTAGTACAATATCATTTCTGTTTATAATACTTAAAGAAAAAATAAATAATTCAAATATGTGAAGCAATGATTTCAAAATGAAGTTAATCTATCTATACTATTAATTAATAATTTAATAAAAGTAAATAATAATTTACACCAATATATATCTATACTATTAATAAAAGTAAAATTTTCCATTAAAATGTCTCTTACCCCTTTTGATACGAGATTGCCCTTCAAGTTCTAGCATAAACAATTCTCGTTGATGCTCACATATACCATGATTGTCAACAAAAGTCAGGGCCAAACATTAACTCACGTTGGGTTATTACTTAAAAAATCAGTCTTTAATCACCATCAATTGTACGTGAATTTTTTCCGAGTCACCCATCCTGATGGCCTGAAGGTTTTAACTCTACACGATGATGGACAAAATTCTGTTACTACTATCAATGTCATCGACAAAGAGATTTTCAATAATGTGTAATTCAAGCCAGTGATATTATAAGGAAATAATAATTTACATCAATCTATATCTATACTATAATTATGGTGTAATTTTATAAGGAAATAATAATTTATTAATTACTATTTACACCACTCTATATCTATACTATTAATAAAAGTAAAATCTTCCATAAATACTGTTTAATAATTGACAAATTCTATTAGGCAATAAAAATTACTATTATAAAATCTTTTGTACTATGGACACATATTTTTAATTATTTCGGTTTAATAATATTATATCTTATTTATAAAAATTCAAAGTAATACTTTTAGTACTATTGAATATTGATTGACTAAAAATTATCTTAATTATTATTAAGGCAATTAATAGGTATTTAGCTCTAACAAGTCTTCAAATATATGAATTATACATAGTAGCATTGAATCAATTAGTAGGACAATTATATTAGGTAATCTAATTAATAATTTACTTTTTAAATTATATCTCATTTTCAATAATGAATATTTTCTTAAAGTATATACACATACTATGCTTATCAATATAGAATTAAATATGTGTGTGTGTGTGTGTGTGTGTGTGTGTGTGCTTGTGTGTATAAATAATGTATAATATGTATTCAAAATAATTTTAAAATATTATTTAACCCCTAAACATGAGAAAATTTTATATTTTTAAAAAAAGATACAATTTGATAAATATCATAAATTAATTATTGCAATATCATTTATGTTTACAATGAGAATAATTAAAGAAAAAATAAATAATTCAAATATGTGAACCAATGATTTCAAAATGAAATTAATCTATCTATACTATTAATAAAAGTAAAATCCTCCTTTTCAACATTCTCGCCAAAATTAATATGAATATTAATTAAATAGTAAAAAATTAATAAAGCTTAATTGGAAACAATAATATTTATAATTAAGTAATTGACTAATTGACTAGAATGAAAAAAGAAATTGTCAAGATCATTGCATTTTAATTAAAAAAAAAAAAGGAACAAAAATTAAAAATTAGACGGAAATATTTCAATAATATTCTACATCATCAATAGGAAATGCATATTTTAAAGTTTAAAAAATATAAAGGTAAATTAAAAATATAACAGAAATATTTCAATAAAAATATTATACATCATCCATTAAAAATGGAACGGAAATTAGATAAAAATATCACTACATCTAATAGTCTAATTGACTGAAAATAAAAAAGAATAATTGGCTGAAAATGAATCTGATATTACTAATTGACTGAAAATATAAAAGGATCACTAATTGACTGATATTCTACCATTATATATTTTCATCCGAGTCACCCATCCTGATGGATTGAAGGTGTTAGCTCTAGACGAAGAAGGACAAGATTGTGTTGCTATTACCAATGTTGTCTATAAAGATGGTTCAATAATGTGTAAATACAATCGGTGATATTATGTTTTTTTTAATGACAAAATTGCTATATATCTATACAAAAAATATATTTTTCATACAAATGGATTAGGATATCAATTCATTATTATAACTGAGTTGCTAAAGAATGAGCACATTTGCCTAATTTATAAAAATACTGAACAATGATAAATAAAATCTCCAAAGCTACAACAGCGCATGCGTACATCTACACATTAGCTATTAATTTGAGTAATTATTTGCTCAAATTCAAGCAATGATAACATAAAAACACAAATGATCCAAGCCATATCTTCAATTGCACTATATAATATTTGATGTTCTAATTTAAATAATTATATATCGATCCAAATATTCTTAATATATTACAACAAATTCATTTCGTGCATCGCACGGGTGAAAATTCTAATAATAATAATAATCCAAACAAAATTATATACAAAATAAAATTAAAATTAACAAAAAAAAAAAAAAAAAAAAAAAAAAAAAAGACAAAGGGGAGCCACGGGTTCCCTTTGTAAATGATGTGGGATCATTTTGATCCCACATTGAAAATGTTTGAAAAGATGAGCTCTTGAGCTCTTCTATATAAGAGGTACAAACATAATTGTTTGTCCATCAATGTAGCATGTATTGAGAAGTCAAAAATGTTCTTATTTAAGAAACATTAGCTTTGTCTTCTTTTTTTAGTTTTTTATTATTTATTGATTTATTGATTTATATTATTAGTGGGGTTTGGGAAAGATTAACTCAAAATGTATGTGTTGTTTTAGTTTTTAGCAGTTTTGAAAAATTGTTAAAATTTTGACAAAATTGTCAATAATAATAATAATAATAATAATAATAATAATAATAATAATAATAATAATAATAATAATAATAATAATAATAATAATAATAACAATAATAATCCAAACAAAATGATATACAAAATAAAATTTAAAAAAAAAAAAAAAAAAAAAAAAAAAAAAAAAAAAAAGAAGACAAAAGGGAGCCCGTGGCTCCCTTTGTAAATGATATGCGATCATTTTGATCTCCAGCTCCTCTTACAAACATAATTGCTTGTCCATAATGTGGACAAGTATTGAGAAGTCCAAAGTCTTTTTTTTTTTTTGTTGAGAAGTAAAGGAAAATTAAAAATGGAAAGGAAATATTTCAATAATAATATTTTTACATCATCAAATAGTAAAGGCATAGTTTAAAAAATAGTAAAGGTAAATTAAAAATAGAACGAAAATATTTCATTAATAATATTCTACATCATCAAATTAAAATGAAACGGAAATTAGGTAAAAACATCATTGCATCTATATTATAATTGACTAATTGATTGAAAATAAAAAAGAATAATTGAATGAAAATGAATCTAATATTACTAATTGACTAAAAATATAAAAGGACATTAATATTAATAATTGATTGCAAATAAAAAATGATCCATAATTGACTAAAAAAAAAAAAATTTGTCTGATCATTGCATTTTAATTAAAAATGAAAGGAAAATATTTCAATAATAATATTCTACGTTATCAATAGTAAATGCATATTTTAAACAATAGTAAAGGTAAATTAAAAATGAAATAGAAATATTTAAATAATAATATCTACATCATTAAATAAAAATAGAATGAAAATTAGGTAAAAATATCACTGCATTTGATATTCTAATTGACTAATTGACTGAAAATATATAAAAAAATAATAATTGGCTAAGAATGAATCTGATATTACTAATTAACTGAAAATATAAAACGATAACTAATTAAGTGATATTCTACAATTATATATTTTCACCCAAGTAACCCGTCTTGATGGATTGAAAGTGTTAGCTCTAGACGAAGATGAACAAGATTGTGTTACCACTACCAATGTCGTCTACAAAGAGATTTCAATAATGTGTAAATATAATCGATGATATTAAATTTTTTTTTAAATGAAAAAATTGCTATATATCTGGACAAAAAAAATATATCTTCCATACAAGTGATAAGGATAGCAATTTATTTCTATAACTGAGTTGTTAGAGAACGAGCACATTTGCCTAATTTATGAAAATACTAAACAATGATAAATAAAATCTTCAAAGTTTTAGCACCGCATGCGTACATCTAAATATAGCTATTAATTTGAGCAATTATTTGCACAAATTCAAGCAATGATAACATCAAAATATATAAACGATCCAAATCATTTTTTTTATGTATCCAAATCATATCTTTAATTATACTATATAATATTTGATGTTCTAATTTAAATAATTATATATTGATTCATATATTATTAATATATTACAATAAATTCATTCCGTGCATCGCACGGGTACAAATACTAGTGTTTATTAAAACTAAATCACTCATTAAGTTCTCTATATTAGGACTCTATGTATCTGAGTCTGTTTAGAACTTCTTATCTTTGTCACACTGTGACTCTCGACTTCTTATCCTTATCACACTGTGACTCTCTATTGTATATATTCACATCATCTGATCTCATTGTAATTAAGTTCAGAAAATACAATACAATCAGTTCTTATCTGGTATCAGTTAGCTAGAGTTTTTGTCTCTGCAAAATAAAAATAAAAAACAAACCTTGGTCAATGTTGTTCGTCGATCGTCTTAGAGGTGTGAGGTAGTGTTGTTTGTCGTGAAGTAGTACCGCCGTGGGGCATTGGAGTCAGAGTCTCGAGCAGCTATGTAACACCCCGAAATTTTGGAACTTTTTAAAGCTTATATAATAAAGGTGAAATCTCATTAAATCCCAAATCAACATAAGAGTGTGGAGTGCTATGTCACATCTGAGCTGGAAAACTCAGATGCACAGGCTAAACTAACTAAACAACCTCAAAGCAATGTTAATACATAATCATGGCACGCAGGCCGAAAGGGAAACTAACTAATCTACGCTCCGGATCTCTAGCGCGCTCCGGTGTCTACTCATTTGTGCCTGAAAGCCAAATACATCTGTTCAGCGAATGATGCTGGTAACCCACTCCAACGCGTTGAAATACAATATATATATATATATATATATATATATATACACGAAAACCATTTTGAAGTAGGAAGAGATATACTTAGGGGACTCTGGCTTTAAAACCAGGGATAGACTCGGCAAATAGGGATAAGCACATTCAATCATGATAAACAGTTATACAGAGACAACAGCATAAAGAACATGTATCTAAGGTCACAGTTTACTTTCCACATCATCATTCAATCATCATTCAAATCACACAAGCACACCTTAGTGGCGCCACGGGACCAATCTCATGCCCCGAACATGAGGGTTAGTGCGTATAGCACTAACATGGTCCCGCAGCACCCTACCTCATACCGCAGCATGAAGGGGTTGATCGCAACTAACCGTACAGACCGCCGAAAGTTCGACGACGGATCACAACCCTACACACCGCTGACGCGCTCAGTCGATGGACTACGATCCTCTTTTGGGGACTACGACCCTACACACCGTTAACGAGCACAGTCGGTGGATCGTAGCAGATCAAGCCCTACACACCGTTGAGGGACTCAGTCGGTGGGCAAAGATCCTCGGAGACTACCACCCTACACACCGCTGGTCATTCACTCGGTGGATCGTAGCCGACCATAGCCCTATACACCGCCTGATCACTCATTCGGTGGGCTATGGTCTTCCTCAGGCTGGTGGCCCTACACACCGCTGGCGCGTCCAGTCGGTGGACCATCCGCACACGAGGCCCATGGACTGTAGCCCAAGAAGTGAATCACTAACCGCAACCAGGGAAATGAACCGCAGCTCATGTAAAACGTTTGATCACAACCAAACAGTGGAACGCAGCCCTATATAATATTTATATACCTGACCGATCGCAACCGGCCTGGTTAACAGTTGGTATGGTTCTCAACCCATCCAACTGCCCGTATAGCCAATTGGATCGCAACCAAATTGGGGAATCATGCATCACATAACACATCGTAGCACATTGGGAAGGGGGAGGTGTATAAATAAACTTACGTGTGATCATTCACATACTAAGAGTAGTCCTAAGGGGTTCATGCATTCTTCTCCTAGGCCAACGGGTTACCGATTCACTAGCAAGCAATTCCTAAGACTTTTTTATCCTACGAATGACACCCGAAACATCAAACTAGACTCAAGCACGACAAACGGGGTCCGTTGGGACACCACGGGGAATGGGGAACATCAAACGGGGAAGCCGAGGACCCGGGGTGGGTAACGGACCAGCGGGTAGCCGGTGGGTGGGGGTCACCCGCCGGCGATGATCTTCCGGGCAGCGGGTGGCCGGCGGTCAGGCGTCTGCCCGCCGGCTGGCG